>NC_082600.1:38762452-39065482 GCF_030936135.1 Gavia stellata
ATCATCTTGAATTGTTAACAGTCAAAGATGGTTGTAAAAAGCAGCTCTTAAACCTCATTGCTTATTCTGATTGCTTAGTTCACCCTCCATTTAATGCGGACATGGAATATGTCCTGCACTCATGCTGTGTGTAGGAAGGCCTCTTCCACTGGTTCTCATCACTGGGACATGGCTGCAGAACTTGGCTTGTAAACAGCAGAGAGGGATCTTTATTTGATGAAATGCGAGATAAATGCCATGAAAACATTTTTGCTGGCTTTAACTCTGATTAAACACAAGGTTTCACAAGGCTTATGCTAACCTGAGCGTCTCCTCAGGATTATTTCTGAAGCTTATTTTTTAACCACAATAAAAATAAAATAAATAAAGCCAGGACACTGATGGCCAATCCCATTTGTCTAACGTATACAGGGAACTACAGCTGGGCTGCAGACCCTTCACACAGGACCCTGCTGCCCAGCAGATATCCAGAGATGGAGCAAGCCTCCTCGAGGTGAGGAGTGTGCTGCCCTAGCCAGTACCACCACACGCTGCTGGATGGTGGTTTTCTCCCCCGGGAGAAAAGCCACCTGGAAAACTTCCTAGATCAGTCCAACCTGATGGAGGCATTTACAGCTCATTTTCTTGGTGCAGTGTTATGACTGCCTCATCGGCTTTTATCTTCTACTTTGCTGCTGCATGATGTCTTCTTAAAGTCTGAAAGTAAGCCCTTAAAATTCATGCTCCAGAAAAGCTTATAAGCCCTTCCATGGTCAGAATTACTGCTGCGCTGTTCAAAGTAAAAGCCCATTTTATAGCTGTTGTGTAATTTACTGTACACCAAGCACCTGGATGGACTGGGCAGAAGCCCCTGCAGCAGGTTATATGTCCTGATGACAACCAGAGTGGCCTGGGCTCAGTCTGGGTGCAGGGGCAGGCGCTGGGATGGGGGAGCCCATGCTGTGATCACACTTACATGGCCTGAGCGGGCATCACAGCATGGGCCCAAGCGCTCTGTATAAAAATCAAAGCTAACTTTGGTCTGAACTTCAGTGCCGTGCTACCTTTGGTAGCACAAAGAAACCCATATGGCTTCACCATGTAGCTGCATGGGCACCAGGAACATTTGGCAGGGGAGGTCAGAATCACGGTTCAGACTGATATAAATCACGGCTTCTGTCACAAAATGGCACCTCACAGCCTATTTCTCAACAGGGTAACTGCTATGAATCCATACCAAATAACTGGGCCCTGGAGATCTTTGGTCACAGACCATTTTACTTGCAAATGATTTTTAAGTGCTGTGAGGGTACAGTCACAGTTGATTCAGGAGCAGAGATCAAAAAAGAAAAATCCAGGAGTGGAAGGAGTGGGAAAGGCAAACTAGTGCCAGGGAGAGCAGAAACAGAAAAAAAAGGGAATAGAGCAGGGAAGATAGGTTTTACGCATGCTCTAGACTCCCAGAAGGATCCAAATGTCTGTCTGAGATCCATATGACAGCAGGAGCTGTCTTAAGGCAGAAGACCTCTGGCTCCAGGTCAAACTTCCAGTTTGAAAAGGGTCCCATATAGATATGGACTACTGTATCAGACACTGGATGCATCAGTCTTTTTTGTAAGGGCACAAAATGACCTTAAATATGCATTTGTGCCACATAAACAGTACTCAGGGCCAGCAACACCCTCAGATTGCTCCTGTGGGAAAAGCTGAGAAAACTGAAGAAATCTTTTGCATGCAAAATATCAATATCATTGAACCATTCACCTCTTGTATTTTGCTCTTAAATACCAAACGCAGTAAAGAAGTGTCTGCAGTGTCCCTGGACACTAGTTTCGAATTGTTCCAAAGTCTCCAAAATTTAAAGCAGTACGTTGAGGTAAAGGTCTTGGTAAGGCACCTGAAGCAGCTGAGGTATTCTGCCTGATCTGACACAGAACAAGCGGGCCATAGGATGGGCACATGTCTTGGAGATGTCCCCAGCATGCCTGAAAGGCCAAAATTGGGGACAGCATGCTGACACTGCTCTGACCTCCTGGGCTAAGAACAGGCAGGGCTCAGACCTGCAGCTGCACGGCTCTCCCAGAGGAGGAACGCTCATCCAGAACTGTATCACGGGCTCATTTCCTGGCTCTGTCATGAGTTTCCCTGGAGAAACCACATATTTCCATCTGTAAGACGGAGATAACAAACCTCCCTCATTTTCCGTGGTCACTGTAAAGACAAACCTAGAAATACCACAGAAGCAGAGTGTCTCCACAGCAACAGTGACAACATGAGTCCATAGGCAGGACTCACACACAGGTCCAGAGCAGAGGAAAACAAGTGTCATGAAAACACAATACGGATAAGATGACAAGTTGTTAAGGTTTATAAAAGAGCAAACTATCTTACTAACCTGCAAGCCCTTCTGGGTCTCGGGTGACACACCTGCAAAATACCCACCATCTCTGATGAAAAGACAAAATTCCTACACAACTCCCTGCTGCCTGCATGATCTGCAAGTTCGTCTTGAGGGCAACCCTGGTGCTGCCCACAATGGTCTCTACACAACGATACGCACGCTTCCAGCCAGAGCACCCAGTTTTCTGGGGTACACAACAAGAAGCCTGGAAGCCCTGAAAATTGGGGCCTTTGGGGTCCTTGACCTGTGCTGGGGACTGCACTTGGCTTTGACCCATGGGATCTCCTATAGCAATAGGGAATCTTTCCCAGCAGCTCTGCAACAAGCTTCAGTTGAGACTTTTCTTCATTCAAGAAACATCCCAATTAATTTGTTTCTGCCACTGCTCAATGTTTTCCTTAATTCATGAGAGCCAGGAGAAAAGCAGGAGGACCTGACCAATAAGCCCAAGTAGGAATCAGGTTTGGCAGCTTGGTGTGAAGGTAGGATTTAAATCCAGAGTAAAGGCCTAATATACCCTTCTTTTTCCTCCATGGCACTTGCGTCGGGGCATCCCAAGCACAAATACAGGCTGGGCGGAGAATGGATTGAGAGCAGCCCTGAGGAGAAGGACTTGGGGGTGTTGGTTGACGAGAAGCTCAATGCAAGTCAGCAGTACGCACTTGCAGCCCAGAAAGCCAACCATATCCTGGGCTGCATCAAAAAAAGTGTGACCAACAGGTTGAGGGAGGTGATTCTCCCCCTCTACTCTGCTCTCATGAGACCCCACCTGCAGTACTGCGTTCAGCTCTGGGGCCCCCAACATAAGAAGGACATGGACCTGTTGGAGCGAGTCCGGAGGAGGGCCACGAAGATGATCAGAGGGCTGGAGCACCTCTCCTATGAAGACAGGCTGAGAGAGTTGGGGTTGTTCAGCCTGGAGATGAGAAGGCTCCAGGGAGACCTTATAGCAGCCTGCCAGTGCCTGAAGGGGGCCTACAAGAAAGCTGGAGAGGCACTTTTTACCAGGGCACGTAGTAATAGGACAAAGGGTAATGGCTTTAAGCTGAAAGAGGGTGGATTTAGATTAGATATTAGGGACAAATTCTTCACCATGAGGGTGGTGAGACACTGGAACAGGTTGCCCAGAGAAGTTGTGGATGCCCCAACCCTGGATGTGTTCAAGGCCAGGTTGGACAGGGCTTTGAGCAACCTGGTCTAGTGGAAGGTGTCCCTGCCCATGGCAGGGGGGTTCGAACTAGGTGATCTTTAAGGTCCCTTCCCACTCAAACCATTCTATGATTCTATGATTCTACAAGGACATAGTAGGGCTAGGGAGGCACAAAGGGAAATGACCTGCAGCCGTGAGAGAAAGGCAACAGCTAAGCACATCTTGGGCCCACAGAAATCAGCTGGTTCCTTTACCTTCTGCTCCAATAGATACTAGTTTGACTCCTTTGCTGGCAATGAAATCCAAGGCCTTGTTCACGTTGGATATTTTGTGCACTCGCATTTTGCCTCTTTCAGGCTTAGCCAAACGTTCACCTAGTAAGAAAAGAGAACAAAAAAGTATTAGAAAATAATTCTGAACCCTTTCTTCCCTGCTGGGTGTTTCCCCATACTGGTGGCTCCTGCTGCTCAGCCAAGCAGAGGATAGTCCTCCCTACATTCTTTCTCAACAGTGAATGCAGGACAGCCACACTCACCGTTAAGTAAGAATCAGACAGGAAAGTACCTTTTTGTTGCATCCCAGATAATTTAATAACGGAGGAACTGTCGGCACCGAGTCCCTTCCACAGCAGGTTTGTATCAGAGGTGAAAAGGTCCTTCAAAACCACACTGAGCTAGGCAGTACCATTAACCGCAGATAACAATGCCTAGAAACAGCACAAACTTCACTCCCCCACAAGACAGGTGAGGAGCTCCCCTCCAGCATTTACAACACCCAATTTACAAAGCAAATCTCTCCTTGGAACTCCCTACAGTCAAATATGAGGGTGATCTTGTATCTTGCCTTTTCTTTTCCCCAGCCAGGATACAGACTTCCTACCTCTCTAGGCTCTACACTGAATGGCCACAACTGCCTGTATCAGGAAATAAAATTACTTCTTTGGCAAGTGATATATGTAACTTATATCTGTAAGGACTGTCATCTCAACTCCTTTCCATTACATGTTTGATGTATTTCTGACTCCATGCAATGGTCCCTTACACAGTGGTATGCATTTTAAATGTTTATAATGAGGCAGAGAGAGGGAAGCAGCCTAGCTCCGAGGTAAGAGCAGGTAAACCTCTGATAGAAATGAGACTTAGGGCAAACGCCAGCTCCTGACTGGAACAAAGCTGGAAGATTTGGAAAAGCTCTTTCTTGACGTTATTTAGTTGAAAGAGTTGCATTAAGTGCAGTTGACTATGCCCTTCTTGCTAGGTTGCCTGTAACTATGCTCACAGCCTACTTGTACTAACACTAAACTAACACAAAGAGCAAGCAAATTAAAGCTTGGACAGACAAGTGGACTTTTCAAAGAAGCCTCTGCTAGAAATATAATTAGATGGGACATCAGGAACCACCTGTATGTGACACACAACACCAAAAAATGAGCAGAACAGCTGCATTCAGATCACAAGCTCCAGAATACAAAAAATATCTAAACAAAATGCAAGCAGGTTTTGCACTTTGAAAAAAAAGTTATGGGATAATTAAAAAGAGATCAAATGGGCAAGCCTAGGCAAGTAATTACTCACTTGACTGTTCAGTTCCAAAAGTCTCCTGCTATATCTTGAACCTGAATATTTAAGTCAATGTGAGCTGACTCAAAACCTTTATTTAACGCTTAAGGGTGAGGAAGAAAAGTACTTTTTAAAGAACTCTTTTTCATACTAAAACTGGATGGCTTGTTTCCTAACAAAGGAGTGAAGAAAAGCTAAAAGGGAGAAAAATAGATTATCTCCACAGCGATGCCCTACAATGAAAAGAAGTCTGGAAATGAAAATCCTTTAGAAGCGTTTCAGTGATTCCTGTAGACTGGTGTCATTAGCTCTCAAGCTTAAGGATAAAAACAGATTCACTTTCAAAATGAAACACTGATGTCTGACAATTTAAGTAAGAAGATGTATTTATGGTACTACCTCCATCCTAGGATTAAAAAAAAAAATCTCTTTTGCTTTAATGGAGCCTCAAGTACACACCATGGTACGTCACTCTTTTTCCATTTGGATAATGCTAGTCATTCTAAATAGAAGTGGAAGCATTTTTTGTGACAGTTTCACAATGACATTTTTACATGTCGTTTCACAATAGACTTGAGCAGACTTACGCTGCCAAATGTCAACAAATGGGTTGAGCCAGCTAAAAAATAACCATTTTCTTCAGCTAATGTGACTGTAAACTAGCCTTGCAAAAAGAAAACTAAAGACAAGCGATTAGGTTTCAGCTGGAACAGCAAGCCGATCCAATTCACCTTGTGGCCACATGATGTGCGTTGCCAACACAAGGGAGAGCATCTGAACTGCTCTCCCTGGTGCTGGGAAGAGCAGGATTGTTCCCTCTGACAGCAATGCGATTCTCGAGCAGTTGATGGTGACTGCAAAACTGCGGTCTCCCTGTCTTAAATACCACAATAGGTTATTTGTTTTAGAATAATTTATAAAGTCCCAAAACCCAATAGCTATTTCCTTCAGACTTGGACTTTATTACAAATTTAGATTTCCAGAGAAAAGCTTCATCTGGTTCCAGGCCATACGTTATTAATGATGAAGACTGTTAAAAAGGAACCCTGCTAGAAATATATTCTACCTTCAGCTATTTGCATCATTGCTGTATTTCTCAGTACTTCTCCCAGCTGAGACAATGAAAATGGTCTACTCGCTTCCATTCTCTGGTTCTCATGTACTAGCCCAAGGCTGCACTTTAAAAGCCAAACAATGCAAGGAAGTGTTGGCATAGGAATTGTTTACAGCAAATTTGTTTAGGAAAAATTTCAATTAGTCATTCCTTCTGTTGGGCGGGGCAGGGGAGCTTTATAACTTTATTTTAAAAGTACTAAATGTGAGCTTAGCCTTTTTCAGTCTTGTAGTATTATTTTTAAAATGGCTTTGTCAGGGGAAGGAAATGCATGTGGTAAAAAAAGAAAGTGTATCTTTTGGGGCAATTTTTAGGGGGGGCCCAACTGTTGTTTCCCATCACAGAGGACAACAGGAGAGGACTCGCAATGAGGGAGTCCCAGGACTGTCCGTGGAGCTTCCCCCACTGCACAGTGGACCGAGGGGCTCTGGCTGGGCTGGAAGGGGACCCATCAGCAGCACAGCTCACCGCCAGAAGGTACCAGGCTAAGTAAAACTGAGGTGCCCTCCTCTTATAGAACATAACTGCTTCCCATACTTTGGGAAGTTGCATTGGATGGGAAAACTGTTTCCTACATGCCCTAGCTGCCCAGCAGCGATGTGTCCCCCAGGACACATGGGACGGTCTGCCCTGAAACAGGTCTCCCACAGTCCCAGAGGCACAGTCCCTCTCCCACCCTAGGGTCTCCAGCATCTTCCCTGATGCAGGCTCCATCCTTCCTCCCATGGCAGCGCGGCGGCAGCCACCACTGCAGCGGGGGCAGAGGGAGATAGCGTTCCTCACTCCTACACACCCTGGCTGGGCGGCCAGGCGGAGGAGGTGCTCTGCTCCACACGGCTCTTGGCCAGCCCAGCCCAGCGCTCTCACGGCTGAAGGCTCTTATGGCCATCACTCTCTGGGTTAGAGGAAAAGATCAGCCTGCCACAGAGCAACCCTGCTCACATCAAATTCCCATCAGCAGCTCTGCAGCCCCCTAAAATACGGGAAGAGGAAGGTGTGGAGTGAGCCAAGAGCTGAAAGGAAAGGCCAGAAGCTGGAACTGGAGGGCTAAGAGCCATCCGGAGACTCACTCTTTTGGCAGGCGATCAGTGGGAGCCGTGGCAAGAACATACAGGCAAGCCCTTGGCAACTAGCAGGAGACTTCTTCCTTACCCCCAAGCTGCTCCTGGGCTGGGCTGCTGCTTCCCCCACCATGGGCCAAAGGGGCTACTAGTGGGGCCAGCAGCTGGAAGGAGGCTCCGTATGAGCAGCGGGGCTCACAACTAGAAACGGAGCTGCCAATGATGGAAATGAAATGGGAAAAAAACAACTGCACTAAATTCCTCCTCTTTTGCCACTGTACCTAGAAGAACTGCGCTTCTAGCTTCTGATGGCTCTAAGAAAAGGATGCTCAGTCCTTAGTGTGTGAAGGACTATGGCCTCTGGCAGGATGCAGCCCACAGCTGCTCCCCATGCCTTTATCTGCTGGTCATCTAGCGGCAGGCTGCGGGCACAGAGTCGCTCTGCAGTGGATGGGGAAATGCTGTGCCCACACCACCAGTGCGCTCGGAAGCCATTAGCTTCTTCCCAAACTGAGGGGTGTCAGACAGGCCCTGTCGGTGGGCTCCCAAAGGGACAACAGGAGAGGAAGAGTGGGAGATGAGGCAAGGAAATTAAGCAGTGTGAGATATGAGACCCCCTGCTTTAGTACTGAGCCTCGTCCATCCTCCCCTGTTCATAATTCTCTCCCCTATATTACAGTTCAGTGCTTAGAAACCAAGCCATCAAGGCCCATCTGCCCCAGCTTCCAGGCTGCAGCCCCTCTTCTGCAAGGGGACATAAATACAGAAAATAAACTAATAGGACTCTGCCACCTCATTTCTTACAGGCACTGCAGAAGCAATGTGCGTGCTGCAAAGCTCTGGTAATACTTTGAACTCTGATCCCTCCAAACCACCAGCATGGGCAAAACCTGTGAGGTTTTATCCTGTATTCATAAATTCTGAAAAACACATATACTGATAGCATCTTTGCAGGAGCTGACAAAGGGAAAGGGAAAGAAAGGACAAGAGGGGCAGAGGGGATGGCAGTCTGAGTGCTTCTATCATGGCAATTTTATTAGAAAACATACCAAGAAGGTCAGGAGTGCAAGTCACTGGGTTGCTATTACTGGCTTAAAAGCCATCAAAAGAAAGCCTGTGAGCATACAACCCCAGTTTCATATAGTCCTATCGCTCCTCGATGCCTCCCATAATACTTTACTAAGGTATTTGTTTCATCAGCACATCAATAGGGATTACTGCTTATATGAAATAATCCCTGGGAGATATCTGTCAAGTAGTGAGACATTTGTGATAGGGAGTGAAAACAAATCTGACCTAACTTGTTCGTGCCACTGTTTTTATTTCAGACTAGGTTTTCTGGGATTTTGCTTTTCTCTGGGATTTTTTTTTTCCCTGAAGGCTTGAGCACTGAACTCAGATTGAAACAAGAATGGAAAAACTTCAGTCACAGCTGAAACTAAACGACGCAGATTTACTGGTTTGACTCCTCTCTTCCAATAACTTCTATCCTATTCCCACTGTCATGTGGCTTTGGTATGATTTGCCAGTGCAGCATTCCCACACTCTTCCCAGAGCTGCTTCGTCAGCCCTGCCATGCAGTAAGAGCCTTTGCCTGAGCCTTCACAGGAGGCTGTGCATTCCTGAGGGGCGGAGGAAAGCAGAGAGGCAGAAGCAGGAATGCAATGGGCAGCCTGCACAGGCCATGAGGCTTGAAGTACATTCCAAAAGCACATTAATGGTCACTGCTGGAGACAAGATATTCATTAGGGAGAAATTTGTTCCGAATCAGAAAGCAGCTGTTCTTATATTCCAGCAAAATCTGCAGCATTACAGCCCTTGCTGTCCCTATTCTGCGAGAAAGGGGGGGACAGATTTCAGAACAGAGATGCTCAGGACACTTGAGAGCACCACACAGAACCTCTCTCACCTGAAATGACTTCCAGAAGTAACATGAGTTTAAGACCATCCCTGAAATCTTCCTCTATGTTCTCAATCTGTGTCCCAGCCTTGCGGAGGTGAGAATTACACCATGCTGTAAATGTCTAAAACACAGGAAAGAAAGAAAGAAAGAAAGAAAAAAAAAAAAAAAGGCAGTCAGTAATCTTCTCAGAAGCCAAACAACAGTTCAGAACCAAAGCAGTGCTGCTAGATACCATGACACAGATTCAAATGCTGGTTAGGTTATCATCTTTCCACCCACTGTCCTTGTGGAACACACAAGCGTTAGTACCTAAATATTCAAAGAAGTTGCAGGGTGTTCCCATGACAGAGGGAGTCCGAGAGAGACGGTCACTTCACGGCTCCAGCACGTCTGATTTTCTGGAGAGGCCTCTACATTTTGTGTTTGGTTTAGAATATCTTGAAACTGGTTTTAAGGCATGCTAAGTGCTCAGATTGCTAGGGACTACAGTGGTGTTAGATGACACATCTTAACATATTATGAAGGAGAATGGAAAACACCATTCCAGATCTTTTCATCTCTAGACAGGTGCTTGAGAAAAAAAGGACCATTCTTCTACGGCCAGCTGTCTCTGGTCTACTCCATCCCCAGCAGCTCTTAGACAGACACTGAGGGACAGCATGCCAAGCTCCTCAGCCACATAAACCACATTGCAGTAGCGCCTGTCCTGATGCCTCCGTTCTCACTGAGTTGCTACTAAGCAGACCTCCCTCCCCTGCATGACTGTCCCACATTCCCTCCCCCCTCATGTGGAGGAGTAAATGCTTTCTGAATGATGCTGTCACCTGTCCCAGCAGAAGCGCAGGTCCTAGAAAGGATAAAAGTAAGCATTACTTAGCAACACTACTGTCTAGCACAGTCCCAAACTACCACTATTTGAGCGCCTCTGGCAGAAGGATCATTGCAGCCACCTCAATGATAGAAATCACAGCCACTCTGTAATTAGTGGTCTTATGCACCACCACTGGAGTAATAATAAGAGTTTGAAGTGTAGGAAGGACTGAGGTCCAAACTACAACACAGCCAGCAGCATTCAGGCTAAACAGAACTCTTCTTGGAACGCCTTCTGACCTCAAGTGGTCAGGATAAGAGGATTTCTCATATGACAGAAATGAATTTCACCACAACTGATGACAAGACACATTTTCTGTGGTTGCAATCTGCCAGCCCATGTTCCAAACAATGGGCATGTGGGGCACCAACACGGAAGAGACCATCTCATCCAAGAGACATGATAGTAGGGATTATCTCAGAAGAGCACCATGTGAATGGGTCTGAAAGCGAAAAGTTAGCCCCACCATTCAACGGTCAAAACACAAGCAGCAAATGTAAAACACCTCAGAGCAGCAGGGTCTTAAACAGGTCAATCAAAGAGCCCAACTTGGAGATGCAGAAGCTGTTTGACACAAAAGTAATGTTTGAAGAGTAAATGGTAGCAACTAGTTCTTTTAAGGCGGACAAGTTTGTCCAAGTGCTAATGAATGTGTTTCACAGTGTTTGAATAGGACACCAAGTAAACCCTTTCCTTTGTACAAACTGATAACCGCTCAATCACTCTTTAAATAGAAGGGTGAGGTTACTCAAAAAATGAGCACCTCCAAAAGCTCAGTGCTACCACAAGGAAAGCAGGTCTTTCTTCTCCCCCCCTGCCAGATGTGGTCCCAGAGACAATTCAACTCACTGACCCAGCAAAGAACTGTTTACTTTCTTTGGTAAGGCTAGTCTTCTGCTCAGTTAGTGCATGAAAGCAGTCAAAAGAGTCTAACAAGCCTCTGCCAGGGAAAATTTGGCATATATGGGCCAAGCAGGAGGGTGGAGTGAACCACAGCATTCATGCCATCTTAGGCTGTTGGGGAACCGCAGCAGAAAGGACTCAACTGATACTGGAGCACAGCATGCCAAAAATTTAGAAATGCTTCACTACGGCTTACACCATGCACAGGATTTCAAAAGAAAGATTACCCCAAAACAGCAAAGAGCATCAGAGCTTGTTCTTATTTGTCTGGAAGCTGGGATTCCTTGACTAACCTGCTCACATTTGTGCTTACATGACTAAAAATAGCATAGCAGAACCTTTCCTTGGAAAAAACATTGCCCAACAGCTGCTGAGCTTCCCATTGCTGTGTTCTGGCCTTGCTCTGCACCAGGGCTATGGGATGGAGAAGGATAACAGTGCAGCTGTAAATATTTTCATGGCAATGGCCCTTTGGACCAATGCATGTATTGTGAAAGTCTGGGATCTCTTTTTTCAAGATGGCCTGGTTTCCTTCCAGATTTGGAAGCTTTAAAAAAAAAGTCATTAAGCACCTTTTATTGCTTTTTTTTATTATTCCCCTGAGAAATAAAAGTGGGGTTTTTTCAAATAAGAGCGGTTTTGTTTGAAAATGGGTCCTGTATCCTGAAGTGCATCCTCTTGGCACTACTTTCTTCACTTCACTACCTGTGCTGTATTATGTGAGAAGAGGTTCATTTATTTGGCTCCCTTTTGCAGCCAGGCTCCTTCACTCCTCCAGAGGGGCAAATGAGAGTGGAGATGCTTTCAAATGCTACATCATCATCACATGTCAAAGTATCAGAGCAAGTTATGTCAGGAAGCTTGTGGATGCCCATGAACCTCCTTCTCATATTTAGAAAGCAGACAAAGCAAGATACCTAGAGCTAGTGACTGGCCCTGGATCACATTACAAAATCCATGTTGAGTTGAGGAAGAAGCCTAAGATCTAACTCAAAGGCCACGAGGCTGCACTTTTATTTCTTAAGTGACTTCTCTGAAGCCATTTCAGCTTTGTTTTCCATCAGCCCAAAGCAGATCAGAAAGTTCTGCTTTAAATCATGGATAATCCCGGCATAGCTCAACTGGGCATCTTTTCACACGTTTTGAGGATGGAAAAGGGCAACCAGATCTACATTTTTAAGAAACACAGATGAAATTAAAAGCAAACCACAAATCTTCTAAACTTTGCATTATTATAAAGCCTGGCAGGATAACCAGATCAGTGAGAGTATTTTTATTGTTGCAAGAGTCACCTAGGGCTTGGTGGAAAAGTAAGTCCCAGAGCCAGCACTCCAACTTCTCTGCTGGAGCCATCTTCACCACACCACGGCCTCAGACATGCTGAACTGAGATGACTCTGCAAAACATTGCCTTTAGCCAGCAGTAGCAGAGCTGACACCTCAGCTCCTCAAGGACATGGACCATGAAGAGTTAATAGAGCACAGGCAGTTCCTACTAGACAACTCCCAGATGTGCAGACATTTTCTCAAGGCACCCTTCAGGTCCTACATGAACTCCAATAAGCATAATACCATAAGCAGGGTGTGGGAACAGCAACAACTAGCAGCCCGGTGTGGATGCATTAGGCCATTTTATAAGAAAGCAGGATTATGAACGCTTTTAGTAATTGGAATGGGATTCACAAACTGTGTTCTTCACAGATCAACCCACAGCAACATCCATCAAAACAGAATAATCACAAAACAGCTTTGTGTTGCATTTGCTGCATTTACTGCACAGGAGTAAAATACCTTCTTACTACAAAGTAGTAAATGGGAAGGAGATTTGACAGATAGGAGAAGGCTGGAGAAATGTGGCAAAAAAATCGGGGGGAGCAAGAGAAGGGAGAGCTGAAATTTTCACTGTCTGCAGGGTCTTGCAATCCTGGCAGTCTTCTTTGGAGCCATTTTTACTGACTTGGCTTCATGCATCTGCACAGGATCTTTTTTGTTATTCTAGGAAACCTACCGAAACCACCCACTCGCCCCATCCACCTTCTGGGCAACACAGAAGCTCCTCCCCACGCCCTGAGTCACAGCTAGCAGTGGCAATCGTCTTGGGGTGGCCGCTGAGCCCTGCTGTGCTGCCTGTCACCAGCAAACAAGCTTTCGACAGTGGAAAGGGCTGCCGAGAGCAGACAGCTGTCTTTCTGGCGCAGGCCCGGCCTGGGAGCAGCCAGACAAAAAAAAAAACCCACAAAAAAACCCCAAAGAAACCCACCTGTGTTTGCTGGGGTGAGGTGAGGCGCACCCCAGTTCGGAGGGCAGAAATGCACTGCCAGGTGGGAAGCACTGTAGCCTCAGTCAGGTGCTCAAACCACTGCTCTGATGCAGCAGATGTGCTTCCTTGCTGCCTGCAGATGCAGAAGCCTGGAGATTATCCTCCTGCTTACCTCTAACTCCCTGTCCCAAAGACAAGGAAACAAGTACTCTGTTAATCTTCAGGCTTACAGAAATTTCACAGAGATGGAAAATTACTTACTGTTCAATAATAGCACAAAAACATACCATTAACTGGATTTTCTTCATACAAATCCCACACCATAAATTTTCTATGGTAACTGCACAAGAGGTACAGACAGAGCTGTGTTTCTTGGCCCTTGGATCCTTCCATATATTGTACTCTTAATTTCATTTTTGGACACAACAGATCGCCAGGACCCCCCTGCAGATCTGCCTCTTGTTCAGTGTTCACAATGGAGGATGCCCAACGAAAGCGCGTGTGTGTTTACGTGTACGTGCATGCCTTTCTCATCAGTGCTCTCTCCACCCCCTGCTCCCTTTTTTTTTTTCCACACCCCAGCTTCATCAGCAAGATCCCTGAATCCGAGATGAAAGGCAGGTCCTGCTTGACCAACTTGATCTGTGGATGAGGGGAAGGCTGTAGATGTTGTCTACCTGGACTTTACTAAAGCCTTCAACACTGTCTCCCACAGTATTCTCCTGGAGAAGCTGGCGACTCGTGGCTCAGACAGGTGCACTCTTCGCTGGGTTAAAAACTGGCTGGATGGCCGAGCCCAGAGAGTTGTGGTGAATGGAGTGAAATCCAGTTGGTGGCCGGTCACAAGCGGAGTCCCCCAGGGCTCAGTTTTGGGGCCGGTCTTGTTTAATATATTTATCGATGATCTGGATGAGGGGATTGAGTGCTCACTCAGTAAGTTTGCAGACAACACCACGTTAGGCGGGAGTGTTGATCTGCTGGAGGGTAGGAAGGCTCTGCAGAGGGATCTGGACAGGCTGGATCGATGGACTGAGGCCAATTGTATGAGGTTCAACAAGGCCAAGTGCCGGGTCCTGCACTTGGGTCACAACAACCCCATGCAACGCTACAGGCTTGGGGACGAGTGGCTGGAAAGCTCCCCTGCAGAAAAGGACCTGGGGGTGTTGATCGACAGCCGGCTGAATATGCGCCAGCAGTGTGCCCAGGTGGCCAAGAAGGCCAACAGCATCCTGGCCTGTATCAGAAATAGTGTGGCCAGCAGGAGCAGGGAGGTGATCATGCCCCTGTACTCGGCGCTGGTGAGGCCGCACCTCGAATCCTGTGTTCAGTTTGGGGCCCCTCACTACAAGAAGGACATTGAGGTGCTGGAGCGTGTCCAGAGAAGGGCGACGAAGCTGGTGAGGGGTCTGGAGCACAAGTCTGATGAGGAGCGGCTGAGGGAACTGGGGTTGTTCAGTCTGGAGAAGAGGAGGCTGAGGAAAGGCCTCATCGCTCTCTACAACTACCTGAAAGGGGGTTGCAGAGAGGTGGGTGTTGGTCTCTTCTCCCAAGTGACAGGACAAGAGGAAATGGGCTCAAGTTGCGCCAGGGGAGGTTTAGATTGGATATTAGGAAAAAGTTCTTTACTGAGAGAGTGGTGAGACACTGGAATAAGCTGCCCAGGGAAGTGGTGGGGTCACCCTCCCTGGAGGTGTTCAAGGAACGTGTGGAGGAGGCACTGTGGGACATGGTTTAATGGGCATGGTGGTGTTAGTTGATGGTTGGACTTGATGATCTTACAGGTCTTTTCTAGATTAATTATTCTGTGAAATCAACTCTTGCTATTTATGTACTGGGTGCTGTGCGAACAATAGGACCTTCGTATTCTACCACAATATAACCTGACAGATAATAAAAGGAATAACAAATGTTACTAAAAGCAAGCAAAGATGATCAACTGTTCTACTGCCTCAGCATGTGAGGCAGGTTTACTGCTGGGGTAATCTCTACAAGCCTACTTGCATACTTATTTTAACAGGCCCACACACCCTTTTTCTGACATGACATGAAAAGTCTCTGCTTCTTCAGAGTTCACTGTATTAACCTTTGCACAGGCATGAGTTAACTAAAAACAACGGCCAGGTGATTGCTTGAGGTCCTGCAGTCAAAGCTCTAATCAGATATCACCTTCAGCTAGCTTCTTCCAGGTATCTCCCAGTCCTGCCAACTGCAAACCTACCTTTGGTTGTCCTTGTATTATACATGCATGCACACACACACCCTCTGGTACTCTTTGCACTTCCCAAACTTTTGCTTTTGTTCCTAAAAGCCAATAGCCTTTCCTTTTCACACTGTCCTTTCCAAATTCAGTACATTTCTGGTACCAAAGTGGCTCAGGCAACTTTCCTGAAACCTGGGGAAGCAAGACAGTAAGTCAACATTTTTAAATTTAAAGAGTGCTTCTGCTTGGAAAACAGCAGTGCCGTGACACCACTGAGAGCGGATCTAGAGAGCTCTTTGCTGCAAGAAAACAGTCATAAGGCACTTCAGCCACTGAGCAATTTTAGCAATGTAAATGTTGAAGCTACCACAACCGCATAAATGACAGATATTAAAAAAAAAAAGGGCAGTTTTATCTCTGTGGCTGCAACAGTGACATTACAGCTTTATCTGACCTTTCCAGATGCTTTTTACTTCTTTCCTTGCTAAATCACTCTTCCATACAGCCCTGCTTTCCATGGGTGAGTGTAAACTTTCTGACACAGCCAAGAGACTGCCATATTTGTGTAACAGCCCCGGAGAAGCTGTAACTGAGCCAGAGCAGTGCTGCTTGCCTCCTTTCTGACAAGAGAAAGGTCTAGCTTAAGCAACCAAAGAAAGAATTCACTGGAGCACTGCCTCGCCAGACCACCACCACCTTGCTCAAAGGGAAGCAGTGTTCACGGCCACCAAAGCACCCTCCTTCCTTGTGTTTATGCTGAGGGATGAATTTTAAGCAAGTATTTCAACACAGCTCTGCTGTTGAGATGTGTCCACAAAGGTTTGGCTCCTGTTAAGAAGGGGATGGAGCTGCTAGCACACAAATCTCAGCCTAGTAGCACAGTTTCATGCTGTCTGCACATGTGCTCTGCACAGTGAGGTCTTGAACAGGCTGAAAGCTATGGGTGCTAACCCAGGCTTTCTTCTAGTGTTGTAGGAGAAATGACATGAAGACTCCCTTTCCAGTCACCAGAAAAGAAAGCAGGATATTCAAACAATACATCATGCACAGCTGGAAAACAAAATCAATTTACCCAGCTGCAAGTGCTGCTCTTCTGCTAGTCGTGTGTTCAGAGGAGTGTACCTGGGCTTCTGACTGCACAGCCAGGCTGTATTCCCTGCCTGGCCTGAAAGCAAACTCTCTACAGTGCCTGCTTACTACAATGCTGGATATTACAGGACTGCTGAGACAGATCTGCTAATTCTTGCAACAAATTCTACAGCCAATTCCACACTGCAAGGAATTTTATTGAAATGAAATTATCTGGAACAATGACTGAGGCACTCAGCTAATAATGACTAATAGTTTATTAAGAGCAGGCAAAAATCTGCTGCACACAGAGCTTTTTTTAAGCAATAGAATTACTAATAAAGCAGTTCCAGCTGCCCCAAAACAGGATCCTTTCCACCTTGGGAGTATGGGAGCTGAATATACTGTATCAAGTAAGGAGGATGCTAACCCACAGTCACCACAAATCTCTCTCTTGCTCCTTGAACAGACAGACTAGGCCATCATTAGCTTATTAATCGGAAGGTTTTGGACTGAAAGGCTGGGCAGGCCATGAAACAAATCTCAACCATCCAGCCCAAGTTTCCCTGCACTCAGCACTAATTCATTACCAGCATCAACCCTCAGTGTCTCATGTGATTTTCCCCTTCCTGATGCTATTGCTCTCTGACAGTTTCTGTGGCATCCCCTTCTCCAAATCCTTCTTTCACACCTTAAAGCACTTGGAAGAATTGCTGGGGTCTCGAGGGTGGCTGCTTGTCACCCTCCCCACACTCAGCACAGACTCAAAAAACAGGCTTGGTTGCAACTTCTTTTCCTGCCCGAGGCTGTGGTATAAGCTGACAAGGAGGTGCTCAGTTAATTAGGGAGTAATTACAAAGTAATCCTGGATCCTGTCAACACCTTGGCACAAGAAAGGCCATAACTGGACAAGACAGATCACACCAACAACCCTAGTGAAGAAAGCTGGGCATTGAAAGGGCCCTTCATGAAATAAAACTGTGATCAGATAAGCCAAAACACAGTCTCCTGGCCCACTGAGTAGTTTCTGTGCCCACAGCCTGCAAGCGACAGAAGCTTTATACACATATATTAGCGGTTTTCAGCTGTGATGGAGGAAGTGCAGCCCTACAGCCCTCACCCCTTTATACTACGCCTCTTTGTTTACTCCTTGGTGTACTTGGATGTCTGCTAGGATGCCCAAAAATACTCACAAATGGCAGTCTTATCCTCGCAGAGGAGCTCTAGGGATTGGAGATCCTCTACACAAACTTCATCAGAAGTCCAGGGAGCCACCCAAATTGCCTTTTGTTTGAACCTGAATTAAGAGATCAGCCACCATTTGCCATACCCTCCAATCTCATCTTCTAACCTGAAATATCTCCATTGCACATTGCTTCGCATTTGAAGCCACCTAACCATTTTGAGAAGAAGAAAGGCATTTGATAAACCCTTTCAGCATTTACCCTTCGAGACCATCCTCCAGGACACAGGGGTGGTTCAAAGAGCTTGTTTTGTGTTGAAGAGTTACAATGTCAGCAGCTGACCTCTAAAGAATTACAGGTACAATGATCAATGAGACCAACACTGCACAATGAAGAGCTTTGCTTTCCAATGGAGTTGGCCAATTCTCTTAGAAAGGCCGAAGGAATTAAATGGATATTCAGAAGGAATCATTACAGAACTCGCAACACTATTTCACCACCTCCACAAAAGGAGTTTAGTACCACTGCCATGAGTGGTAATGTCCTGTTCTGGTTTAATTGCAGCCGCTGAGTTCCAAGCACAGCTGAAAGACAAAATATAGCCCACACTGCTTCTGAAGTACTACGTCCTGAAAACGGGAGGTATCATTACACTGTACTGCGTGTTACCAGCATGCACCTAAAGAAACATTTGGTGGCTGTATAAGGAATTACTGAGAGTGAAAAGGAAAAATTTAAGTTTACTTGCATTTCCCAACTCCAGGGCACTAAAAGCCTTTCCTTGTCCAGAGAAGCTAGGAAACATTACATAGGGAAAATAAACCCTCCTGACAATCAGTTTATCCTTTTGGACAATGATGATGAATCACCACATCACTTGCAAGAAGCGCAAGTAAATTCAGTATAGGAATTTTCATTTTTGATCAGTGGAATACAGTTCTCAGTGTCTTGCACAATTTTTAGTTCTCCTCTCCTAGAAGACGGGACAAAAAAAAGAAAGTCAGACTCCCATCCACTGGTTTTCCACTGGTGTGGTATTAACTGCTTTGGAGTCAGAACAATCCCTTTTATTAGCTAACAACAGGCTAAAGTAGTGAGGGCAGAAATCTCAATCCAGCACACCTGCTGTCCAACACAGGGTAAATATTTGTTTTTCTCCACATTTGTGCCTTTGGAGCTTTTAACTCCATTTCTGCTACAGAGCTGCACCATTTCAGGAAGAATCTGCTTCTGGCATTTGCAAGCTACTGACCATTAAATCAACGAGTCGGCTGGCATTTCAGATCAGTGAAATACAAGCTGTCTTTACCCCAGAGTTACCAGGGAGCACTAATAGCTAGGAACTTACGAGAAGTCTTCAGACATGCAGAAATCATGGAAAAAAACTGTACAAGGAGATCAACTGGCTAGAAGTATGGTCTTTTAGAGTTTATTGCGAAGCTCAGACTAGCAAGACTCTTCCTTATGCTCTTCTCTCTTCTATGAAATCAGCTCATAAATGTCAACTTGCTTCAAGCTCTCTCATACCAAAAATTAAACAGAGCTTGTCTCTGCACTTTATATGCTGAGCTTCCTGAATGCTTTATAGCATTTGAGGTTATACTGGAAGAAGTCATTTTACTGAGTGCTAGGATGCAACTATTCATGGACTGAAAAGTGACAACAAACCACTGAAAGCAAGACTGCTCGATTCATGGAGGCTGAACTCCAACTGTCCAGTGCAGGATTGGGTCAGGATACCAGGATGAAAACCTTCACAAGCAGCCTTATGTCCCTGATGGCAGGCCTGCACTTTACATCTCACCACTGAGTCAAACTCTCTCAGAGGGTTTATCCAGACCCAGTACTGATTTCATAGTGAGCCGTCACCCACTTGGTCCTAGGAAAAGGTCGGGGGGGAAGACAGCGAACGCCTGGCACCGTAACACAAATCAGGACATACGGATCTGCTCCAGCCATGGCTTGTCTGAGAGCACAGGAGAAGGATATGGGACTTCTTTTGACAGGGAAACACCATCCCTCCAGTGGATTCACATTGCTCCATAGGCAGATGTAAATGCAACTGCTCTGCTAAAGATTTGTCTTGGTGCTTCTGCTCTCATGGGGCAGGGCAGGGCTGTCAGTTTATAGTAAGTTCACAAAGCCAGCAGTGCAGGAGCTGATCTGGCTGAAAGCCCTTCTGCAGTGTAGGTTCAGAGACATTTGAGCCCTAGTGTCCATCTCGCAGGCTGCTGCCCTAAGGGGCTGCTTCCTCCAGCTTCCTGAGAGGAGTCACAGGTGTTGCTTTTTCTGTGGCTCTTCTCTGGCTGTTTACTTTGCTGATGAGGGGAAGGGATGAAGAGGAAGTTACAACTTCATTTATCCAGGCTTTCTAAATACAGAGCTAAGTAAACAGGTTGAATAATTGAAACAACTTCATGTATTTGCCCACTGCTCTGTATGGATGCTGCAAAATTAGCACAAAGCATTGCTCCGGGCCTTTCAGGCTGCAGAACTTTAGTGACTCTGCAGCTCTGGAAGGCAGAAAAAACTTGAAATAATCTGGTTTTCTAAGCTATGATGGCAAGTGTCCTGGCTAATAGAACCTATAGCTGCATTTCTAGTGAGAAAGAGACTCCAAAGCAGTGTTTGGCATAAAGCCTGAGTGCTCCCAGACAAAGAGCAAAGAATCAGAAAGCATACCTGTGTCAAATAAAGTTTCTGAAGGCTACAGAGCATGGATGTACTATGTATTTAGGCTTCACTCCCATCTCTGGTGACACAAACTCTTAGCTAAAATGTTCAGGAAGAAAATAGACTTTTGGATACACTTGTCCCCTTGGCCATCACCACTGTCCCTGACTTACTGCGCTGTCAACGCTTAGAGTTCTCATGCTTATTTGCAGCTGTGAAATGCACCACTCAGCTCAAAAGGATTCTTCTTTTGAAGAAGGTCTGCAATTGTTAAGAACATTCACTTGATATGGAATTTTCCAAAAGTAAGAAAATAGCTCCTGGGACAAGATGACTGTGATGCACATGTACTACCAAAGAAGTAAGGGCCATGAAGATCAGTAGGGACCTTACTGTGCTAGGGACTACACAGACACAGGGTGAAAAGCTGCTCTGTGCTCCAAAGCACTTGCAGTATGAGACTCAGAGATGAGGGTGGAGACAGTGTATCTCAGAACAACGAGGCAGCATTACTCAGGGTGCTTGGCAGTGGTCTCGGTGCACCCACAACCTACCTCTTGTCATGTTCTTTACCAAGATCATAGTAAACTAAAGAGAGATTTAATAAATAAAAAAAGACTGACCCTATCTGAAAAAAGCTATAACAGTTTGCAATCCCTCCAAGCTACATAACTGCATCTGAACAGCAGCCTCCTATGCAAGACCGCAGGACTGATTCCCTCACACTCTCCAATGCTTGGTGCCATCATGCTATGTATTGGTGCCATCACCTTGTTCTCAAAAGCTACATCCTGCTGCCACAGTGCAATTTGCTCTAGCTTGGTCCATGCAGTTGGTACTGGCAGCCTAATTGGAGGGGAAACAACAAAACTGTGGTTGTCTATAGCAGATCACTCCTAAGCGAGAGAGGCAGCACAAACAAGAGCAAGAAAGCATTTGTTTGAAAATTTAATGAGCAGACATTTGGCATCAGGGGCTGATAGAGGTAAGAGCTGACCTCTCACAGCAGAGAGATGAGAAGAATGGGAGAGAGAACATGGGGCCTTGAAAACAAAAGACAGGTATCTCACCATTTAACAAGCCGAAGAAAAGGATGCTACTGGAGAGACATGAACTGAAAGGTATGTTTGTAAGTGATGGGTGACAAAAATTATCACTGCAGCTGTGTGGGTGAGTGTGACTGGATTGTTTCATGGAGGTCAGAAAAAAAAAGGATGTTGCAGTTACTCAGACATAAGATAATTGAGAGTCCATGTGGGAGCTGTATGGGAGATCCATCAGCCTTCCTGGAGGAAAATGAAACGTCAGGTCAGAGTAGGGAATGTCACATCTATTGTTGGATGAAAGGATTTAAGTGACCCGGGTATAGGCAAGATATTGAATGTTTACATAAAGGCACTATGAAAAAAGTCCCATCTTTAACCCACATGAGCAATACATGTCTTCTACAAGGCAAAATATGGAACTGAACCTCAGAAACTCTGAACAGGGATCACCCGGCACCCCTCTCCCTCCCACCTCCAACCCTGTGACAGAGACCATGAAAGGCTGGAGCTGCTCCTCTATCTGCCCCTAAGTAGATATGCTCCTTTCATTCACACACACCGAGCAGCACGAGTTGTCACTTTTTACTGCTGTTACCTCTGTGAAGCCAGCACAGATAACCAGGACAGTGCTGAGACCTGCACCTTCTCATGCATGAAGGGAAGTAGGCCCTTACTGTGGCACAAGCTTGCCAGTATGTCTACTACACGTCTCATTGAACCTGCAGGCCTTCAACAGCACACAGACAGTGTCAGGAGGATCAGAGCCTCAGTGAATTAGTGGAGTTGACCACAGGCATCTCTCCTCCCAGGCTGTAACTCTTAGGTGGGTGCACACATTTGCACAGCTGTGGGTTCTACAGTGTTTGTACTTATAGTTTAAATACCCAGCACATGAAACAGCTAAGAACAAGAGAAATTCATATATATCAGTGTCTGTGTGTCCTGTGGTTGTGGGGAAGGGCATTTATTAAGGTAACGGTCATATTTAAAATAGCATTGCATCGTGACTTATTTTTAATTGGATACCAAAAGTGCTAAAGCTACTGTGGGTGGTAAGATTATGAAGGTGGTCTTTTCTGGGATCATATTCCCTGCTAAGGCATAGATGTGTCATCTAAGAGCTAGGGTAAAACAGAATTTAAACTGTCTACACTAGCACTGAGTAGCAAGCTATTTCTCAGTGCGCATCATAGCCCAAGGAGTGGTCTAATTAGTTAGCATCCTCATGAGCCCTAAGGCATCTGCACGCCACTGCAAGCTTCTAACACCACGTTAGCACCACATGCACTGCAAGTGATGGGATCTCATATCTTCACCCAGCATATATAGGCCTGACTGGTACTGAGGTGCACTTTGAGGGATCCGAGACAAGTCTGGCACCTGGACAGCACAGTGAAAAAAATCAGTGTAGAGGTGTCTGAGAGTATCTGAGACAGGGTACCAAGTGGTGGTAGGAAAACACAGCTTAGCAAGGGCTATCCAATGTAAGAGCTATACCAGGGGTCTGGGGCACAGCCCCTCAGCAGAGATTAGTACTCAGCAAGCATAAAAACTGAGGTTCAGTACTGCAGTGGGAGCAAAGATGCAGGGGAGGTCAGGTCAGGTCTTCCCAGCATGTGTTCAGACCAGGATGGAGAACTTAAAGCAAAGTAAGAAAAAAGGCAGTGGAAGATTAAAAATTATGGTAGGGGATAATTACAGCAGGAGCTTTGTTCCAGATTGCTGTGGTTCAATGATTCAGACACCCCAAGACAGAAGCAACTGCATTAAGAGAGATGGAGGCAATGCTGGCTCACCCAACATAACACCTGGCTGAGGACAGCATAGCACTTCTCCTCTGCTTCCCCCAGTTTGCTCTCTTTCCTCCAACCTCATGCTCCTTTGCCCTGCCCATGGCCACCAAGACTCCAGGCTGGGGATCCAAGCAGAACATAACCTAATTTTAAGGGGATGTACTCTTTAAAGACTTTCTTGATCTCATGACCAAACCCTCATATTTCTATCTATTTTGACCTTAATTATTTTGTTTGTCTTGAAACTGTTTATGCAGTTTATCAAAGCAAGAAACTCTCTCTAAAAGAAGTCAGATGTGGGACTGATATCAAGGATTAAAAGGGAAGGAGAAACATTCAAGAATTTTTTCTTTGATGTTTTATTCAAGCTGAACCATTAGCAAAGGCAGTTTCAGTTCTAGGTACCACGGTAGCTCTGAGCTAATATCTATTGGTATCATTTATTCTTTAAAAAGCTTGTGCTATGGTTTTACAGTCTAATTTTCCAAAACTTTTAAGGAAAAGGAAAGAAGGAAATGAAGCTAAAAGACACATGCACCAGGGATCTGCAATACTTTGGGAGGGTGCTAAGTCTGTTAGAATAGCTGTCCTAGGTAAAGCCTGGGAAACACAGTCAGCGAACTGTCTGCACTTGACCCGAAGGCTACCAAGGAGAATGTTTCCACTGACTGCAGGGGGTTGGGATCAAGCCCTACTCTGCAGGGGACAGTGACAGAATGACAGAAAGAGCCTGGTGACTCCAACCAAGTCCAAAGGAGCCATAAGGAGCTGCTGCATTATTTAAAAGCAGACATGCAGAACAGTTTGCCGGATAGTAATGGGAAAACTTTGATCTCTTTCTAAACCTAGCAACAACATTTTCACCATCTTGATGACAGGAAAACCTATGGGAACATAGGGGGAAACACTGCAGAAAGAACTGGAAGGTAAACACTGCTACCAGCCACTTCAGTCCATCAGCAAATATTTGCCGTTTCTACTTTTCCACCTCAAAGGGTTGGAGACTTCGGTGTTCTCTAAGACAGAGCACAAGGGGACAGCGGGGATGCAAGTCCCAGCATTGATGCCCTGGGCAAATAGACATCCCCATTGACTGGTGAGGACTTCGGGACCAGCCCAGGACCACCTTCTGTAAAAGTCACGCTCTGCTCCTCAGTCACACTCTGGAAAGATGTGACAAGCCCAAATGTAACCCAGATTAGTAACACAGCACTCCTGTACCTGGCTGGGGAAATTAACTTGGCACGCAGGGCAGTCAGGAAAGCGTATGAATAATCTGAAGGCAGGAGCTAGAGCTGTAGTAACTCCAAAGGCTGAGGACACAGTGTGATTTAAGCCCTAGCCACAGACACATTCACATTCTTGCATTTGCTCATTTCTAGGAGATGAGGTCAAAGAGCTCACCGTAAGAGAGAATGGATGATGTAAACTGGATACTGGGTGCCAGCACTAGGGTTTTTTCCCCCCCCACTGTGCTCTGCACAAACCCAGAGCCTTTCCATTTATAGGAAAGGCCATTGGTATAAAAGGTGCATTCTTCAGTGGGCCAGAGGAGGAGGCATCATACTGGGTATAAAAATGTTAGCACTGTTTCCAAAGCTCAGCAATCCCAGTTAAGGGATGAGAGGAAAAAAACACAATGTTTTTCTTCTCTAAGGAGGAGCTTTCAGGTGGGCAGAGGACTGGAAGAGAGATTCAAGGAGAAAAAAACAGGTATTTTCACCAAGGAAAATGAATACACCTCCGAGTTAATGGTGTCTTAGCTATTTTCAATAAAAAGAGCTGGATATCCATTTTTCCCAGCTTTAGGCTGGAAGAAAGAGAATGGGGACAATTCTTATTTGCCATGCCAAATGTCCCAAGATGCTGTGCATTAAGGCAAATATTATCATGGGAAAGACAGAAGATGGAAGAAGAGCAAAATTCCACTGGAAACAAAGTTAAAATAAATTTTTAGACATTTCTACATTACTTAAATTGTTGTTAGGACTTTCCCTTCCTTTCTGTACCTCCATTTCAACCCTAACCACAGTCCCAGCTATATTCTTACTAAATAGTGAGTGTTCCCAATTGATAGCTGCAATTTCACTCTTTTTTAAAAAGTGAGTGAGTTTCAGGATATATCTGACAATTTGAGGTATTGGCTAGAGTGAATCAGAGACATCTTTTTCCTGCTCTACAGAAAAGGGCCTGTTTTCAACAAGGGCACATACAAAAGAAATACTTTGTCATGAGTCGCAGGATTTTGCTTCAGCAATGGAGTTGTGATGTCTTTCAGGAGCTGTAGTTCACATGCCTCATACTCCCATCTTCTTCTACTGTGCAGGAACCCATTTAAAGGCATCTTCCACCATAAGCTACCAAGTAGGATGGTACTTTACAGGAATCTGATGGGTACAAATCATGGGAGATGCAATTCCCTTTGGAAACCACCCCACAGATACAATTAAACTATTAGCTGCATACCCAAGTGTATTTTGCAGAAGGGAATGGGAACTGGCCAAAATATTGGGATTTCCAATATCTGGCTTTTTTTTGTTAAAAACCCCCAAAACAAAATCACCCCAATATTGCTTTTCCCCCATGGAAAATACACACTTTTCACAAAAAAAACAAACCACCCTGTAATACTACAGTTAAGAGTATAAGCATTTTTGGTCAAAGAACATTTCTAACAGTTTTAGAAGGACCGGCCCTTTGCAGTAATTGCTGAACATCCCCCTAGGTACCAGTGTTTCCCAAAGCATCATCAAGATAACACAGCACACACACAGTGCTGCCAGCTTTGCCATCTACCATGCAGTTCTTAAGTGTAGAAAAGGTATTTTCTCCCCTCTGCTAGCAGGCTGTCTGCAGGACTGTCACTGGGAAGTTAACATGGAGTTCAAAACATGGTGGTTGGTTGAAAGAGGATGGCAGAGACGCAAGTGTAGGGTTAACTTTTGATTCATCTGTAGGGAGATGCATTCAGTTATAAAGGATGACTAGTATTTGAGGGGGTCAGGCAAAGATTAATTATTATTTGCCTTTGCTGCTGTTTAAAGAGAAGGGATGATGAAAATTGCAAGATGAGAACTGCTTCTGACTCTTCCTTGGACAGGAGGAGGAAAAGGGGAGGTGGGGACTAGTTTTCTTGGATGATGGAAATTGCAAAAATAGCTGGGGGAAGTGTTTATTTGTGTTATGAACTTTAATCTCAGTCTGGTGGTGGTGGCAACAGGCTTTGGTCCAGCAGAAGCTGGAGAGAATGACCATATGAAAAAATCTGTATTATACATAAACATAAATTCAGAATTTTCCATTCATCTTCTTTCTGCCTGGAAGCATATGGCATCTGCTCCCAAAAGTTTCAAATAGCAGACACTGAAATGATCACTAGCCCTGTGGGCTAGGAATTATTTTTTCCACAGCTCTAGGTCTAAAAAATTTGTATTTTATCCTTGAACATGATGAAATCTTGCAACACAATTATATTATTACTGAACTCAAGAGAATTTTTAACCTCCCTGCCTGCCAAAGAGCACAGGAGCTTGCTGCTGAGTCCAACAACTGTACTTTTACAGGATATGTGACTAGAGATGCAGTCAGTCCTCAAGGAGATACACTACCATATGCACAAGCTACTGGTGGAAGGAAGCATTGGCACAGGTTACCACAGACCTGTGCAAAGCTCTTCTACTTTCTGATGAGTAACTCGCTCCACTAAGGCTACTATGTTCAGGTTTCCTTTTGGTGCTCGGCTCTGCTGAAACTGCTCAGAGACCACAAACCACGCTTTAATAAAGAAAACACACACAGAGAGAAGAGCAATTCCACCACAACTAAAACCCAGCCATCCTCCTGCTCTTTCCACCTCCCACGCTGAGCTTCAACCTTGCGTTTAGAACAAGTCAGAAGTGACCAGATCTGTTGAAAGCATTAAAGCAACCAGGACACAGATGCATCAGCAGTTTTATAGTCTTTGTAGGTAGCCACCCGTCATATGTCTGCATAAACTCATAATCAGGGGACTATTTGCCTCCATTTCTAGGCTGAGCAAAATGGGAAGCAGCCAGGACATTGAGTGTTGTTGGAGAGCCCTGGAAGACAAAGTGCACAGCTCAGACACCTCGGACCCGACAGGGCACCCCTCCGCTCTGGCTCAACAGCTGAGATGAGATTAATTAAGAAGGCCAAAGGAAGGACATGGGGGTAACTGCAAGGCATACCCTGAGCTCAGAGTCCCCCAGAAATGAACAGCTTGAGCACCCCCCCCCTCACTACACACCAGAGAGCTTCACTGTAAACACACCCTCTACTGAAGCAGAGAGCAGTAATATAAACCAGATGCTGTAGGGAATTTTTTCCCTCTTCGTCTGCACTAAATTTAAATACTGAGCTCTTCTTTTGCCAATTCGTTCTTAAAGGGCCTGTGTGCCGCTCTTCATCTCTATCCCGCTTGTCTGAATTTAACTGAGAACTCAGCAGCCCTCCACACACTGCGACCACCCCGGGAAGCACGTGTTCTTCATGAAGTCTTGAGAAGGCTGAGACCTGGCTTTCTAACCACTGCACCAGAGCCCTCACAGCTCCTCTGCCCATTCACCTGGGCGCAAAAGGAATCTTGCAGGTGAAATCATGGCATGAAAACACTGCTTGTTGCTCTGGCCACAGAGATGCTGATGGATTAATGCAGTGCCATCCATTCACTTGGGTTCTGCCAAGCTGACGGCAGAAGGGAGAGGTGCCATGCAAGATACACTTCGGTAGTTGGGTGTCACATTGTAGCACACACTGCCTACTTAATCAACAGGACACATCATCACATTTCAGCATTGTGCCATGGCTACATCCTGGGCTCAAGACTTGCAAAGCTGTAAGAGCAAAAGAGTTAAAGGCAGCCTGACATGCGATGGGCTGTTGAACATTGCAGTATGCAGGGCTAATTGCACACCATCCAGTGCAGCAGAAGCACACAAGCAGCAGTGTAATTGCACACCGGGTAACAATGTTTTCCAAAAGCTGTATTTCCAGCTTTAACAAGAGGGTAAGCTAAAAAAAACCTCAGCCATAGTTTAAGACAACTCTACCGTGCCCCACTGCTGAACATTGCTATTCCACTAAGAGGTGCAGCAAGGAGCAGTGTGTGCTTAAACCACAGCTGCTCTACCTTGAGGTCCAAGGTCTTCTTTCAAACCAGCTATAAGCCCTAGAAAACTTTCCCCATCCTTGACGTATATCCTCGTACAGGTCCTTATCTTCTGAAGAGAGATGTAGAGTCAACACAGGAGCTTAATTCCCACCTTATGTATGACAAAGAATTGCACTTAGCTTTCAAAAATTATACCAGCCCTGATCAACACAAAGGAACTCCCACCAAGAAGCTAGTTTAATTGTGGTGCAATCCACTAGCCGCCTATGCCAGGTGACCAAAGAGAGTATCCCATGACAGGGATACTGTTGCCTCCCAGGCAGAGTAATGGCAATCCCTCACTTAAGGACATACAGGTCTCATCGCAAAGGACAGCAGAGGACAACACCCGAGGAGTACTGCCCCTCCAGACAGCAGGCTCCACCTGCATTACCACCACCACACTCAAATGGGTTGGCTACCATAGTACAGCTGAACTGACTGCACCTGCCACAGCTGTTAACACCACCTTCCTAGTGAAGGCTTTAAGTGATCATGGCTAACCATTAAAATGGCATCAAATTTAAACATCATTGAGGCTGTGTCCCCATGTCCCCTTCCCTTTGTTGGGTTATCAGAGCCCACAGCTGCTTTGGTTATCAGTAGGGCTTTTTTCTCAGGAAGGTGCCTTAGCCTCCTAGCACTGCTGAGCATCGGCTGTCCTTGGCAACTCAAACAAATCACTAGTAACATAACAGGCAATGTGCCATTCTTAAAAGGTACAAAATAATGCTAGTGCACCCTTTCCTACGTACTGTTGTATTAAATTCCTACTTGGTTTCGGCTTGAAAATTAATGCCTCACCCCCAAAGTCAAATATTAACCTATTTATTCTTCGATAACAAGCCATTCAGTAAGCAGCGGAACTAACAAAGTCTGGCTCCCTACACTGCTCCAGCACATTCGCTGGTGTCTAATATGGAACAAATCTATTTGCAGTTTGCACCTTTCTTCTTTGTTGCCTGATTCTGACTTATTTTCCCTAACTTTGCTGTTACCATAACATCGTTGACCCTTTGAAAGCAACTAGTCATAGGACAAGAGGGATGTCCTCTCCTGGAATAGAAACTAGCTAGAAGATAGAAAATGAAAGCATAAAGTGGCCAGTCTCCATCACAGAGGGAACTAAGCAGCAGGGGAGGGGGTTACACAATATTTCATACAAGCACAATATTACCTGATGTAATTCACAGAATGATAGGGGCTGGACAGGACCTCTGGAGATCATCTAGTCCAACCCCCCCCCGCCCCAGCAGAGCAGGTTCACCTAGAGCACATTGCACAGGAATGCATCCAGGCGAGTTTTGAGTGTCTCCAGAGAAGGAGACTCCACAACCTCTCTGGGCAGCTTGGTTCAGTGCTCTGCCACCCTCAAAGTAAAGAAGTTCCTCCTCATGTTTTAGTGATTGAGGAAAAGAAAATGATCAGTAAGGTGAAAACATATTTTGGTTTATAAAGCCTAGCTGCGAAGAACTAGATCTAAACAAAGGCAGGTGAGTAACACAATGACAAATAAAAGTCACTGGTGATAAATCTTCAAGGATTCACTTGTATTCGAACTACTCAAACATCGTACTGGATCCTAAATTAATTCCAAATAAACTGGGACAAAACAGGAAAGAGCCCTGAGCAGCCCACCAACTCATCTGCTTAATGCACAGCAATACCCTAGAAGGGAGACCGCAAGTAGAGGTGAGGAAGGAATGGGATGAACAACAATTATGGACATTACAATAACAGCACACCACTCCATGCTGTGCCTGCACACAGAGCACAGTGGGGTCCTGAATCCGCACAACAAGAAAGTGGGAACAAAACATTTTTGTAAGCAAACTCCTTAAATCATTTGAGATGTTAAATTTATTTCTGCTTTACAGTTCAGTAGGAAAGAGCAGAATATAATTAGGCAACAATTGTTCCATACATCTATGGCAGGTTTTATGTAGAGTTTGACTTAGGTGAAGGTCAGATCAATACTATGTGGCTTACAGTTAGTTTGTTTAGCTTTTTTGAGGCAATACAAAGTAGATCTCCCCTTTCCTGCCCCTCCCTTGCCATTCTTTGAAAAAGACATTGTCAAGGTACAGAAATAATTGTTGAAATCTAGACTTTCTGTGGACATTGTGGTTGCATATTAACTACCGGTGAGAAATGCCACCGACAATAGCAGCTCTGAGGGTAGCATGGGGAGGTACCCTTTTCTCATACACAGAAGTGAAACCATTCAAAGGATGGGGTGCTTTTTACCTTGTGTACTGCAAGTTTTGAAATAGCCTTAAAAAGATAGTCATTTTGGGTGGATAACAGAACTAGACTGCTTCAAAAAGCAGTGCTTCAGCACCCCCTATAAAACAGGGCATCAAAAACACTGTGAACCATCACAACACATTATTTGCCTCAACTGAGTATGCATGCAATCATATCTCTAACCCATATCCTTCCTTAGCTTTTTTTCCTCTTTCTAGTAAGTGCTGATCTGAAACATATGTTATTTTAGCTACAAGGTCCCCAACTTGCATACGTTGCTCTCGAAGCTCTCAGATGTGGCTCCTGACCACACGAAATGATCTGTGGTCTAGCCCGTCAGGAAGAACAAAGTACAAGGATGCCCGCTGCTTTATACTTGGGCACAGGTAGCTGGAACCACTAATTTTACCTAGAACCTCTCCAGGACACGGGCTTATCTTGTTTTCTGTGATACATGAAACATTCTGCTGCACAAATTAATGGCCAGTAAATCTGTGCACTTAATGGTTTTCAAAACAGGGGGCACCCATTAAAAAAATGCAGAGATGCTCTACAGCAGTGGTCCCAAGCTACCACAGAAGTCCATCACCCTGGGACCCTGGCACAGCATAACGGGGTTTTTTCCCCAGGGAAAAGAGAAACTTCTAATCCCATATAATTCCTGAATGGCATTTATGAAAAAAAGTAATCTCAGTTTCTTTGGTAAGTGGCATGGGATTTATTCAACCCAGGAGCATGATGAAATTCCAGACAGTTTTGAGCTTTCTATGGCAATTTTGGAAAAGCAATGTGCTGGCAATAGACTGAAGCTGAACTCATTCAGATGCTCCCCATGACCAGCAATAGGAAAGGAGTTCCCACAGGACCAGAGCACCATCCTGGTTTTCTATCATCCCACAACCTTTTAAGTCCTTTACTGGCACCTCAATTTAGGCTACATGGGATTTTTTTCAACCCTGGAAAAATCACTTTGACGACCCTCAGAGTGTAATTTGCTGGTGTGGTACAATGCGCAAACATCACAAAGTCGTGCTTTCCATATCCATGTTCTCAGCCATTGTCTGTTTCTGAGCAGGCTCTTTTGGCTGTGCCTACTCAGTACACCCCTGAAGCACGTATAGATGGATGCCTGCTCAGCAGCCTTAGTTACCAGAGCTGGTCTCTCAACACTTACCCCTGCTTCCTGACACAACTCAGCAGATACACCTGCCAAGTTCCCCGCTTGGTGAACAGAGACAAAGCTACACCAAGGAAGCCCATAAATTCACAGGGTGCAGGCATGGCCGGTGTGCTTGCAGGGCAGAGCGTGCTCTGGCTGGGATGGCTATCCCCTTGTCTTCCAGACAGAGCAGCACCCAGTGCTGCCCCACCAGAGCGGCAGGACCAAGACAGACAGGCAGCACATGCCACCCTGCAGAGCCTGGCAGAGATGAGCCACAGCTGCAGACAGAGGTGGGAGGCAGCAGAGCTACAAGCGCAGTGGGGGTACCCTCATTTAGGGACAGGGCACCAAGCCGTGTGGGAGTAGAGGGGCACCTGTGCTGGGCTGACAGGCTGCTCTGCAGAGCACACAAGCCAGAGCTGGAAGAAAGAGAGGAGACTACTGCCAAAGAGGCACAAGCCACAGGGAGAAGCCAGCACAGCACCACTGGTATCCCACGGACAGAGAGAGCCCGGGTCTCATACACTGTGAAGGCCCTGGCAGCCGCACAGCCCTGGGGACAGGTCCGGCAGACCTGTGTACATCCTCCCATCCACTTCTTGTGAGACACCATTTGCTTTACACCAACTGTGCAGCCTTTGGAAAAGCAGGTGCATCCAGGGAGCACTTTTTTTAAAAAACAGGTTTTTTTACTAATTGCAAGGAAGAGCGAGTCAGTAACAACAGCACAGGCTTCCTTGGTGTCTGCCAGCAGCACCTGCCTCCTCCAGCAGCCGTGGAGGATCCCCGGAGCCTGTTTCACACTGTGCTCGTCAGCACAGTGATGAAGGAGACGCAGGAGGGATCCAGCACAACAGCTACAGCACTATGTTTGTAACAGAGCAACATGCACCCCTAGCTACCATGTCTGAAAACCCACAAGTTCAGCGGGACAACGAGGTTGGAGAGGCTCCCACTCCTGACGTGAAGGATAAAATGAGATCCCTGCCCAGGGAAAGGCAAATGACTTACCCAAGACATTTCATTTGAGGGTAGGATGAAGTAGCAGGGACTCTACCTTTATTTGGGAGCTACCATGGCTTGCAACAAAGAAGGACACAAAACCCATACAGGGCAGCCAGAATGACAGAACTGCAAGTCCAAAGTACAGTAAGTGGAACCAACGCTCATACCAGAGCTGCCACAACACGTCACGTTGTGGGACATCCTGTCCGGTGTTATTCCACTGCAAGGGACAGGACTTGCAGAAATACCTCAGACTCAGGTGGGAAGAAAATTTCAGAAAAAGATAATGCCTTGCTGCAAATATTTTCCTGCCAGGCTCTTCTGGTTCAAATGTGGAAGCTCTCATCTTGTAGAGCTTCCACCTGAGCTATGTTGTCAACCTCGCAAAACAGTGATTCCCCCCCGCCACACACTAAACATTTAGGACACACAAGGAAGAAAGGGCAGGTACTGAGGAGACAGTGCCCTGATTCCAGCTGAGCCCTGGCCTGGAAGGGGAATGAAAGCACTATAAAACCTCACTGAAATGCTGGGATACTGGGAAAAACAAAACCTTCACTCCAAGACTGGGCAAGTAGCCTGGGCAGACTGCTATGAAGCTGCACCTTGACTCTTCCTTACATAACTTTTAAATCTATTTTTGTGTAGAATTTAATAATCAACTAAAAGGAGTCCTTAAGACATGTGTCAAGCACCCTCTCACAGATAACCCAGTAGAAAGGCTCCCGCACACTCTAAGGCACATCTCATGCCATTTCAAGGCAGGTTTCTTTTGCCTTTAATAATTTCGCCCATGAATAAGTAACGCCTATTGAAAGTGCTTTTACCCTGACAATATTTGTATTCTGATACCCAACTGCTACTCATACGCCTCTCCTAAGACAGTCCCTTGTTAAGATTACAGTAGCAAGGACAGGAGACATGTGGAAGCAGACATTGCCTAACATAAGTGCTTAAGTAGTTGTTTAATTTAGTACCAATTTCTTACTTCAGACTTTAGGCCTAAAGACTACTGGATTACCCCCCTTCATGGAGTCTTTTAAACAGTGTTCTCTGTAACATGTGCATATCTATACATGACAAAATTAAAGCCGCCTTCACTGTAGACTCATCCCCCATTCAGCTGATACTACTTGAGCAAGCACTTCTGCAGACAGCATATGTTGTGTCACTCGTCATTTTGCCCTGTCCTGCTACAGACTTAAGAGTGGACACATAAGTACCTCATTCGCATTTGTGCTTACACCACCAACCTTGATGCAGTTCCAGAGGAGGGAAATCTAAAACATGGTATGGGTCACAGTGTTCTCAGATACATCATTTATTTTAGGGGAAAGGGAATGGTTTTATGATGGAGAATGACTAAGCCAACCACCATTCTTCAGTTATCATGGTTGGATGTCCACTTAAATTCATCACTCTTGCCCAAGGATTGGCTGTAGAAGTTACTACCATGTCAAGCTCTTCAACCCTGCTGCCTTGTGTTGGGAAGCTGCCTAGAGATATCTACTACACACAGAAAGCCAGCAAGAGCATTTATGAAGCTAGGGGATAACACTGAACTTGCTTTGATGCATATTCATAAATGCTCATATTCTTACATGTTTGTGTAAGAAAGTGCCAAATCATTTAGTCACAGATAATACGTCAGAGTACAGCTCATCTCTTAAAAAGAGTGCCTTCAGTACTCACCATTCCTAATTTTGCTGCTGCCTGACAATTTTCCTTTGCAACAGTTGCTAAGCAAAACATTTGCAATTCCACTTACTATCACAACTGATACATGGTGATTGTTCCTAATGGTTAAACAGTAAAATGCATGGTTATTCAGTCTTGTTCATCTTTTGACCTACCCTGTTTTTTTCGTATCTGTAACACTTAGGATATTTTATTCTTCACCTAGGGAATGTCTAAATCATTTCTACTGCAATATATGCATGCATGGATACAGTAGGAATAATAAAACTAGCAGATCCTGGATCCTGCATCATAGTAGATTAGAAAAAAAAAACAAAAAACCCACACTGACAAGAAATAGATAATCCAAACAGCGGGACATGCAGTTTGCGTGCAATCTACAAGTCATCATTGCCATGATGTTTGTCACCTGTTTTCGCAACTAAGGAATCATCTGAGTGAGGCAAGGTGCATGCAGATGACAGATAGCAGTGTTAGTTATCAAGTGGAAGTCAAATTACCCCTGGTACAAACAGCCAAGGAACATTTATTGCCATTTGTTTCAGAAGACTTAAAAAACCTCATTCCAGCAAATCCATACAAGGTCTGTCAATATCTACTGAAAACAGATATCTTGCTAGCACCCTAAGACATTCACCACAAGTCTTCTAGTTAGAGGAATTTGGGGTTATTTCTAGAAGTTCAAGTAGCTTTCTGTTTCTCCTACAATAATGCAGTTCAGTGTAAGACCAATATAGAAAAGTTAATTCAAGACAGACTCAAACTGCTATATTTTTAATATTTGTGGCTAAGAAACTGTACCATAGGTTAGCAGTCACAGCTAACGCTCAACAGAATAGGAAGCAGGAACTCATCTCCTTTCCTGCTGAAGTACAAAAAACAAAAGTCAATTTTGTTGAGGAAAAAAAGGAGGGTCCTTCTGACATTGCTAAGAGACACATGGACAGGCTTATTTCAAGCTTGCGCTTAGACCAGGAAGCCTCTCCTATTCCCCTTCAGCCCAAGAGCTTCCTAAGCAGGTAGACCCCAATAACAAACAGGATGGTCAAGAGAAGTTCTTTTTCCATTAGCTTTGCCTTCATCATGGGGGCGGTGTGAGGGGGGGTGTGGTGGGGGTGGTGCCGGGGGGAGTACACTTCTCCATCCTTCCTCTTCCATGTCTAATTCATATAAACTTAATCCATGGATGATGATCAGACTTTTCAGATAAGACAGAAAGAGGGTGATGGCAAAAGACTTTTGGGAAGCATGGGGGAAAACAGACTTCTGCAATTCCTAAGAGATGATTGGAGTCTTCAGAAACAGCTTTGGAAATCAACAGCAATGCACGTTGCTGCTATGCTGCTCTAAGGAGGACAAAGCAGGTCTTCACAAGTAAACTGGTACTAGAGTAAAGAAGGAAAAAGCCCCATGCTGTGTATGTGTACGGGCAGGGATGAGTTTGTTAGGAGAGAGAAAGAAACAGAGGGATCTGCCTTGTACAGGAGGAGTAGTAGGAAGGTAAATCACACCCTGCCTTAGGCCTAGGCCCCATGGAAGTTCGCTACAGTTATGCTCACACTGATAGCAAGGATAAGCTACAGACCATGCTTAAAAATTACACTTTCCCTCTTGCCCAAAACCAGACCTCAGAAACTCATTTGAATTTTATACTTTGTTGTCCACCACTACAACTGCTTGTATTCAGTACTGGCCAAATCGCTGAGTGACACCCATCCAAACCCTTACGCCAAGGGGCACGGTCCCCTTTCTCAGACTGGTCACTGTCAAGCCTGGATAGCTTCATGCACTTATCTCAGACCAGGGTCCAGCCAGAAGGTCCTTTGGTAGCGATCAAGTTATTATGAAATAAGTTAATTCCTGGAAAAACTCTCCAGCTTTAAGCTTACACCAATGATAAATGCAGTTCAGTCCAATCCAGTCTTTGTTCCTAAAACTGCCCATTTTCTGCTCTCCCCATAGCTCCCTCTGAGGACTGCAGGGACAAGCAGGTCTCTGCAAGAGAGCTGATGGCAGACTGCATAGCTTCGCAGGAATACCAACATGAAACACATTGTTTCAGGGTCTCTGGTTAAGTGCTAATCTTCTTCCGGATTTGGATGCCAGCCCCGATTATGAGAAGTATGCAGTAAACAGAACGGTGCCACGTGATATGTGCACTTAACCCTCTTCCTGCTGGCAGCTGCACATCAGCATGAAGTTGCAGTGGGAACAGCAAAACAGCGTCTCCACAGACTGACCGGCCTTTTGTCCTCAGCTTGGTGCTTGCTGCTGCCTCCTCTGGAAAACCACATCCACACAATGGAAGGTTGCAGAAGGATGAATGCGATTTCCGCCATAACCAGTCCCCTGGAAGTCTGCTTTATTCAGTGAATTACCCTGCTCTGACCCAAGTACATAGCTAGGCACCAGCCACAGCTATGTCCAACAGCAACGCTGGTCTACGTGCAGCTTCACAGGAAAAAGGGTATGGGTAATTAAGATCCCGCAGTGGGAGGCTCAAGCTGATCTTTTCTGTGGGCCAGGAAGAAATAATCCCACTCCCAACATGCTGAATAACCAGCGGGTGGGCTTGAAGAGCAAGGGCACAGTTGCCCCAACCCTTTCCTCAGCAAGCAATCACGCAATTGTTACACACTACAGTAGGTATTGGCCATCGCCCAGGGGCACTGTGGCTGCTGCACAAGCATCCGGTGCAGTGCATCGCACGCGGTGCTCCCACTCCAACTGCTGCCACATGTGTTGTGCGGGTATGACCACACAACCCTACACCAGCATCCACCACAGCTTGGGAAGAGAAAGTGACCTGAACCAGCTGGCTGGAAGCCACACAAGTAATGAATTTCAGCCCCTCTCTCCCATGGGATGCTCTTCCCTCCCACGGGATCACAGATCCTATTATCAAGGCACGTAAGATCTAACCTTTGCAGGACTCTTCCTTCCTCTTATGCAGTCAGATGGCCACAGAGCATTGTGCTTGTAAGGGAAACATTTTCTTCCTGCACGCATCAGGCAATCCAACTCAGAAAGTGGAGTTTTCACAGCATGAAGTTCAACTTGGTACTTAGCAAGCCTAGTACACTTAGTAGTGGCCCAGGACCTCCTCACATCCTACCTCCTACATCCTATGTACTGTACTGGCAACTGCCAGAGGAAGTTAGTCATTTCCACATTAGACTGTCTCCCATGCCATGAGCCAGCCAGCCCATTTCTGCATGCAGGTAAGGTATTGTTAAGTGAATTAGAATTTATTTCTTCCCTTCTCAGCCACCAAAACAGCTAAGCCTCTTGCACTGCTTAGCAGGCTACTCTCTAGCACTTTTTTTTTTCTGACTTCCTGATGCTTAAGAACCCAGCCCTGATAGTTTTGAGCCTGTCTCCAGCTCTCTGTGTGGTTTCTCTGTATTTAGGACTGCTATAGGCTGAGCTCTACCCAGGAAGACTCAGCACAGAGCCCTGACATGTTCATGCTGCAGACTTTGAACTACACTTGAAGCAACAGTTGGCAGAGCACTACAGGTCCATATGAACAGCAACCAGGCAGCAAAAGCAGATCAGATCACAGAACTATGCATTTGGTAAGCAATAAAGAGCCAGGCATCCATCAGTGGAGCAGCTGCAGCAGAGCATCTCCCCACTGACAGGGGATCCCTGCTTAGCTCACTGTAGCAGCAGCCAGCCCTGTTGCATTATTCCAGTAGGGAACCACCAGTTCCCAGGCATGCAGAGCCAACCCACAACACAGCCCTTTGCTCCCCAAACTCCCTACAGCAGCCTTGCTGCTCTTTAAAGATGGGGATCAGACTACTGGTACCTGTTCATGGAAGAAGTCTGGTATTCTGCAAAGCAGCATGGCAAAGTCTTCAGATTTTGAGCTTTCAGACTTGGAGGGCTAAAGACTGCACTTGCTGAGCAGCTTTGTTTCCTCAAAGCTTCAGCAACTGGGTTCGTGTGAAGTGCTCTGAGCTCTGGCAATCTCTGCAGGGCCTAAGAGGAGGCAGCTAGTGTTCCTGCATAGGCAACACAAGCAGCTTCTTTCCCAGCTTAGCAGCTACTGCACAGCGGTTCTTTGACCAGCTATTAAGCACTCGCTTCCAGAAGGCAGGAGACTGCATTGGACTTGAAAATGAGACAGATGCCAAATCCCAGTCCAGGGCCAGTGCTTGGGGAAACAGGCAATGTGATGTTCAGAACACAGATCCACTGATACTTACTTCCACAGCAAAAACTGTTAAAAGTTGGCTTTTTTTTCTTAGACTCTCTCCAGCTCTTTCCCATTCTCTTGCTGCTCCCTCACTGTGGGGGGGTTATCTAGGTTTAACTCTTCTCCCTCTTGTTGTTTTGGTAAATTAATTTTAACACCGATTAAGTTCTTTCATTCATCTCCACAAGCAGTTATGCTGGAGCAATGCAGAGGCTGTGCCTTGCAAGGGAGGGAAGGAGCAGCTGGGAACACATATTTCTCAGGCAGCTATTGCTACTGCAGCCCCCTTACTCTATCAAGCCATAAGCATAGTCTCACTGCTTCCAACATTACTTACTGTGTCAGGCAGATTTCCATTCCCCCACTCCAAAACCATTCCCCCATAATCATGGATATCTTGCATGGCTAGAGGTGGTTTTAAGGTACATTCCTACCTATGGAGAGCTGGCTGACAGTTTATTCTTTTCACATGCAGACTAGAACTATCAGTTGGTCCAAGCTGCAAAAAAATTCAAGGAATTTGGGCAGGGCTTAAAGAAAGTGAGAAAGCATTGCTTTGCTTTCCAACTTAGTAAAAGGTATTCAGAAGCCTGGAACAGAGCACAAATCTCAAGCTCCTTTGGCTGCCAGAGCCAGGTCCCCTCTGCATTTGCTGCAGCTCCAAATATTGCTGAGGGACTGGTTTCATGGCAGTCCCATTCTGCACTCACCCTTCATCACTTCCCCCACCCTGCCACTTCCTTCTTCTCTTAACCTTAGGCTCAGCAGGATCAACTCTTACCTGGCTGAAAACTCACTTTTCCATAGCATATGCAAGTACTGATCATAGTTGCATCCAACTGAGAACTGAGTGACAGATAAGCACAGCCAGACTGGACTGAAGATTGTGAAACTGCATCTGGAGTGAGTCTTGCCCCAAGTAAATGAATGAAGAGAGAACACTCAGCACTCACATATGCAAAAGTTAAATAAATTAGGTGCAAAACGTAAGATTTTGGCAGGTCTTTGGAATCATCAGGGACTGCCAATTTGAATATGCCTTATGTCACTCTCTGGCAAATTGTCTAGAATACACTTTACAGACTGCAATTACACAATACATTTATTCACCCCTTTTGTAAGGCTGCACAAGTACCAAAGTTCACTAGCCAAAAAGCAGCTAAGCACTACATAAACTACATTAAGAGCTCTGGAGTATGTTATCCACAATATACCTATGTAAAATATTTTGCCCACTCATATCTTCTTGGGAAGGCAAAGCTAGTAGTAAATGGGTGGTAAATTAAGCCCCAGTTAGTTTAATACAAACAGGCATGCCTAGCTAATATTTTTATTCTCTTCTACTAAGATTGGAAGGGTGGTTGCTGTTCTGGCGCACCGCGATTTCATGACAAATAAGCACCCCTACAAAACCTTGTTAAGGGTTCACATGAGAAGAAGTCATAGGAGAATGTGACTTACCAATCCACCAGACAGGAAGGTCAGAGGGGAACAGAAACCCAAGTGAGTTTTGCCAACGCCTCACTCTTTGCATCAGGACAGCACTCACACCCAGAGGCACGTTTATCCAAAGGACATCTCTTACCACTTATTGCACCCCTTTTCACTGATGAAGAGCTTTGCACTTTGCCTCGGGAGCTGTTCCTTTGGATGGGCTGTGCAGACCAAATCCACACCTTCGATTCCCACAGCCTGACTGTGCCTAGGGCAAACACTCCCCTACCTCAAGCCTGCCTGCTACTGCCCTGCTCAGAAGCAGGGCAAGGCTTATTCAGTCATGGGCTGCCAGAGCCCACCGCTGGCGGTGGACTTCCAATTAAGCTCTGAAGGAAAGCGACACCACCAAAATAGTCTCTACGTGAAAGAGAGAAGATAATTATTAAAAACTTATTAAAAAAAATGTTTCAACAGCTCTTTCCAGCACCACATAATTTTCTTAACGTATCAGACCATGAAAGCCAGCAACCCACCTAAGCAGAACAGCAATCTTCAATCCAAAGCATACGAGATCACTGAACACAATGGCAGAGTAAGATAGCAACACAGATTGCCCTTCCCAGCCACTGTTAATGAAGGGGCAAGGGAAGGGAGAAGAGGAGGAGAGATAATTTGGGATAGGGAAATATCGGTAGAAAAAGAAATCTCAAGGAGTACCATCAGAGGCTTTAAACTGAAAACAAAATTTAACAAAAAATAGCATGCTGGTGATTTTATTCTCTTTGGCAATGTCCACAGCAGAAACTCGCTACCAAAAACTGCTGTACCACACAATCGCAGAGTTGGAAGGGTGTGGAGAAAGGGACATCTATACTTGCAGTTTTGTAGCAGCATGCTGAAAGCAGACATCTGAAGCTTAAGATGACAAAAATACATAAGCACCACTCTAAAGTGGTCTATTACTAGACTTCATCCTGAAAAGACTGGGAAGCACTCAAGCAGGGTGTGCTGATAGTGGCTGTGCCAGCACCTAAAACCAACAGCAAGTCAAATGCATGGTGCTAGTGCAGAAGAATACGGAATTGAAAATAATTTCTTTGAGTCAAGTGGATTGTAAGCAAGTACCACAAACAGGGAAGCAACTTCTATGTGCTGTAATCATCACAGGTGGTCTTAAGATAACACTTAAAGTAAAAAAAAAAGGGTCCATTTAAAATCAGTTCCCATTGCTTCAGTGCTCGTGGCCTTGCAGCATCTGGGAGCTACGCTCACAGATCAGAGTTCTGCTGTGCAGGGCGCTGTACAAACACAGGGCAGAAACACTGCCCCTTTCCCCAAGTACCCTGCAAGCTACGAGCATGACAGGAGACTGCAGGAAGATGCAGATAGATGCAAAGGCAGCATGCAAAACAACAGGCAGACACTGCTCAGGCCAGCAGGAAGAGATCTTGGCACGTCATGGGGCCCACCACATAGATCTCTAGCCACTGGCACTCTAGGACTTACTCCTCACCTTACTGACCACTCTGAGCTACACAGCAACAAGTACATTTTCGGTCTTTCACACAACTTTGTGACAACAGCAGATTTCTGCAGCAATAAGGTAAGTATATAGACAGCAGTGGCAGATGCTGACAGCACACACAACATCCAGAAGGGTGAGAACATCTCTGCCCTCCTAAGCTAAATCCAGAGCACATGAAACAAACTCATTCACAGAGACTGCTTCTCTATTCATTTTGCCTGCTGGGGGCCATGATGCAGACTGCACATCTTCTAGCACCTCAATTGCCCAGCAGCACCCAGGAATGGAGCCTGGAAAAGCAGCACAATAACTGCTCAAGAGCAAAATTAAAACCCTGTGATGGGAGGGGGTTTTGGGGCAGGTTTGTTGGTTTTTTTTGGGAGGGGGGGAGCGGGGAGTGTGTGTTTGGTGTTTGTTTTATTGTTTTAGGGTTTGTTTGGTTTTTTGGTGGGTTTTGGTTTGTTTTTTTTTTTTTAAAAAAAAACCTTGTCTTTAGGCCAAGATGACTTCTCATTTTTCTGATCCCATCACAGGCCAAATACCACAAATGAATACCCTACTCAGCTGCTGAGTACAGCATGCCTGCCCACTGATAGCTGGGCAGCTAGGTATTTTACCACTGCAGGGCCTTTGCTTGCTGCAGTTGTGTGTACTCACTCACCCTTGCCCCTCCTCATCCAGCAGAGCTCTCCACTTTAAAAGCTGCCCCCACTTGTTCCTCACTATGGTCCTCCTGCCCAAGAAGGAAGACCCTGAGTTACAAGCTTCATCTCAGGAGGTAAAAATGAGCAAGCAGAACAAAGGCTGGAGACAAGTGTGCTGGTACTGCCCTCCTGTCAGGGTATGAAGGGGAGGGCAGGAGAAGCCTTCAGGAATGCTGGCTCATTGCTCCCAAAAGAAGTGGCTGAAGAACGCAGAGGGATGTGTCTGCTTGGAAACCCAAGTCCTGCAGAATGAATCTGCACGGCCAGGAGCTGAAGTATCTTGGCCTTGCCTACAAAGTTAGTAATGTAGGGGGGGGGAGAGCACAGACACTGTGCATAGGGATAAGAGGGTATTCTAACAGCAAGAGGAGACATTGAGCCTGCTGCAATGTAGGCATTTTCTACCATGTAATAAACCAAATGTTAAGTACTACTACATCACACCTTCAATGCCACCAGCTGCCCTGCAAGTTCCACCCAACATCAGCATCCTCTGACACAGCTTGTGAAGAGAAGGCTCCTTTTTGACAAAGGGCCAGCAGGAGATCACCATGAGCTGGGCATGCTGGCTTACCTCCACAGGGCTCCTGGGCTCGTCCCTGCTGCAGGAAGCCCACGTGGCCCCATCCAGGGCTTGGCGCAACAGGCAGCGTGGCCTGTACCAGGCTTGCCCTGTGTCCCCTGCACCCACCCCTGGACCATCAGCAGTAATTGCCTCTCACAGGACTGAAGGCAAAAGTTGTTCCAAGCTCTGCAAACACAGAGGATACTAGGCTTCAAGTGTTTTAGTTACTGTAAGCAGCTCACTAATTACAGTAGTAATGATTGGATTACGGCCAGTTAACAGCTTTAAAGAAACAAGCCATTATAGGAGGGGGAGGGAAATACTCCTTTGGGTCTAGGATGGAAACAGCGTTCAGCAGTCCACCCTGTAGGAGGCTGTCAGTAGCTGGCTGGGTCCGATCATTTGCAACAGGCTACAACAGCAAGGAGCAGTGTGATGTGTCACTAAATGATATTCTGGCACATGAAAATTATCAGTGTTGGAGGAGGTGTGCTTGCAGGAACAGAAGGTCTCCTGTTCATACACTGGCCTCGTCAGCTCCAACACCTCTGCATGACTGGACCCAGAAGACATGCTGCAGACAGGTGTGTGCACGCTAAGTTACTGACACAGTATCATGCTTGTGATGCTTTGTTTCAACATGCAAGGAGTTGTGACTACAGGCATTTTGGAAACTCTTTAACAGAGACCTGCTAGCTCCAACCAAACTGCCAAATACAAACACCCACAGTATCAGGAGCCAAAGGCACTCTCCAGAAAGAGCAGCTAGACATTTCTTTTCACTAGCAATTGTTGCCAGCACTGGAAGGACCACAGTATCAGGCATTAATCCCTTAGTCCCTCCAGCGGCTAAAAATCCATACAAGGAACATGCAGGGAGGCTCCCTGCACACCTGACACTCACACCTCTCCTTGTTCTTCCACAGCATCTGACTGCAGAGCAGTCTTTGCAGAAAAGCAGCTGGACCAGTGGATTCCTGCAAGAAGTCCTATCCCAATGCACAGAGACTGCAACGAGAAGGACTGCCAGCTCTGGAAGATGAAGTTTTTTGTGGCCATGCCTTTCCTGTGGAGGGCAAGAGGTCCCAGATGCACAGCCTCCCCCCTGAAGGGCACCTTCTGCCCTGCAGCACCTTCCACAAAAGAGGAAAGGAATATCCTATTTGCATTATAAGTCCCTAGTGCGTTGAAACCACAATGAAGGGAACAATACTCATTGCCAGATGACTCCCCTGATGGTACCGCCAGCACTACAGTCCCTGCGGGTTGGGTAGCTCTGCCTAACCAAGGAAAGCCAACCCCTTGCACCCTCACCACCCATTTTTTCCTTTCCACTCACTCTAGGAAAAGCAGGTCCCTACACCCCTCCCCAGCCCTCACCCACAACAGCCACCCCTCAGTGGTGACACCCCACCATCATGCCCCCTGCGCAAGCTCTTCAGTGCTTCCCCTCACCCCCTCCTCATCAGTATCTTGCTCTGCTTGGTCTCCTTGTTCTCCTCTCCCTTTAGAGGTCTTCAGCTGGGGGCTGGCAGAAACTGAGTTTGGTATCGCTGGCTGGAGGGTGAGGATTTCTGGCAGGAGAAAACCAGTGGAGCTGGGCATCTTGCCCAGACTGACTTCACACTTGGCTCACCACAGCTGGAAATAGTCTCATCCCTGGCCAGAGCTCCCCAACAGCCCAACAAAACCCTCAGGAAACAGCAAGTTTCCACGCGTTAGCCATTTTGAAACAGACTGGTTTGTGTTCATGAATGTACTCCCCTGCTGCCCCACCTAGCCTCTGCAGCACAGCCGCCTGCAAGTGCCACTGCCAAAAGGTGCCTGATGAGCAAGCACTGACGAAGCGCAAGGTCTCACTTTGTGCGTGGAGCCAGGTGTGGCCAAGACCAACACTTCCTCTGGAGATGCTCCTCCTATACAGCAGCACCACGAGCAGAACTAGAGGGAAGGCAGAGGCTTGAACAAACATACCCCCACACTCCTCTTCCCACCACATCCTTGCATCTGAGCTACTGCTCTCCCCTCCCTCATCGGTAGGAGATCTCCACATCTCCCAGACCAGATAAGACATGTAGGAAACTCACCTGGAAGCATAAATATGCTTAAAAAGCTGGAACTGCTTTTGGCTGCAATGAAAGTTTTCCTTAGGAAATTAAGTATTTTTCCATTGTGATAAACCCTGGCACAGATGTGGTCTAAACAGCTTTAAACAAAGTGTCCTTTCTTTGGCATTGTTTAGCAGTTAAGAAATTAACTTGCTTTTTTTTTCCACCTGTGGAGCCAAATTTTAAAGTTTTCTTGGGGATCATACATTTAAGTAGCAGAACTAACTCATCATCCACTGAAGGGCAGATTTAAATAAACTGAAGGGTATCACAGGTAAGTACACTGAGTAGCAAGAGAAACTCAGCTGCTAGGAATCTGGCCAGGAAACACGGCTCTGGGATGTACACATCACTTTCCATGATGAAGAAAAGAGCACTCAGCTGGGATGCAGGCACCATACATGGTTCTCTCACTCTCCCTCATCTCTGAGGCCTTTACGGGCTAGCTCCTGGAGTGAAGATGTAACAGCACAACTTCCATTTACAGCAGCAGTGAAGTTCGAGTGCTTAGCATCATATGTTGCAGCAAGGAGTAGCAAGTGCCCTGGCTGCCTGATCCAAAGGCCGTGGAAAGCAGAAGTCCTTCCTTCACTGCCAGCTGGCCTTGGTTCTGCACCTCTGTGGGACAGGAAAGTTGTCCTCAGCATTGCAAAAAGAAATACAAGTATTCTGTGTGAAACTTCTCTGGCCATACAGCACTCTGCTCATGGAAGGAGCAGAGTGACCAGGTTACCCATTCACACTGTGTTGCATAGCACAGAGAAACAAGGTTTCACAACGGCCCCTCTGAGAAATGAGGGCCACACACAGGACCCATGAGCAGAGCCCACCTGCGCTATCCTGAAGGGCAGGCCCTACACCGCAGTAATGCACGGTCACTGCAAAGTCAAGCAGGCTGCTAAAGAAGCAACCAGCTGATACATTAAGTCATCCCTGCCTTCCCATTGACCACGTAAGCCATCTAAAAGGATGTGGAACAAGTTGCTGCTTAAGACATCTGCCCTGCAGCCTCACCTGCCTATCACCTATCCACACTGGTGTGTTTCTGTAAGATTGCCCAGAAGCCCTGGATTTCTGGCATTCAGAGACCTACTTGAAACCACTCTAGTCTGAGCAACGAACAGGTGATATATGGAGACTCGCATCAGTGGTGTCCACTGTAGTGAGCGTTAATCACCAAGACACTGCCTTTTCACCTGCCAACACTTCCCATCTTGGCTCTAATGTAATGGAAAGGCCAGTTTGCTGTCATTTCCCATACCACAAGGATGAACACATTTCCAGGAGGCTTTCAGTCTACATAGACAGAATGACAAATCAAAGATTCATCTGGATGAGAGGCCAAAATCCCCTCTGTTTATTCACGCATACCCCAGCTCTGTCAAGTGGGAGCTGTTTCAAGGCATTGAGGGTGGAGACGGTATCTGCAGAGCCTTGTTCATGTTGTAGTGCTTCAAAGCAGCAATAGATTTGGAAGAAGAGGGGACAACTGTAGGTAAAAGCCTGAGGTCAGCCAGCTGCAGTACTGGTACAAGGGTTGGCTCGCAAAGGCTCAACCCAGCCCTTACCAATAGGATACACACATTGCCAGCTAAGCAGGAAAGACAACGACAGGAAACCAACGTGGGGAAAAAAACGGTTCTGCTTTACTGCCTAATAGGGAGCCAAGAGGTTAAACTGGCACCAGGCCACACCACAAACATCCTATGACCAAGTTCTGCTCTCATGCAGTGGGGGAATGCGAGTAGGGAAGGCAATGGCAGGAGGGGAACAGGAAAGGAGCTTTTTTTGCTAATCATATTAATGCTACTAGTGGTTTTGCTCACTTAAGCATCTTTTGGGTTGGCCCAAGAAGTCCCCAGTTCTGTCTTGGGGATCTGGGCGACTCTGTTGAGAACCCATGTCAGTCTCACGCACCGGGGTCAGAATAAAGCAGCAGGTGGATCCACAGACTTCAATAAAACAGACTTTTCTGGCATGACTAGCACCAGACAGAAGGTCCTGCTGCTGACAAGCCTATCTCACCACTCTACACCAACTCATCCCAACAGATCCAAGCTCTGTGTAACATGCTTCAGCCCCAAAATCCTGGAGTTAGACCGAATCTTATGCCTCTATGAAGAAATGACTCTGCCTTTCTTGCTAAGCTCCTGTTTTTCCCCACCTAGCCGTTGCCAAGCATACTACACACCTATTTTCCCCCCTAGATGCACACTTCACCTATGGCTTTGAGGGGATGAATGGGTTTTACGTTGCTATACAAGATTTGTAGAATTCATGCTAAGCATGTTCCTTATGGTAACCATCATGTTTCCAATAGTGACACACAGCAAGAAATCAGTTTTATGATCTTATAGAAAAGGATGTAAACTGTGTTACACTGTCCCCCATCCTCCTCAAAAAACATTGCTTAGACTGTAGAAAATACCTCTAAAAATCACAGCAATACATCCAGCAAGCCCCTGGGGCAGACGCAACCTATTAAAGTAAGACCAGTCCACTGTATGTGTTGTATTTTAGCAGCTTCCCAATGTTTCCCCAGACAGCTCTCCAGCCTCTTTTCTACAGCGACTGCTTTCTGCACCTCATCGTCAGAAAGAGCACAGCCATCCTCTGCTAGCGTAAGTGCACCCCGGAGAACAGCCTAAGTGTCAGGCACAACAGTGATAATCCACAGGCAGCTGGAAAACACTCTCAGTCCTTCCCCAGCACAGCCATGCAAGTTTTCACCATCTCTGTCACTGCTGCTTGTGCCAATCTTAAGAACTCCAGGCCAAAGTCTTAAGTGGATCCCAGCAAGGCGGGACAGAAAAGCACACAGGCTCATAACCTGGCCAAGGAGGCCAACTGAACCCTGTTCCTCCTCCAGTTAAAAATGCATGAGACACATTACGCTGTAGAACGGCACCTCTCACGCAGCACACATGAGAAGAGCAAGATGCCTACAGCAGGAGCAGCTGGGGGGCTTATTCCTACCATTCATGGTGGTCACCTCAGTGCTGGGAAGAGCAGGTCCCGTTCATTGGGTCTCCACTGTAACACACACAGCTTTTAAGAACGTGATCCCAGTGTCCATGAACACTTTTACTGAATAGGTTTACCGGCCCACATTCTCACAGCTACCATCCAGTTACGCTTGAATTTCATAGCCAGACAACACCACCTCATACAAAAGCACCCACTTCCTTCTAAGGGGACAAGTTTTCACCAGACAGCCAAGAAAACTGAAGTTTCCAAACAGCTTCTGCTTAAAGATGCCCTATGTGGCACGCCAGACACTCCAAGCTATACCACCGAGCACTGCAAGCTGTCAGGGAGGAAAACAATATTATCCTCTCTAGCCTTTGCATTTACGCACAGTAAAAAGCGTCATTACCAAATCACATGCACAAGAATTTAAACTGGTTGCCCAAAGCAGTCAGCAAGAAATTCCCCAGACAGACACAGTTTACATCACTGGGCTGGTAGCTGGATGCCTTTGAGTTGTTTCACCCTTCTCTAGAGGATTAGCAGAAGGAACAGTTCAATCCAGTTTGGTCAGTATCTTGTTCTCATGAGTTGATCCTTGGGATCTGTTATAGAGCCCCCCCAAAGAACATGCAATCTCCTTTTTAACCCATGCCCACTTTCTCCTTAGTTTTCCCTCTTAAATATGATGCTGAATAGGCAGGTAAGTCACTGCAAGGCGCACATGCCTCATTCATCACGCACCAAGAGGTTACAATGAATAATAATGTTCTTGTTAAAAAAACCCGCAAGTGCACACCCTGATGAAACCTGATCACAGAAAGTATGAGGCAGCTCCCACACTCAAGGACAAATAACTGATCTACAAAGCCAGATATTTCCAGAGCCCCCTACAGCAACTTTCGAGTTTAATGTTTTGAAGAGCAAGTATCTGGCAATAAGCTACCTATGTTAAACAACAAATGCTTGATCTGAAAGATAAGAGGTATCTGGTGACCTATATTGCCTGCCTGCTTGACTGTAAAAGAGCAGCTGAGCAAGCAGCCTTACAAATTTCACCATTCTGCTTCCGTATCAATACTAGTCAATGCAAAAATAAGGCACAGAGGATCCTCAGGTACATCAGGGCCACCTTTCCTGCAGCACACCCACACTGCAAAGACCACACAAGGACCATCCCTTGCTATGGCCCATTGAGTACTACACACTATCACTCACAGAGGGAGCAAAGGGACCCAGTGCTGTACATTCACCAACAACGCACAATTTATTTACCTCATTGCTGAATCTGTGATGGTACTGAAAGAAATTTTAGCAAACTACAGTTTGGGTGTGGTACCAACCCTCTGTGTGGGTCCACGGCAGTTACCACAAGTGTAGCTTTCTGGAAATCTAGAGAACCTTCTCTAAAATAGACCCTGTCTGGACGAGAGGACACTCAATCCAAGCGAAAAGGAAGCTGTGACTGTGACTTTTACATTTTGTCGGAGATATTAGTCACACTCATACCACCTGATTCAAGCGTGCTACCAACAGGCTTGGAGGTGGGGTATTTCCATGGGGGACCTGGGCTCCGTTTACAAGGTACTTTCTATCATTAACAACTCCACCTCAAACAGAGAGGTGTTTAGCACAGCAAAATTCAAATCATAACAAAAGCCGTAAGACCTGTTGGATGCAGACATACTGCCACATTGCCACAGAAATGCCAATCTGGTAAGGCAGAGCAACACTGGATAAAGACAAGGCACATTTATTTAATCAATTTTTATTATTTTTTTTTTAAAGAAAAGCGTTACTGTAATTCCTTACAGCATTTAAGTTGTATACGGCTGTCTTCTACATGCTGCAGATGAACGCTGCTTCCTACTCATACTGTCAAGACAGCAGCTGTCAGGTCAGAAACCAATTCGGCATTTAAAGTTTCCCCCCAAGCTCTACAGTTTGCACAAGTTGCTTCAGGCCAGATTTAAAAAAAACAAACCACAAACGCTGAACGATGTGCACCTTGAGCAACTAGTTCATGAAACGAGAGTGGCCAACAGGAGAGCCTGTGCATGCAGGGCTCAAGGGCTGACCCCTACTAACACCCCAAAGCAGCACCAGCTTCACCCCAGTGTCATTCCTGAACTCCCTGGGACACTCACGAGGCAGTGGCAGGAAGTTGCCCTTCTCACCACTACCCTTCGCTTCACCAGCGAAGATAAGCCAGGCGTGCTGAGCACCAAGTGGCTCACCCAGTCCTTCAAGGCCAAATCCAGCTCCTTCACCAAAAACCCCCAGGTGACTCGGGGAACGTTTGAACACTACAGCTGGCCATTTGTCATCAAGAGGGAGAAATGTCCTTGTGGGCACAAGTGACAATCTCTTGGCCAGTAAACACCCACATACGAACTTTTTACACGGCAAGCTTGTCTACCTCGACAGCTAGGTGAGACCGTGGCGATGGCTTTCAGCAAGTTTTGCTTTGTAACACTGGGAAACAGCAGTATCAATCTTCTTGTGCCTTGGCTAGTGCTACTTTGAGGCCTGACTCCAGACAGGAAAGAAGAGAGAAGGGAGAAGAAAGAAAAGGCTATTAGAAGAAACTACTGAGATGAGTTCAACAGTGCAAAGGAGAAAGTATTTTAATCCCCAGAAGAGACCCCCTGCTCCTGCACAAAAGGCTGTGCAGAGGCTTATATCAAGTGAGAAGTAGCTGAATTTGTTCTGCACATTGTATTTTTTGCAGCTTATGAATAGCAATGTTGCGACGAGCTCTTTAAAACCTCTTGAGTCTCTCCTGATAGACATGAAAAATAAACTTCACATGGAAAGTTGCTTTACTCCCAGGAACTGTCACTTTATCCCTACATTGTAAGGCAGTAACTTCCCAGGAAGGGACAGGCAGGAAGAGGTGCAAGACCAGTGTCTCTTCTCTGTTTAAGAGGCCAAACTTCACCCTCCAAATATGAAATTCACTCTGCAGCTCAACTATTTACCCATCCCAAAGCAGCTCATGAGATCGTATCTCAAGCACCACCCCGGACAGTGGAGGCTGTTGTATCTGTCTCTCAGCACAGGTAGGAAACCCGCAAAACAGCTCCTGAAAACTCTGCAAACTTGTCGTCCTTACAGCATGCCTGTTGAGGCCATTACTAAAAATCAGCAATCTTCCTGTTTCTGATGCCTGCCATGAGCTCTGCTGAGCCCGTGCAGCCGGGAGAAGGGGAACTGCATTCAATTCATCTGTGAGCAACATCTCGAGACTGTTTGCTTCCCAAGTCTCAATTAGTCCCAGCTGCGCAAAGCCACGCAGGACAGCACTGTGGCACAGCCATCCCCAGCCCGCAGGGCCTTACTGAGCTGGGACACAAGGGGCTGGGGTGGAAACGGCCGGCAAGACACAGACACTTCTCGCACAGACGTTCACTCACCGAATTACTGGCCGTGCCACCACTTTAGACATGCTGTCTCCCCTTCCCAGAGAGAGCCCGAGCATGAAAGTTTCAAGTCTGCCTCACTGGCTGGCCTCAACACTATAAATAATAACAACAACAATTCAGTAGTAGTTAAATCAGATTTAGTACTGTCTGATTTAGTACTTAAATGGGACAGATTTCCACTGTCGGAAATTCTCTAGCTATTCCTTAGGTGAAGGAAAGCCTAAAACACACGAATCAACCCAGAAACACTGAGCCTGAAGAGAGCCTACAGGAATATTTAGGAGGCATGAATCTCTCCTGTTCACCTCAGTAAGCTACTAACATGTACAGTAATGAACATTTAACTTTAATTACTGCAATGATTTCATTTCACAGGTAAGAAGGGGTGACAGTTTTACTACACCATACATCCCAGGCTTGTACTTGGTGGATACCGTTATCTCCGCACGTCTGAAGGAAGCAAGCAAGCCTCAAGACCCCAACAGGGCTTTCAGTTACATTCAGACCCCAAGGAGGAGAACAAGACTGTCCCTCAATATCTGCACAGCCTGCTCAAGCTGGGGTCCAGTCATCGATCCCTCCGAGGGGAGGTTAGTCTGACGGGTTGCAACGGGGAAGAGCGATCACTCCCCAGACCTGATCTTCCTACCCACAGACACCGGAGGGGAGGGTCACGATAAAACTATGAGCTTGCACCCACTGCAGAAGGGAGCAGCTTCAGCTGTCCGTCGGCGGGCAGGGAAACAACCAAGTGACTTCACCGCCAGAGGACACCTAACTGTATACAGCCCTCCTGTTCAGCAAGCTGGAGAGTAACACCCAGCACATCAAATTCAACTGGTAGCAGTTGCCCGTCCAAAGAAATTGGCCTGGATTACTTTGAAGCAGATGTCTTAATTCCTCAAAACTCCTTCTTGGCTTCTCCCCTCCTCTGCACAAGTAACCCAAATTAACAGAGTAGCTCTCTGTCCCCCTCTTGTGATAGGACCAAGAGGACTTAAAAACTCTTGGAGGGAGGTAATATTAAAAGAGCATGGCCTTTCAGGCATGTACCACAGCTTTTAAGCCAAAGGTTCAACCCCAGCTTCTGACAACCAAGTCAGTGTCCCACTACATAAAATACTTCCCCTCACCCTGCACCAAGAAAGGCAAAAGACCCCACACTATGACAATCATTTCCCCTCACAGCCTGTGAGCAGTAATGCCCATCTCGCTCTGGGCCCCACTGACTGTTCCTAGATGTACTAGCCAGGTATTGGCATGCTACTGGAGATACGGATCACAGCCAGGCAGATCTTTTGAAAAGGAAGAAACTTCCCTCCTCAAAGGAGTAGAGCCTGGTCTTCAGATAAGCCATCCAGCGCTCACACCCCAGACCAAGATTACATTCCTTTCTTTCTCCTTTGTCGAAATGTAAGCTCACACACCATCAACTTTCTCCATTAAATACCCTTGTTTGTGTGCTTTAATTCTCACGCTGTCTACCCTCACCACCCAAGTCTCTCCAAGCGAGGAAACCGCTGACAGCAGCTCTATAGCTATACCTTCAATTAACTCATCAGACTCCAGGGGAAAGACTTCTCAGTGGCACCATTTCAGATAGCTATGAACAGGAGAACCTGAAAACCCTTCATCTAGAAGCGGAGGAGGGGAGAAGGAGAGAGTCTAAAGAGGAAGACGAGTCTTCTCACTGGTGTGCTCTCCTTCCCAGTTGCTCCCAGCTCCTTACAGGAAGCCCCGCACCTCAGGCTACATTATATATATTAATATATCATCTATGCATAAATAAGCACTATCCTCCTCTCTAGTACATAAGGTTTGGGGATTCTTCTGCCTGCCCACAGCTCAGACAGAGCAAGGCGCTATCCCAAATGCGAGCCCAGAGCGAGCAAGTGACCGGCTGGGAAGAGCGGCGGAAGCCTGCTGCACCCTGAGGTGCCCCTGCCATGTTAACATGAGTGTTGTTTCAAATTCTGCTTTATTGTTGCCTGATGAAGTGACTAAAACGGAAATGTTCCAGGGATTAGGATTCCTGAGTGATCTAATACAGGATGCTTTTGGTTTAAAGGAGGAGGGGGGGAAAAAAAATATATATATAACTAGAGAGCAGCGAGGCTGGAGCTCCTCCTGAGCTCCCCTCCCCGCCGCCACCCTTTCGGTTTAAAAAAAAGGGCTGAATGTTACCATTTTTGGACATGAGCTCCGCGCAAGCCCTGCCCTAAACCACACCATTCAAACGAGAAGCCAGTCACCATCCCGCCGCCGGGTCGGCGGGACCGGGGCGCGGGCAGCGGGGCGGCCGGCGGGGGGGCCCTGCCGCCGCCCCCCGGGGTCCCCGCTCCGCCCGGGCACACCTGCGGGCCGGGCCCGCCGTAGCGGGCCGGGTGCCGGCGACAGGGCGGACATCTGTTGCTGCAGGGGGAACCGGACGCGGCACCTCCCTCCCCTCCCCGCCCCGCCATCACCTGCCCGCTCCACCCGCCCCCGCCGCCGCAGCCCCCGCCGGCTCGCCTCGCCACGCCGCGCCGCGCCGCGCAGCGCCAGCCCCCGGCCAGGCGCGCACCAGCCCCGCCGCGGCCGGTGGGGGTGGCGGGGCCGGGTCCCGGTCCCGGTCCCGGCGGCCCCGCGGTGAGTGCGTGAGGGGAGGGGGGGGGGGGGGGTGCGCCCACCTTCCTCTGCTGCTTCTCCCAGGCCGGGTCGAGGAGCAGGTCCCGGTCCCAGTCCTCCTCCGGCTGCATGTAGTCGTTGGTCTGCTGCGGGTCGTAGTGATCCATGGCGGCGGCTGCTGGCCGTCCTCGTCCCGGTGGGCTGCACGCTCTGCCCGCTGCGCCCGGCCCCGCGGCCGCTCAGCCCGAGCAGGCGGCGGCGGCGCCCGCTCCCACCTCTCCGCCTCGGCCGCGCGCAGCACCGCGGGGGCGGGGCGGGACGCCCCGCCCACGGCCCGCCCCCGCGCCTCTCATTGGTCGGGGATCCGCGGCCGAGCCTGCTTTTCGCAGCGACAGCGCCTCGCTCATTGCGCGTCCAGCACGTCCGTCACGGTACCCGGCCGCCGCGATAGGCGAGCTGCGGCTGATCCGCCCCGCCCCCAGCACCTCCCGACACCTCCCCCGCGGCGGCGGCTGAGGCTGAGGCTGAGGCTGAGGCTGAGAACGAGGGCGGGCGGCCGGGGCGGGCCGGGGCGATGTGGGGAAGCTCAGTGCCGCTTTCGGGGCATTTTTCTCTCAACGGCTCCGCCGCGGGACAGGGCGCGGGTGCGCGGAAGCCCGTACCGGGAGCGGGCCGCTGGCAGGTCCGCCCGCAGGTCCGCCCTCACGGGCGTGACGGCTGAGCGGTGCGGCGGGTGGCTGAGCAGCGCGGGTCGGGGCAGCATTTTGTCACCGGCAGGATGTTTTCGTGTGACACAGCTGCTGGCCGTCCTCCTGGCCCCGAAGCGAGGGCGCTCAGTCACAGCCCCGCGGTCCTGCCGCCACCCCACTCGAAATACAGCTTCCTCGTGGGGTCACGCAGGTGTGCCCGCACCAGGATGCCAAAAAATACCTATTTTTCTCTTGTTCCCGACCGGTGTACACAAACGCTTGACGTGGGATTCCGTGGTTAAACAAGTAGAGGGGAAAAAATGACAATAGCATTATTAGTTTCCCCTGGCAGTCTCACTGAGAAGCAGGATGGTATCTCCCACAAAAGTGAGAGGAAGCCCAAAGAAACGCTGCTCCACACCACCATCCAGGGCAGAGTGAGCTCATGTCCCCATTCATCCAGATTCAGAGGAAACAGAGTTTGTGGCCTGTGAATGTGGGAGAGAGGGATGCTGAGAATGGACTGGAAGGATGCTGCAAAGCATCAGGATAAATTGAGCAGAAATGCTTAACATCAGGCAGGATTTAGCCCCAAATTACACCCGTGACCTCCTCTTCCAAAAGAGAGGAATTTGTTTTCCACTTCTTACAAACCTTGGTGGTGAAACTGGATATATTCTTTCACTTCTTGGCATACATAACTGTGCAGACCATAATGGACCAATGCTCTGTATGGTACTCTTGTCTTCATGTGTCATATGATGCTCCTTGTATACACTTTCAGACATCATAAAACCAAATCTAATTATCAGAGTTGTTCTGCTCTTTTCAGAGATTTGTATTTACCCTGCCATGCATCACTTGCGGTAGAAAGATTATTTAAATATGTAAGTACAGTAATATCCATGATTTTCAAAAGCAATGCAAGATGTCTCCATTTTGAGACCATTTGGGAAACCAGGCCACTCACGGCATCCCAGCTCAGGGGAGCCAGATCTGAAGAATCCAGGACTACCCGGCACTTTGGAAATCCTCCTGGATGCACTTCACGATGAAGTGTTGGGGAATGCAAAATAGTCCTATCACTCTGGAGAGAGGGTAATGGACTTGAAAGAGACTTCCCCCACCATTCTGCACTGCAGAGAGGTACAGATGATGATGTCTGTTTTTTGCGAAGCAGAGTGGAGGTGTTTACATTGGGGAAATATGTAAAACATCAGGGTTTGAAGAAAAAAGGCCAATTTTTATTTCTTACAACCATTTGATGAACACCCAGTAACAGAAATTATGAACCAACAGCTACAGCCTGATGACATGATAGTTTAGAGACAACAAATGTGTCTGAAAGTTTTTCTACCTTCTAGTTTTTCTTATTTATCAAGACACTTCCAACCTGAGGAATCTGAGAGAATATGGGAATTGGCAAGATCTAGGGAAACAAAGGAAGGAGGGAAGCATACACATTCCTTGAGAGGAGTCCTGCGTTTTGTATTTTAAGGCAGGGGGTCCTATTGTATTGCTTCCCCACCCTTGTACTTTAAGAGCCCATTATTGCAAGCCACTTTTCACACCTTCCCAAACGTGGTGAGAGCTCTCAACTGCCGTTCAGTGAGTGAGGATTTTCAGCATTTTCCAGGAGATGCTCAGCACCACGGAGATCCAAGCCCTATGACATGTGGTGGGTTTCTGTGACGCTGAAGCTTCTGGATGCTGCCTCTTTTGTTCCTTGGAGTTGAGTTTCAAAGCAGCTATCCCCATAGTCATAATGTTATTCTTCTTAGCTGTGTAAAATAAACCTAGTGATCCCTCTCACAGAGGTTGGTGGTAGTATAAATAGAAAAATGTTATTAACTGCCAATATCAGCAATGCTATTCATTTACCTATCTCTTCTTGTGCAGGGCAGAGGATGAATTAGGTGATTTAATGTACATCAATGCAATAAAATGTAATAAATCAAGAACAACTGCGAGGTTTCTAGTGTATTAGAGCCTCTCTCCTAATTGTCCCTCACATTTTTATTTCTAACTTCATTTCTAACTTCTCAAAATTCTTGCCTGGATTTCTGGGAAATACCTTAATTTTTCACTCCTCACCCCATACCAATTCTTAGCTTTTCATGGATTCCTTAACAAAAGCGAGTATTCTTGGCCAGAGTTTTGTGAACTTACGGGCAGTAGTGAGAAGGGAAAAGGAAAAGATTGTTTCTAAATTTGGGATAGTTCCCGGATCCACTTGACCTTTGCCCTTGCAAAGAATTGTGCCAGCACCATGAAGGGGAAGAGACAAGCTCGCAATGGGAGAGCGAGGCACAGCAGCAACAGGAGCTACAGAAGCCAGTGCTGCTGATGCGAGAGATACCTGTAACCACAGCAGTACTCTGGTTTTCCTTATTTAGTCTCCTAGAGTTCTCTTCTCTGTACAAGACTGCTGCTGATTTCTTTGGGTATTATTCCAACCTTGCTGGACCAAGTGGGCCTCCAACAACATCTTTCTGACCCAATGCAGGGAGAGGGGTTTTTTTGTAGGGCAGTGGGCAGAGCCACCGTGGCAACGGTTGGACGTACATCCCACTTCTTCAGCCTGCTACATGAAAAGAGGAAGGAGGCCAATGGCATTGGGGTATTTCTGGTTACTGTTTGCTCCTCTTTCTCTTTGTGCTTAGCGTATTAGCTACAGGTCACGAGCTTCCCTGGGGAGATACCTGTTTTCTTGCCAAGAACATCCATAAGCTTCTGTAATGAGGCCCAGCAGGTGAGCTTGGTCACTGTACAACAATGAACAAGGCTGTGTTGAAGTGGCCCTTGACTTTTGTTTTGGGAAGTCTCAAGCCAAGTTTCAGTGCTTATATTCTGCAGATACATAAAAACTTTGTAGCTCTGGGATTTAGCATTTAAATTTGAACTGCGTGTTGGGCTCTTACGTTAAAGAATTCAAAAAGTTACACTCTTTTTCATAATTTCCACTTCCCCAGTCCAGGACACATTACCAGTAAAAACTCAGCACCTCTGAAATGCAGACATTAATTTGGTGGAGTTCAGTGCTTCATGGGAGACTTGGGGGAGGGGGGGGGGGGGGCCTCATGTCCAGAGATTGGGTAAAACTTGTGCTTTTAAGAAGTGCCATGGAATAAGTGCCATGGTCATCCAGGGATAGCTGGAAGTGAGGCAAAAAAAGGAACAACCAAGGCAGGGATGCTGTGTTCGGAGGAGAGGAAAAAGGGTCCTGAGCGAAGCTCCCAAGTACAAAACATTTCTCTCCTTCAGGGACTCTTCATCTGACTTGTACTCCTCTTCTATCCTGCCCTCACCATCCTAAGTCCTCTTTCCTTTTATTTTCCTTCTCATTTACCTGAACTTCCAAAATCAGCTCCCAAGCCTTGCACCTCGGAGCTAATGTGGCTGCTGGGACAACCCCTTCTTCAGGTACTTGTGCAATCTCCTCCCACTGACTGGGTGTCAGCTGTGCTTGTTCAGAACATGAACTTTAAGGTCAAAGAGACTTACAGAGCTGTCTTCATACAGTTAGCATTTGTTAATACTGTTTGAAGCCTGTCATTTTGTGAAAATGATGATAATTTTTTTCCTCCTGTAAGAACACTGATTCTACTTTTCTAACAGAATATACCCTAGATTGCTCCCTTTGCTTTCACACTGTCACTTGAGCAACAATAGGATCAAGAATTATACATCCAGTCCCATATTCTTGTTATCATGTACCCACTGTATCTACTTTCATCCTGCAAGGCAAATTGAGTACTTAAGCAATATTGCCCATATGCTTCCCTTGGCTTCTTCCTTCACCCCCGAAGAGGAAGGTGTTTGCTGCTTGGAAGTGCACAGCAGCATCATGTGCAAGCGGAACAGGCTCACCTCGGGCAGCTGCTGAGCTGGTTCTGCAGAGGGACACAGAGGGTAAAATGAGGCAATGGTACCTAACCTAGAGTCATGTTAGATACCCATGAAACACACTGTGCAGTGAAATAACCACCTCAGTGGGGTTAGCATCATTACTCTATGGGTACAGAGATTGTACTAAGGGGCAGGTCTTTGTGGGCTTCTTTGCTCAGCCTTTTTGGTTTTCTGCATCAGTCTTGAAAGGGCGTCTCATTTCACAGCCCTGGCACAGTACCTCTGTCTGGCCCAAATGATAAGGAGGCTCAGGAACCGGAGATGCTGAAGACAACAGCATTTTCCATGTTCCTACAAGAGTCAGGGAATGGATTGAAGTGTAGAAGAGATCACGCTTCAAATTGGAGACCATAAGCACACAAATCCCTGACAACTGGTATATCCATGTACTAACCAAAGGCTCGATCCAGGCCACACAGTGCAGTCTCCTCTGGAGGAGACCTCTGAAGGGGGAAAGGCTGCCCCGAGGCGCAGGGGAAGCTGTGAGGCAGCTCACAGGGCTGCAGGGACCCACCTCCACAACCAGAGCTCTGCAAGGCAGATCCAACCTGTGCCTTCCACACGGCCAAGGTTATGAGAAAGCAAGAGAGCCTGCTTACTTCCAGAGGCTGCGGATGAAATCCAGGCTGGCTCATTCCTGGTGCTGCCAAGGGGGAGGCTCAAATTTGGGTCTCCTCTTCTCACTCTCTGGCTGAGCAGAGCTTGCCAGATGACATGCCCATGGCTTGCAGATGCAAGAGGCAGAATTTGTTGCTTCTTTCGCTTCCCAGGCACCAAAACTGGCCATGGAGCAAATGTGACAGTCTTTGGAGGCAAGTGTTGTGAAGTATTTCTGGAAAGGGAACAGCGGCAAGATGGTAGCGGGAAAGCAAGCACAGGGATTAGTCTCTTTCCAGCTCCACCCTTGTCCTCACATAAAATCTTTTCTTATGAGAGAGTCACTGAACTCTCAGACCTGTCATTATTTAGCTCCAGCTTAAAAACTTCACTTAAAATCCCTTTCCTTCACTTTGATGTTCGCCATAATTGCAGGTCTGTGATTTTCTAGCACAAAGTTTGGAAAAACCATCCCTCCCCCATCTCCAAGTATCACTTGTACAGTGGTATCCTCAGGCTGTTTTCAGGCAGAACCCCTTTCTGGCCACAGCTTGGAATGACTTTTCCCAAGAGCGAGCCAACAAACATTTCTTCTGAGGAGGGCAGCTTCCTCATCATACTTCAGCAGCAGCACGCTGCACCAGCTTCCTTCCCGCGTGGCTCTGCCACTAACCTGCAAGCCTAATCTTGGCCAGAGCAGCAACGGTCATTGCTATGCCATCTATCACTGCTCTGGGTCACGCTGGGTTCGTTACAGTTACAGCTAGTACAGTTAGGGCATGCAACAGTAGGTTGCAATAGTGTGTCGGCAATCCATGCCCGACCAAAAACACCACTACACTCAGGTATGTTTAGAGTAAAGCACTTTAGGGATGCTTGACCAAGCTTTCACGTGCTGTCTCAGTGGTCTGTAGCTGTCTGGAGACTCCAGGCTCCGTCCATCTGTCCATGGTGCAGTTTTGCACAAGAGAAGAATCCCTAGGGGGGATCTGCAGGGTATGCGAAGCAGCCATGGGTCTGCTCCAGTGTACACTGAGCCTGCCAAGGATAATGCCTCAGGAACGGATTACAAGAGAGATCAGTGCTCTGGTCACGCGGCCCCTCCATCCCCAACAGGCTGCTTATGCAGCAGCTGCAGAGAGCGGGTGTAAGACCCGATCATGCATGAAGTTCATTTGCTCACAATTTTTGCTCCCTGCATGATGCGGGCCAGGGATGATCCCACAGGGGGAACCATGGAGGGTGATGGATGGTAGAAATCTGATAGAATGCAGAATCCGATACAAGCAGGCCAGGCGGCTGCTGCAGTCTTTGATTCTAGGTGGAGGAGTTCATGGTGTGAGATAGTGTAGCTTTGCATTGCATTGCTTTTGAGGGTATGTTAGTTATATATGCAGAGCAAACACAGAAGAACAGATATCAACAGCTCTGAAGCAGGCTGTACTGTCAGCCGCCAGGGAATGCCGTGCAGTTGCAGCAGCATGGCAAGGTACGTGTGCTATGAAGGGGCCAACGTAACTCCAGAGCTGCAGCTCTCTCAGGCCTTTCCCAGGAAATCCATGCCCCGAAGCGCACATATGCAGCAGTGTCATTTGTAGGACATGAGAACGGAACCTTCTGTTCCTCTCAGCATTTGTAAGGCTGTGGATGGAGTGCTCTGTCTGGCTCTGGGTGCCAGTTTTTAAGAAAGATACACATCAGTTGGAGAGAGTCCAAAGGAGAAGTAACAAGAAGGCTCAGAGGTCTAGAAAACCTGACCTTTGAGGGGAGACTGAAAGAACCAGGCTTGTTTAGTCTAGAGAAGAAAAAACTGAAGTAAGACACAGTAGCAGACCTCAAATATGTAAAAGTTTACTGCAAAGCGGAAGACAGCGAACCATTTGCCATAGTCTCTGGAGAATCTGCGAAAGGTCAGGATAGCAAAGCACTTGAGTAGGCCACCAAAGAAAGCTGCTGAATCTCCACTGCTGGAGGCTTTAAAGAACAAGTAGGACAGCTATAAGAAAGGCTAAACTTCAAGGACAACTGATCCCACCATGAGCCTGGAGGATAAACCCTGTGTCACCTTTTGGGATCCCCTCCAGCTCTGTTTCAATAGCCCTGCGACACAGTCAGCTTCAGAGGGTAAGACAATACCATGAAGCAACATGACATGGTTGTAAAAAGACTAACGATGGAAGAAAAGCATTTACAGCTGCAGGGATGTAAAAATGTAAAATCAGGCATATGGAACCTGACCTAGACAGTCCCATCAGATGCCCACGTGTAAAGCACATTGCAGCAGAACTACAGCAGGAACTTGACTCAGCTGAGAGAGGTGACTGAAAGGGGCTGTGGGAAAAAAATACAGCCACACATTTATGTACACTTACATGGACAAAAACTGCTTTAAATCCACTTGCGGCTCTCTCATAAAGGAAGTGGCAGTTCTCTTTTGTGTTAACAGACACCAGCAAAATTCACCATCAGTACTCCAAATGCTGAGAGGAGATGCTTCACTCCTGGTTTTGACTTTCAAATGCACCTCTCATGGCCTCTCCAGCTCCTCATGCTTTTAGCATCAATTGTTATTTCAGTAGTGAGATGGGTCACAGTGACATCAGACTGCAAGCTATGTTCACAACCCATGCTTGGGTATGAGGCCATGATGACAGATAGTTCATAAAAGGCTAAGAAAATGCAGATCCATATGACTGAAGGGAGGCCTACCCTCATCATTAATGCACCAACAGGGCATGAGTGCTCTTAAAATTAAGGGGAAGGGGGTGGGTTAATTCTTACCTGTTAGTTGTGATCTTCAGGACGCTAACCGAGGCTCTTGTAATATCACCTACTGCTCCAAAGCAGTGGGAGATCAGGCAGAAACAGCTGAGCTGCAGGTTTTTGGTGTCTTCTGTACCATGCCAAGCCACCCACTTCCACCGGCAGCAGACATGGCAGAGCTTAGCACAGTGCAGTGTGGAGGAAGAGCTCATTTCTTTCAGAAAAATAGTTGGTACAGCTGGAAAACACACCAACAGCCTTCCAGGCACGCCAGCTTTTTCTCGGTGCATAGTGGCCCAGCAGCGAGTGGGGAACGCGATGCTGGGTCAGTGAGGCTGTGATCTAAATTCAGACTTGTCTCAGAAGTGGAGCAGGACCCATATGCTGAGCCTAAAGCCAGCGCTCCATTAACTTGCCTTCCCAAAGTACACTGCTGGCGCCTAAAGTTGTCCGTCGTACGAGGAGGGACAACGAAGGGCTTTGCTTGAAGAAGCTCCTTCATCCCACTTCTCTGGCTGGTGCTGGTGCAGGGAGCACCTGGGTGGTCAGCAGCCTGCCTGCCTCCGCAGAGCAGGTTAAGCTTTTGTGTTCCCCAAGCAAAAACTGCTTGTGGAGCAAGCAGCAGCTATGGGTTACACATGCTACTGGACAGAAAATCATCTTCTGTTCATTATACTTTTCTTCTAACTGGCTCATTCCCCTTGCTGTTTCTTCTCTGTACAGTGGGAGCAACTGTGCACAACTACCTCAAATCAAATTGCACGGTGCAAAGTTGCCTCCCACATCAGAAAGCTTCTTATTCAGGAAGCAGCAGCAAACCTCATGCCCTTATATTTGCAGTAGCTCCACTGTCAGGAAAATAACACTTCTGGAGCAATATGTCCAGTGTTGTAAAATGAAGTAGGGAGAAGATGCACAACAAGTGAGGAAGTGCTGGTGGGCAGCACCAACAGCACGCAGCAGGGGCACCCACTCAGCAAGCAAACTAGGTAACCTGCTGTCCCCTTTAATCTCTTCTCTAGTAGGACTTCCCCCTCTGTGCCATCTTCTCACATAATTTACAGCTGTGATTTTGCTCATAAGGGGAGGCTCCAAACCAGCAGTGGGCTTCCCTGTAGTGCTTTGCCTCTGTTGGTTTTTCTAAGCCGTGACTACCTGCTCATGCCTTCCCTTCAAGCCTACCATAAAACTAGTTTTGAAACACAGCAAGTAAAGAGGGATGTGACAAACACAGGCAGTGGCACTTCCAGGCTGAGGGAGGGAGGCTCTCGGGGCGGCCTGGCCACCACCACATTCAGGCTGGGCTACTGACTGTATGCATGCCTCACCTGTGCTCTCTGTGGCTGTAGCCCAGCGGTCAGGGCCAGGGGCTGAGAAGTCACTTTCGCTGTTTAGAGAGTTTGTCCTATAAGTAGGTCCTCTCCCATCCCTAAAAGCTCCTCCCAGGGCATCCTGCTCTCCATTTATACATTCTGCTTTTTAATATTTTTTTTTCCCTGAGAAGGGCTCAGCTATTTGCTCAATAGCAGAGAGGGAGATGAAGGGGCTGAGGAATAATAAATAATATGAAGCGGTGGAGCAGACCTCACATTAAGCCTGAAGTCCACCTGTCAAGACATTACTCTCTCATGTCTTTTGTTGGACCAACCAATTAACCCCTGTGGATACCTGTTCCTTTCCTGACCTTTAGAAGAAGAGCAAGAAATCTAGAAAATGCTGCTTTTACTTCTTTTTGGCAGGTCAGGCATCAAGCGGAGGTCTTCCCTACAGTGTTCCTCCTGCCATGGGAAGGACAGAAGTGCTTCCATGAGGGAATCCTGGGAATAAAACCATAGGCTTTTACACAACATAATTTGAAGCTTCAGATAGGGGTTTAGTGCAATTGCTGTCCAGCCGAGCACAGTCGGTGACCTGATTGGGTCCCCCTGCATAAGCGATGCACACAAGCTGGATCACCGCAGTGCTTGTAGACTGGGCTCGCTGTTACCCACTTATTCTCTCCCCGGCTCCAGCTGTGGCTGGCACCTGGTACTGGGACAAGAGCCGAATGGCCCTGGTCATCCTGGTGGGCCATGCTACCCACCCCACCCCGGGTTTCCCCTGCCCGGGGCTGTGCCTGGCCCAGGGTGCCTGTCTGGGAGCCCGAAGGTTTTCGTAGCCATCTAGGGTAAGGCAGCCGGCTCGCCCCCCCGCAGCGCTGCGGCAGGGAAGGAAAGGTGGAAACCTTCCAGCCTTGTATGGAGTGCGGCGGCGACGGAGCAGCAGCAGGGGTGATGCCGTCCCGCTGGCTTGGGGGTCCCAGGCCTGCACCGCCTGCTTAGTGCCGGCTCCCCGGGGTGCCTCCTCTAACCCTCCCTCCCTCCTGCAGTGCTCCGCTCCTCTGTGGCCCCTGCCAGGCTCTCTCCCCAGCTGGAGCAAGAGGCTGTTAGGACGAAAGCTGAGAAATGGAGGGCCAAACGCAAGCCAGGGCAAGAAGAAGAAATACCGAGTGGGGAGATTGGGGGTGGGCTGACTGCTCGAGACATCTGAGCTGTTTAAATAACTGCCTAGGTAAAGGCGCGCTGCTTTATATTGCCCTCCAGCACACAGGCGGAAAGCAGTGGTGCTTTCGTCTCTGGAAAGTGAAAGCTGCCCTTACAGTTCCCCCGGGTCTTCAGCTGCTGAAAACGGAGAGCCACTTGTTAATATAAAGGAAAATGGGGTTTTCTCTTGTGTTATGGCCAACAGCAAACTCACCATTGCTATTCCTGGCCAAAAATACCCCAAACATCCCTACCCCATCCTCTTCACAGGGCAGAAGTGGTCAGGGTTTCAGCACTTGCACTTTCAACTGTCTGAGAGGCAGCCTGTGGGGGCAACAGGCTCTGGGAAGCATAGAGCACATGGGCATTCGAGAGGGAGAACAACCCTGCCACGGCCATCAGCAAACTCACAGTCATTCATGCTGCCATAGCTATGAAATGGAGTTTTTTAAGCATAAGAACTGCTGCACCTCGGGTTTCTATTGCTTGTGTGCCAGAGACCCAGAGCAGCAGGTCTCTGACCCTATGTATTTAGTGAGAGCAGTGCTGTAGGAGAGCTTGGCAGCTTTGGGGGTGTGGTGGGAGCCCCATCACAGGCAGAAGGGTTCTGGCCTTGGGGCTGATGCAGTAGGACCCACTCCCCCCTCACCCTGGGCAAGAGAGGGCCTTGGGAAGAGGTTGTTGCAGCCTTGGCACATGCCTAGCACAGCTCCTCTGTCACCGAAACACTGGCCTCATCTCGTCTGTCCTACCCAAGCCTTGGCCCAAAACACACTGGATGGCAAACATCTGCTTTTTTTCCATTTGCAGGGACAAGTTGGAATCCATCTCCATGAAAAGTGTCTGGGAAAGGCTACAGGTACAAAGCTCAGGCTCTCCGAAGCATATCCCCAATGTTGTCTCCCCACCCCCAAACAGCAATGTTCTACCTCATGGGAGTCATATCTTCCAGATGAACAAACCTTACAAAGACAGAGAGGCAGAGCAAAAGGCCTTGTTTTCCCTCAGTCTCATGGTGACAACTGCTGCCTGACCTTTGGAAGAAGAGAGCCAGCTTCACCTACAGAAGTGGCCCTGTGGCTGTTGTGCATCCTTATGCCTGACCACAGCATTTTTCCACTCAGTTGAGGTCAGTTCTCCAGCCAGATGCTTGTTACCATGGTCTCCTCCCCCATCTCAGCGTTTTGGCAATGTGCAGCCTGACCCCCAGCAGGCACCACTGTCTCAAAGTCATTGGACAAGAAGGGAGGACATCCCCATCTGGGGAAAAGAGAGATGACAAGAATAAGCCACAAGGTTGGTGTGCTGGCCTCTTTCTCCTAATCACTCATCTCTAGCTTTTAAAAAAAATGACCTCATCTCACAGGGTATTTTTACTGCAGTAATTCCTGTGATAACTGAGCTTGTGGCTATTTGGAAACAGAGTTATAGACAGGGCCAGCAGAAAGTCTCCCATGGTTGATGGCAGTGCACAGACCCTGGGAGCATCAACGATTTTTCTCTTGCAGTTATCATCATGCAGGTTATGTATATTGTACCTGAACGGTTATGGCTGGAGAAGCTGAGCTAACAAAGCACAAGCCTCGGAAAGGTTCCTTGTGCTGTTGTGGTAAAGAGCCGCAGGCACTCTCTACCCTCCGTCGTAAGGTTGAGCTAAAAAGAGCATCAGGCAGGTATGGCATCAGCCAGGATTTTAAAAAGTAGTGATGAAAATAGAAGCCTGGGAAGAAAAAGAAAGTGACCTGGTCTTACTGTAAGACTGAGCAGCTCCGGGGCTGAGTTTGTGGCACCATACCGTTCTTCCAAACACCCCTCTGACACCCAGCATCTCTGGGACACTGTTCACAGTGCTGGAGTCTGTCAGAGAGGAACTGGAAATGCCAAGATACTGAGATTTTGTGAAATATCCTGATTATTTCTTATGAGGTCCCGTTCCAGGTCCTCCACTCTCAAAGATGAACTTAGATGGTTCCCGAGATACCCCACGGGTGACAGTCCTAGATTATAATCTGTCTTTCTCTATAGCAACACCCACATAAAAGAAAAACCCTTGTGGCATAGTCTGCCTGTCTGTTTATAAAGGCAGTTAGTTCCTTTTTGAACGGTAAGTAGTTTCTGCAGGGGAAAATGTGAAAAAATTAAGAGGGCTGCCAATTGTGTAAAATGAGTTGACAATATTTGTTTGCGAAATACAGTGAAATATATTATTTTCTACTGCAAATCATTACAACTACTAATATGCACAGTTCTGTGTTTCCTAATGCTCATGGCCATCTCAGGTCCAGAGCCAGAAATATGCTCTCAGAGAAACAATTCTAGTTCTTTGCTGATAGACTTCCACCCACAGCCGATGAAGCATATTTTAACCCCTCTCTCAGTTTCCTTCAAATCCAAGTGCACCTAAAGTACCTCAAATACCTGGTACTCTGAAGAATAATGGAAATCGAAAAAAAAAAGGTGTGAATATTTGACTATGAACATAAGGGAACTTACATGCAAATTATCCGTTTGCAAACCTCTGCCAAGGCAGTGCCCAATTCAGCCCTAGCACTACACAAATACAAACTCGGTTGATGAAGCATTTTTGCTGGGAAGTTCTGGTTAAGTTCTGTCCTGACACCACCACTTTGGAGTGCCCTGTGATTCTTAGCAGACAAAACTGGGAAACAATTTCCATCATAGATCTGTGCATAGACTCTTTTCCACATACTCATAATTTCTGAAATATTCAGCTTTGGGATTAATCATGTTTCCAGGCTCTTTATTCAAGGCTGATTTTCTGCTAAGGCAAGAAAGTAAGCAAACATCCCCCTCCATCCCCCTGGATTCCTAAGTCGCCATTTTTTGAATGACAGGCAATGCAAAAAGTACACATTTGACATGGTAGAAAAAAAATATAAATACTTCTCTATCACTTGAATCAAGCAAGGCTCCATTTTGGATTTTGAAAGGTACCCAGGTATCCCTTGTGCTGAGTTCAGTTTAGCACCATTGCTTGACTTGAGTGAGAGGAAAGGGGAAAACATATGAGTTTAAGGTTGTTGGAATATCACTTTATAACATGCTCAGATAGTGTCTGCTAATAGTTACTAGAGCCGAGGGCAGCGTCCAGTGTGGTGACATCTACATGCACGTCCCCTCCGCCCAGGGGCTTAGGCTGGGGCTGTATAGCTGCTGGAACAGGCTGCATGGGTCTCTCTGAAGCACGTAAATAACCTCACCCCTCTCTGATTCTGTTTTCTTAAACCAGCAAATTAGCCACAAGTTACATTGCTTTAGCTAAAAATAAAATGTAAATGTCATGGGGTTGCCTACAGACGTCTGGTCTCTTTGTGCCTGACACCTGAGATCCCTACAAGCGAAAACCGAAGCGGAGGGCACAAGGCTCCCTGTTTTCTCCCTGTGTTTGCGGTTTGTTGTCTCTGGACATTTGTCAGCACCGTGCAATTGCTGAGTTTCCTCTCCAGGGCCAGTTTCCTTGTTTGCCCAGACCTTTCAAATAGCTGCAGGGAGAGAAAGCCCAACCCCTCCTGTACGACCACCACAGAAGAGAGACAAGTCCCAGCCCAACTATGCTGGTTCTTCTGGGGCATGACCAAGGCTGACGGCACTTGCACTTCTTCGGCAGCGCAGTGATGGCACAACATCCTCACCGATGCCAGCTGGTCTGGAACAAGTCCCCTGACCCTTCTTATTTTGCAGCACGACCTGTCTCAGCGCAGTTGCACCCCAGCCCTTGGGCACTCTCTGGGAGTGACTCCCATTTGCATCATAACTTTTGCACTCAAGTAATGAAAAGTTTCACAAGGGAAAAAAAAACTATACACAACAATAGTGGTAATTATGGAAAGAGCAATTAAAAAAAAGAGAGAGGGAGAAAGAGGGTCTGGGCCCAGTCCAAATTGTGTGTGCCCAATAGCAAAACTACCATTACTTTGAACAGGACTGAGTGCTGGCGTCTTCCAGATTCCCAAATAAAGCTACAGAAGAGGCACACCTTGGATTTACAGTAGCATTTTCTCTTGTACCTGCTTATCTGCTTTGTTAATTTATCTGTGACTTAGCATTTATATTTACAAAATGCAGCTCATCCAACAGGTTTCTGGGAGCACAGTCACAGCGTATTGCATACATCTAGAACACCCTGAGAGAAGAAACCAGCTCCAAGAGCTTCTTAAACATCAATAGACCTCAGCTTTGCCAGAGCGTTGGTGGGAGAAAATTAGAGGTGGGTGCGAACGGCTGAACAATTCCTGCCACTGTTCTCCAGCCTGGTTCGGCAGGAGAACCAACCCCCTGGCAGCAAACTCATCCCTCCTGACAGCAGATCTGTTTCCCTCCATACTCTGCCCACACAATCAGCCCAGAGACCCCCCAGCTCTCCGTGGCCACTGCGGATGCGGATGTTTCAAGGCACGGACCGTGGTATCCCCTGAGTACAGCCCCACGCTGCATGTGCTAGTACCCTCTCACATTTGCACCCTCCCCTTTTATTAGGCACAAGATGACATTCAGACCAACCTGGAACCAATGTGGGTCTCTATTTTCAGATAAGCCTGGGATGGATGCCCTGAAGAAGGAACAGGGCCAGTATCTGCCTTCCACCTCCCCTGGAAGAGCAGAAGCAGCTCAACACTTGGCCCTGCTGAGAAAAATTCAGGTCTCGCATTTTAGTCACTAGCTACAGATACGTCTCTTTCTCCTTCCAGCTCCAATGGGGAGGCTTGGAAAGAGCTGCCACTGCAGGATGATGCCCTCAGGGCCGCCGGGTGGGAGGAACTGGCTGAGCCGCAGGGCTGGTAAGGTTGGCTGGCGGGGAGCTCTGCACCAGGGGAGGCCCCAGGTTTGCTCGTTCCACATGGTTTGCTTAAAAACAAAATCAGAAAACCACATCAACTCCCAGGTTTGTAATGTAAAAAGGCATTAGGAGCTTGAATCTCATTCTGTGTTAATGCCTGTGAAAGTTCAGGGCAAATTTTTCTGCAGACCAGTAGGAGTCTGTCATTCTCGAGTACCATCCGACAATTCAGGTTGGAAAGGACCCCCAGAGGACAGCTGGTCTAATCGCCGGTCAGAGCAGGGCCAGTTTTGATCAGGTTACTCAGGCCAAAGAAGCATGATTCCACTAACTCTTTCTTATTCATCATCTGCTGGCTTTAGAGACTGGATTGTGTTTTTACCACATTTTAGTCACACGAGCAATGCAGAAGCCACTACAGCTCTGCCCAGCTAAGGAGTCACGTTCTGTTTTATTTTTTCCCCTGGTTTATATAAAAATGCCAACTGGTAAGAGCCCAAACTGTCCTCACCTCCACCAGAACAAAGGCCATTGTTCTGGAAAAAAGCAAGTCATGCTGAGCCCCATTATGCTACTTCTAGTGGCCACATTGTCTTTGATAAAAATAACCCAGGGCTGTTCTTTAAAAAACAGGCTCTGAGCTCCTCCTGAAGGACAAGGTCTTTTGATTAAAAAACATGTCTGAAAGACAGTCTCTGCCATAGCATAGCCTCATAGCACCACAACTAAAATACTGCTGGTGACCTCTTCGCGTGGTACCTGGGTTTTGTCTTGGAGAGCTCTTGGCCAAGCAGAAAGTGTGCTGGGTCTGTGCTGCCCAGAGACCAAGTGAGCTTGTGGTCCTTCCCTCGCAGCCCTTCGGTTTCACTGGGAGAGAAAGGAAAGGAGGAAGGACATATTGGGGCCATCAGGTCATGTGCTCCCAATGGGAAACTTGTTTGGGTCTGTCTGGTATTAGGAATCAAGTCCTGACTCCTCCATGGAAACTTACGACTATGTGGAAAACCTCTGCTCTCTTCGAAAAGAAGTTTCTTGCCCTCAACGTCATAAGTAGGACCTGGGTGTCTCTCCTGAATGCCCAAGTGGTGGACAACATCTCCCGCTGGTGCGGGACTGGTGGCAGATGGAGCAGGGAAAGGGGCTGGTGGCAGACGGGGCTGCCCACTGCCCTTGCCCCACACCACAGTAAAGAGGTAAAATACGCAGAAGCAGCGGCATGAGGGATGGAAGCAGGAGGGTTTTGATGGGGAGATTAACCAGGGAGCACACGGAGAGACACTGTCTGAAGTGACGTGCTGAGAGAAGCTGAGGACCACACAGGCTTCTTGCAACTGTGCAAGAAGTTTCTAGCCAGGCTTTGAAAAGGGTACAGAGGACATAGCTGGAATTTAACACTTGGTGTGCCTATGTTTTATACCATGAGGTAGCATATTCCTTTTTGCTCGTAAAGGACAGAAGTCATCTTAAAACAAGGTTTAAATGATTGAAAAGTCTCTTCCGGGCAAACTTTGTGGATGTCTGGTAAAAGGCAAATGAATCGTTTTGATATCAGAGCATCTTCCCCCACTGTATTTTAAGAGGCATAGAGGCTGCTACTTTCAGGAAAAATTACCTGAGGGAAACGGCTTGTGTGACAAGTGACAGCTTGAAAGGGTTATGTCAAAATCCTCCCTCGCTTTCTCCCAATTCAATGTCAAAGAGAGGTCCAAACTAGGGCTGGCACAATTTGAGGGTCCCTAAAGACTTTGGATTTTGTCACTTTGCCCTACAGTTGGCAGATTCAAGTTTCCAGTCAAGTGTTTCTAAAATTGATGTTGCATTGATGTCAATACAATCCTCCGAAGCAGGACACACTTGAGCAAGCAGGCAGATTTCCAAACCGTCTGGCCCCTTTACATCATTTCCTCCTCATAACTCATCCTGCGTGTTGTACCTCTGACTTGCACATCTGTGGCTTCCTTTAGATAAGGGCAAAATTCTTCTTGTGTCACGTGAACTTCTTCAGTTTTATCGCCAATCTCTCAGATAAGGGGCTCATGTGAAGCAATCCTTGCCGTGCTCGCATTCCAGTCTTCTAAGAGCAGAACATGGAGCTTTTCCACCTTATAAGGATGAGTTTCACTGCTCATTTGAAAGGTGCTGCAACCGCTTTAAAAGATTTCTCAGCCTGAGTATTGCAGAAGGAAATGTACCTGGTACCCGCCCTTCTGGATTAGCGGCCTGGCATATCTGGGATGCTGTTTCATGCGCCTGAGCAAAAAGCATTTGGGAGGCTGTATCATATGCTCTTATTTTCTGTAGATAGATTTTTGTCCCTCTCCCAGCCTAAGCCAGTGTTTGGCTGCAGTTAATGCAGCTAGTCAGAAAATTTCTGCAGTGAATCAGAAATTTGTTTCATAGATGGGAATTCACTTTCCCCAAAGTCTGCTCTCCTCGCTGATGGTTAAACTCCAGGCTCTCAGCACATGTCTGCTACTGCTGCCTGAAAAGCAACCAAGCTAATGTGCTTGTATCTAGAAGAACCCCAAAGTGTTCCTTTTCCACTATGTGTGAGGAAAATTGGAATGTAAATGTATTAACAAAATAAGCATTGGCATTTAAAGTGAAGCAGAGAAACCAGACGCTCTGTCTCCCTCTTCATGCAAAGCAAGAAGTAAGTGTCCCAAGAAACACTGAATGGTCCCTGTTGTATGGAGACCAGGCTGCCTGTTCAGACTTCTATGCAATAAAGTAGACACTTTAAAATATACCAAATATGCAGTTCAGCCTTTTAATCTCTTTCTTTTTTGTTTTGTTTCCAGTTTTCAGGTTAGAAGTCCTTCCTCCACTCATAGAAAAAAAAAAGCTGTTTTGGAAAGCGAGGACTGGGGAGGGTGGGAACGGCTCCCTTTTGGCAGCTTATTTGAACATCCCGGCTGCAACGATGAGTGATGCACTATAGACTGTATCATCACAGGCCATGCTGTTCTCACGAGGCTTCCTATTTCTCAGAAGCCTCTCTGCTCCCAGCAAGGAAAGCTCAAGGGCAGAGCCGCAGAGGGCGTCAGGCTCCTCTTCCAGTGCTGGACGGACGTCGGGGTGTGTGGTGCTGTCCTGTGAGAGCTCGGCCGGTTCCTCCTTTCCTCCTCTCTGCCTTTTCCTTCCAGACCCGCCTGCGTGAGGTTTCTCCATAGGATGAGTCAGGAAGGGCCAAGGACAGGCCTCGGGGGTTACACCGAGTGGAGAGAGGCAGGAGGGTTGTCTCCGGGTGGGAGCGAGGGCGGATTGGAGAGGTTGGAGGCTAGTGTCCAACTCCAACTGCTTCAGCCAAGACCGATGCCAGGAGAAGAGTAGGTTATTTTTGATTAAACCAACAACAGAGAAAGACCCATGATATTGTTCTTTAATAAGAACTATTTAAAGGAATAAATCGTTGCCATGGAAACGGGGAGCTTTGCCAGAGCGAGGCAGGAAATGAAGTTCAATGAGAGATGCCCGAGGAATTTTCAGCCATGATAACAGCAGTAACTGCTCATATTGGGTTTGCACCTTTGGGTCAGGGGGCCCCAAGTTGCCTTCGTGAGCCCATGGACCACATGGGAGTTGATGGACACAGGCTCTTGCGGTGGGATGCAGCACCCTTGCAAGGTTACCCACCAGCACCACAGACACCTGAGGTGGGACACGAGTAAGAACAGAGCCTGTGACAGAGTCTGCAAAAGGGCTTTGGGAAGTAAAATTAACTACACAGGGATTAGACCAAAATGAATCCAGAGGGCTTGAAAGCCTTGAAACGTGTTATCAGCCTGGCTGCTTCTCTAAGTCCTGATTAGATCCTGTTCTTTATCTTGAAGTCCTAAGAGGCAAGGACAAGAGCTTCGCTGAAAGGCAACAATCCCTTCATCCCATTTAGCGGTTCCTTACGTCCCCCACATTCATCCTACCGCTATAGGGAAGTTATGGACTCTCCATTCTTGGCTGCTACAATTGTCCATCAAAAATAAGTCTCCTAATTGCATCACAAACCTACTGGCATCTAGCCTTGCTCCCTGGGCTGTCAGGGAGGCTGACTCCTGAGCAGGTATCTTTTCACTGAACATGGTTTTGGCCTTTTGTGGGCCATTTCCATGCTCAGGAGTACAACCTGGGCAGCTGTCATCTCCCCCCACTGCACTCAAAGCCAAGCAGGATATACGGGCAGCTGCTCTGTGTTGTTCTTTGTTGGGTGCCTTTTTGCTGCAATTCCAACCATGGTTGAGTATGCAGGCAGAACCAAAGTTGAAGGCATAGAAAACCCAGAAAAGAAAATCCAATTGCATAAAACAAGATGGAGAAGTGACAGCAGGAGTACTCCAGGCAACGATACGGTGGCAAGAAGGCTTAGGGAAGCCTGAAGGAGCAGGACCACAAACATGAGAGGAACCAGCAGCCCCCATCCTCACTTGAGTGCAAGTGCATTACTTATCTGGCCTCCCTGACACTTACCCTAATATTTCATTTGGTGACAAGAAACTCCATGACTCCTGGGTGAGAGCCAGTTTATGGCGAGGGCACTAGTGACCTCAGAAGTGATCTCTGATTAAGTAGCAGTCATCTGCCTGCGAGTCAGCCTGGAGGCTTGCTGTCATGAACATGTGTCTGTAGGCGCTTTGAAGTCATCCTGAGCGGCAGCTCTTGGGTGTGGTGGAAAAATGTTCTCCGTGGTCAACACTTTCATGGGATCTAATGCCAGTCGCAGATCCCAGGATTGGTCCTCGGTAGGTTAGTCCTCCAGGTGGACTGAAGCAGAGCTGCGGAACCTGCTGCATCTGAGAAGCAGCTGGTTTGTTAGGTGCCTAAATGCAGGGGGGGTCCTCGACTTAGCGATCTCGTTGTGCATCTCCTCTCCTTTTATGGGAGCAGCAGCTCCACAAGCACCCTGGAGACACGCCGCACCACAGCGCCTGTGCTGGTCCTCGGGGCAGCTGGGCTGCAGTCGCCAGACCCAAGCCAAGAAGGCAGCAGACCAGACAGAGGCTAATATTACTCTTCCCAGAGGTTCAGTAGGTCACTGCTTTATCCTGTAAGCAACTCCAAATTTCAGGGCAGTGAGAGAATTGTTTATATTGGCTACTTGTACAAATGCTGGGAAAAAAAGGGTATTATGGGACTTCTGTTCTTTAATTCCAAAAAGAAATCAAACATGTCTAGACTGTTGCACGCATGTGGCTTTCTTCCAGGCTTCTCCCACCTGGAGCAATAAGCAGGCTGGAAATTCTCCACAAAAGAGTTTTCAACACCCATTTAAAAATGCTCTCACCCCATGCACACTAGCCAGTATCAACCAGCCAAATCCTATTAGGAGGCAACGTCAGATAGGGAGAGAGCTTTCAGGCACAGGTCGCAGAAAGCCTCTGTGGTTTCCTTGCTCCCTTTCCGCAGAGGGAGACTGAGGAACTGGCTGGCAACTCGCCCACGGCCAGGGCACAGGCAGCGCAGGGGACGTGGCTGCCTGCCCCCCTGCAGGGATGCTGCCGGAGCCGTCCCACGGGGCCACACGCTGCCCTCCTCCAGCCACAGGTCCGTCCCCAGGGACTCACCCCTGCATCAGACCCTGTGAAACAGGGCTGCAGTTCAGGCGTGGTTTTAGTTTTCGCTGTTATCTGGTGAACTTGAAATTGCTGCTGACAAGAGATGTCAGAGCTGGCTGTGGAGAAAGACATTTTCCCTTTAGCTAGGAAGCGGCTGGAGTTCAGACTTCATTCACGTCAGCTCACCGAGGAGCCGCGATGGCAGAGGTGGGGGAGGACGAGCAGCCAGGGAATGGGTGCTCTGCCCTTGCAGCCTGTCCAGCTTGTCCTCTTTGATAAGGCTGACAGCCGGGGAGGTGGGATGGTTGTGGGAAACAATTAGCAGAAGGGACAGGGGAATTGCCACGCTGATCGAAGCCTGAGGTCTGTCTCCTCTGGCAGCAGCCCCAGCAAGGCGGTTCAGAGGGAAGCAGAGAACCGTGTGGTCAGGCAGACATGAGACTGTCACGTACCTTAAGTCAGTCTTGGCTTTTTGTGAGGTTTCCTGAATCTCACGAACACGGAAGCTCAAGCTACCATGACCTATGTTGTTTTCAATCTTCCTACAAGGTTACCAGTCCCTGGCTTTTCATTCTTTCCCCTTGTACAGAAAGGAAGATCCTTCTTAACCCAGCACTGTAGACATTTGTCCAGCAGAGGCTGAGGTGAGGCACCAAAGTACCTGCAAAACCAGTCAGAGGTGGGGACAACTGTAGGAGCTGACTACTGAAAGCCCCAGAGCCCCATTCCCTCCTCTTTCTTAGCAGATCTACAGAGGTACCTTTAACTGGTTTCCCTGCTGCATGTCCTCACTCACCAATCCTCAACACTTTGCCATCATCACCATCACTAAGCCTTTCCAGAGCTGCCAGGGACAGGGGTAGAGGGTTTAGCCCCATGTGGAGAAGAGGAAACGGGCAGTGGCTTTCACAATTCTCTAGTCCAAAAAAGTCCAGATCATCTAATTTTCTGGACACGATGCAAAAGACAAATATTTGAGAGTTTTTGAGAGATCTGCTCTCACAACGGTGAAGAGCTGCTGAACTCAGACAGCAAGTTTGAAATATTGCTTAGCGCTTGTGGAATTTTACTACACAGCAGTGGGGTGTAAGTAGGTCTAGATCATCAGATAGGAATCTTTCTAAAGCTATAAAACTTGAAATAAACAGAGAGCTCGGGTCAGACTAGGTCAGTTCCAGGGGGCTGGGGACTACGAAAGAAGAGCCCCCTGCTTGGGAAGGGGGTGCTGAGCCCGTCTGCTGCGGCATGCCCTACCTGACCCTGCGTGGAGCTGGGCATGTCTGCATGGCAGAGGGCACTGGCCCCGCAGGTAGGTTGGGCAGCCCTGGTCCCACACGTACACTTTACGGACCTGCTAGCAGCTTTTCACAAGGAATGAAAGTAGAGGAGATCTCTATTTGCTGGTTTTTTGACCTCTATTCTTGACTGCATCCACTGCAGACAGGTGAGGAGAGGGGCTTGGACCGTGCCCATGTTCTGTGCCCAGGGTCCACCTCCGTGGGACGAGGGCCACCCCTGCCTTGCTTCACCACAAACCCACTTTTAAAGTCCCCAGGCTTAACCTCTGGCCGGCGATGTTTTATTTCTCAAGAAAGTCTGTGTGCTCCAATCTGAGTGCAGAGCCCTCCACCCCTCAGTTGGCTGCGGCGGACGGCACCGTGCGATGCAGGCTGCAGCATGCCTGGGGTGAAGGGGGCTGCCTACACACGGGCCAGCACCTGCCCAAACGCCGATGCAGCTGTCGGGGGACGAAAGCCCCCGTCCACTGCCCGCCTGCCCAAGGAAAGGAGAGGACTGACACCATTCACCCAGCATTGCACGTGGGCTGGCGTGGCACACGCTGGCTCTACCCATCCTGCCACCGATCTGCCTCACCGGTGGCCCGCATCTCTCCACCCTTTAACTACCGGAGCTGCGTAGAAGAGCAAGTGGCTGTCCCTCAGCAGGCTCCAGCCAGGCCCCTGCGATGGAGAGAGCCAGGAGCCATCCTCCCCAGCTACCTGTGACCGCAGTGGTCCAGGACCCACCGTACTGCAGCTCCCTGCTGCTCTGGGAGTGCCGCCTGCACCCAGGGCCAGCATATTACTAAACACGGGGGGGAGGCTGGGCAGGGAAAGAGGGAGGGACAGGAGCCCTTTCTCCCCTGTGGGATGCTCATACCTGAGCTTTTCCTCTTCCTACAGCAGGGCCAGCTCCTCTGCTGGGATGGAGGCCACACCAGTTTGGCAGTAACTGGGATGTCTGACACAGGAGGAAGACACAGACCGCAGATGGGCTGTGCGGGAGCAAACGTTTTCCATCTGGCGGAGCCGACAGCTCTTAGGCGGATGTATAACACTGTGGTTACACAGATATGCTATGTCCAATCAGCTATTCATATATAATTCAAGATGCATGTGGTGACATGCTTTAAGCCCTATAGAGGAATCCAAGATACGTATGAGATTACCAAGTACTTACTTTGATGGGTTATCCCAGCCCACTGCCTTGGTGGCACCCTCGTGCTCAGCACCAGCCATAGCCCCCTGTCCAGGATTGCTCCACCACTGTGATTCTTTATGGCTAGGAACAACCTGGACAGAACAAGGCAAGGAGCAGGTAATTATCATCATCATCGAAAAATGGTTTCTTTGGGAAGCTGAGTAATTTGATCAGATACTTCCATCTGGTGGGTGGGTGTTGGTCTCTTCTCCCAAGTGACTAGCGACAGGACAAGAAGAAATGGCCTCAAGTTGTGCCAGGGGAGGTTTAGGATGGATATTAGGAAAAATTTCTTTACTGAGAGAGTGGTGAGACACTGGAATAAGCTGCCCAGGGGGGTGGTGGAGTCACCATCACTGGAGGTGTTCAAGGAATGTGTGGAGGAGGCATTGTGGGACATGGTTTAATGGGCATGGTGGTGTTGGGTTGATGGTTGGACTTGATGATCTTACAGGTCTTTTCCAACCTTAGTGATTCTGTGATTCTGATTCTACCAACTGCCCAGGGCCAGTCTTTCTGCTGGCCCTGCTTCTTCACCAGCAGGACATTGTCTTGTTAATATTACCTGAGTTATAAAAGGATGAATGAGTGATGGCTATAATTTGATTCCATTTTCTGCATGGAAAAAAAAAATAATTAGATTTATTTAAGAAAAGAAGAACAACTGAGTTATTATTCATCGTGGAGCGCTCCACTGGGAAATGTTACTGAGTTAAGGAGAAGCCGCCAGGCCCCCGAGTCAGCTCTTTGAGTTCAAAGTAATAAAATTTCTCCAGGAACATTCATAGATCTCTCACTAATGCTAATTCAGCCTCCTCCTCTGTTTATTCAATGATGAATTCTCTGACTTATTACATCAGCTACCCCATCATACTTTTCATGAGAAGAGAACTTGAATCAGTTCAGTTTGTTGAAGGTAGTCAAGTACCACCTTAAACAAAATCCAAGTTTTTGGAGAAAGATCCTCAAGCTGCTACTTTTTGGAGATGAACCGATAACAAAGTGTATAATAAACGTGGTGAATATCACCACGACTGTTTAGTGAATTAGTTTACTATGTCTCAAAGAGTTTGAATACTACTGTGCAAGTATAACACAGAAGAGATTCTGTAGTCAAAATATCTCTATATCCCGTCTTTCCTCAGTCTGTCACCATAGAGAACTGGACACCCCATGCGTTATTCTCCAGAGAGCTGTCTGCCTTCATAGATTTGAAAACACCAGTTACGAGATTGGAGTAACAAGAAATGGCATGGCCTCAGCGCAGTGCTCCGAGGGGCCCCTCAGAGACAGGACTCAATGATGTTACAATCAAATTTGCACTATTATCTATCTGTCTCTTTCCCATCTCCTCATCTGGTCGTCATTTAGCACCGGTGGAACTCCTGTGGCCACCTGGCAGGGTGCTGCCGGCACGGCTGGCTCCGGCTGCCCGCTCAGCAGAGCACGGGCTGAGCAGCACAAGGGGCGGGGGGACAGTGGAAAGAAACTGCAAAAGAGAAGAATCGCAACCTGCCTTAGTAAGGAAATGGGCTGAAAGGGGCTTTTGTCTTAGCGTGCAAAGCAAACATGGCTTTTACATCCACCTAAAAGCAGGCGACTGGACCAGCCAGCTGCAGTACCTCAGGAGTGGCTCATGTGAGCTGAATGTAGCTTCTGATGTATGCATGCAGCCTCGTTACCTGAAATGGCATTTGAAATGCTTTTTCAGGAGTTCCTCTCTCTGCTTCCCTCTCCAGTACATCAGGCAGGTGAAGGCTCACCTCCGCAGAGCATTACGCATCGCACCATTAACTTTAGCAGGAAATTGGGCTGTTTAATACAAGATTTAAAGGGACTACCATCTGTACTGCTAATGTCTCTGTGGTACAGCCACAGAAGATGCAGAAGAGTCAGCATCACATAGCCACCTGGCCACAGCGCTGCAGGCAAACTTTTCTCTCTGTGAGAAACGCCTGGGTTTGACTTCTGCTGCAGCAGCCAAGGTGATCAACAGAACGGCAATTAAACGCACGAATCATTGAAACTGCTTGGAGTCTGGTTTCATTTAATTTTCCTAAAATATGTTAGGGAAATGTAACATCAAGTTGCCTGTTTTATACCCTTCAACCATACAAATCCCTGCTTTTCTGGCTGTGTCCCTCCCATACCTAAGTCCCCCAGGTCTGTTTCCCTTTCCCATGCTTGTTCCAGCCATGACATGAGATCCACGTTTTATGTCCCGTCTTACTTGCTAGCTTCCCACACCAGCTCATCCCCAGCCCCGCACCGCTTTGCTGAGGGGAGGAGATACCTGTGGCCTGTCTGCACGGCGAGGCGGGTCCACCTTTCCCCCCAGAGTCAGAAGATGGGGTGAAGCAAAGCATAGTGTTCCCATAGCCAGCTCCCAGCAGCCGGGGCCATCTCGGGACTTAGACCTTTCCTCTCACAGAAGCTGTTAAGAAGCCAGCACAAGTGGCAGGTGAGCGCAAAGAGAAAAAGCCTTGTGATTTATTTTTTTGGCTAACAGCTATGCTTTTTCTTGAGAAATAGGCCCAGGTTTGGCCTAAATGAGCACTGATTTCGACCCTGGTAACAGGCAACATCCAGGTTCTTCAGCATCAAAGACGCTTTCCTTTGCCAGCATCAGCCCTATTTTTCCTTCATCGGTCCTGCCTGACCCAACACAAGTCTACTCCCAATCGACCTGCCTCAAGTCTCACTGCTGTGTTGTACAAATCAGCTATTTAATCTTTAACAGGCCAAGGCTTCCAAATACTGGATCCTTCTATCACATCTAGGATGTAATAGATAGGGGATCCTGCGCCCTGCAAGACAGTCTGCAAGCGCAGTAGTAAAGCTTTTCCATACGCTTCAGTTCAGCGCGTGAGGATGGCTCTGCTCTCGTCGCTGTAAGCAGGCAGCGGTTTCGGGGTTTAATCGATGCTGCCACAGCAAGTGTGTTTAAACAGATTGGCGTGTGTGTGTGTAAATGTATAGCTATACATTTTTATAGAATATAAACACATACAGGCAAATGAAAACAACCTGAGTCAGTTGAATACGTAGGACGTTTTTTCCACTTTTGCCTTTTCTCTGGAGGGCTGAAGGCTGTGCTGCGTTCAGTTCCCTCACATTAGGTATGGTCCCGGGGGGCTCAGCAGCGATGCAACCCCCGGCCCAATGCCTCAAGCGCAGTCAGCCCCTCCACCCTGCTCTCAGCATCCAGCCTCGCGCCCCGGCAATGACCTGAAACCCAGCCTGGCCAGGAGGGCGATGGCCAAAGGAGCCACCTGGGCAACCTTGTGAGATATCATGGGATGTACATGTGGCGGTGGCCGTCACTTGAAGGTCAGGACTGAGACCAAACCTTTGCAAAGCTGAGCCTGGCTGATGATGGCACCCCTGGGCATTCACCACTGGTTCACTGCCCCAGTACCATTTTCTCAGGTGATGCTCTTGGGTCATTCAACGTCTATGTCTAAGTGCTACATAGACATGTCCGTGTCTTTTGCTCAGTTCTCATATGGACCCACAGGTGCTGAGACGGTCTGGAGTGCCCCAGGCAAGAGAGGCTGATCCAGGGCAGGCTGCTGGGCATGACAGGCTAAGAGCCCCGTCCTCACTGCGTACCTTTCCTGCTTGTAATACAGGCTGCAAAGGACATAGTTACATTTGTGTGTGTTGCCCAATTATTAATAAATATATTAATAAAGACATCAGTAACAAAGATATCAGAACCCATTTCAGGCCCTGCTGCCAAATGAAAGTGTCTCTAATGATTCCCTGCTTGGGGATAACGTTGGAAACCTATCACTGAGCCAACGCTGAACATGCTGAACGCACATTGTTCCTGTTTAGTAGACAACGCTTGGACCTTTCAACACTGAAAACACCTCTCCAGGAGCCCAAGCATTATTGCAACTTCTACATTTATCAGCCGAACCTGAAGGCTCATAAAATATGCTTAGCTCAACACAGTCCTTTTTCTATGCCATTCCCTATCAGTTTGCACTATTAATTAGACATGATGATATTTGCTTGCTTCTTTTTTAGCTCTTGTCCCATATCAAGCCTTCCATCGTTCTGCTGGTGCTGAAAGCAAGCTGACGGGAATGGAATTAGGTCATCCCGTTTCCACAGCTGCTTCCCAGTCCCTCAGAGCTCCCCTAAGCTCCCAGTCTTATTAATAAAAAGCCCCGCTATATTAGCAGTTCAGAGACCTCTCTGTGTGCCTAGCTGAAAACTCTCAAGTGCAAATTATCTGCTCCTGGCGATTTGAAGATACCCAGCAAGAGCAGCAGTTGCTTACCTGCTCTCCTGGGGTGGGGGCATCCCACCTAGGGATCCTGCACGCATGCTGCGCACTGCTGCCCACCCTGAGTTACTCCAGACAAACCACACTTTCAGCTAATCCTGGGCAAACAACAGGTTCCTTCTGATCTAGATTTAATTGAACACTCCTTCTTGCCCTTTATTCCTTTTTTTTCTTTCCTTAGAACCTTTGTGTCTCTCATTACTTGCTCACATTTCCTCATTTCTAATTCGTATTTATTGCAATGAACTTCCCCTTTTCACTGCTTGCTAATTATAAATATGTATTTTATTACTGCATTTACTGCCCCTGAACCCAAGCTCATTTGCAAACCACCAGCACCCAGCTCTCTTGGTGTGGCTTTTGGACTTTCTAGGAAAATGTCCTAAAACTGTTTCGAGCCAGGGCTGGAGGGAAAGGAGCTATCCTGGCAGCTGCATTATGGCCTGCTACCGGCAGCAGTGAGGTGGGGTTTTCACATCCTGAAAGCAAAAGCAGGGGTGCCACACCGAGTGGCATCAGTGAAGGAGGGAAACGGAGTCCTAGTGACTCCCCTCCCTCCCCAGGGAATCACTCCTCCATAGGGCAACTCTTTCGTGGGAGAGCCTCCCCACTTCCCACCCATGGCGGGAGGCAGAGCACCCCACTTCCAGCCCGGCTGTCACCAAACACTCCTGCTGCTCCTTCTGGGGTATTCCTTGCAAGTGAACAAGCAAGCTAACCCTGGAGAAACCCGTCAGCTTTCCAGCAGCTTCAGGAGTTGAACCGGTCCCCACGGGAAGCCCAGCAGTGCAGGACTGTGTGCCTCCCTCCCGGAGAAGACGTGTCCCCTCTGCAGCGGTTTCACACTAGCAGATCTCAGCTGCCCATGAAACCATCAGCCTCCTCCTTACTCAGAGTTTGCAGTTTAAAATGTTTTTTGACCAGCTGTAACCAGATGAAATCCTTTCTTTTAAGCAGTATAATTCTTGCATAGTATGATCAGCTGAGGATTTAGTTTGGTTTAAACTTCACAAATGTAATCAGCTAAGCAATACACTGACTTTAAGTTCTGTAATAATTTTCATCTGGCAAGAGTAAGACTAAAGTAGACTTGCCCTTGGGCTGGAAACAAACACTGACTTTGGAAACTACAGCATAAAACTGTAGAAACATCAAAGGTATTTCAGGCCTGGCAGCAGGAGACCTTAAGATGTGTCACTCTGAAACCTTCCGATGTTTGTGCAGATTTTAAACTTAAGAGCATAGCAAAGTGATTAATGAGCCATTACTCCCGCTGTCTGCTGCAATTTGTGCGTCTCTAGCAAGGTGAGCTACTGTCCCAACACGTTCATTAACTGCTGGGAAGTTGGGCCACAAAAGATCTGTATCTTTTGCATCTGTATCATTAGTGGAGGGAATGAGAAAGTACACCCTTCCTGGCCAAATACACAGGAGATGAAAGGTAAAGGCCCCTTGTGTTGGGTGACAAGCTGCAAAAGTTTTGACTTTAAAAGTAAGCGTAAGTGAATAAAAATCTCCATCTAAGGCTGTAATTGCTTCCACTGTTCCTCTGATAGGTTATCCTAGTCAGTCAGCCATTTAGGAATTCAAAACATTGCTACAGACTTTCCCAGCTTAAAAATAAGTCTTCCACATCATCAGAAACATGTACAAGCTAAAAAAAAGCTTCTTTATGGAAAGACTAAAGATCTGCCCCATAGGACACACTGAACCAATTCTCAGTTCTCATGCCAAATTAAAAGGAAATACAGGACTGCTGCTCTTGTCCCTGCGTGCAGGTAAGTGCATCGCACGGCAGAGTCAGCACCTGTGAAAGGCAAACCTTGGTAATACCGAGACTTTAAAGATGGCTTATAAACAGCTCGAAGCACATACTTCCTTTCGTCCCAAGACCCTTAAAGCCTAGATCATCTTTCCTTTCTCTCCCTCCAAAGCTTAGATAGGGAAGCAGACTTCTCTCATGCTTTGGAGAAAATTGTATTCGAGGATATAATCCAAGCCAGGAAATGCCAGATCGGGCTGTAATACACTGGAAAAGTCACTGAAGCAAAGTATTACGACACCCTGAACTGGGGACAGTTTCATTTTTGCCTTCTAGGCACCCAACACTGCAAGTCTCCCTAGATCCCAGAGGGAAGAAAAATGTACAGGGCGCCTCCAGGAGATGTAGAAACCTCAGGAAGGGGAAGAGCGAGTTAGAGGAGCCTCCTGCCTTGGAGTTCTCTGTTCCTACTGCAAGGATGCTTTAATTTTCTTTCCTCATTTTAATAGGCTGCATAAAGATCACCCTGAAACACAGCCCCAGACCTTCCCTCCAAGGTCCAAAGGCAAACATGAACTGAAAACAAAGTGCTTTCCTGTAGGGATCTTTCTTCAGCAAGTCCCAGGTGATATGAAGCTAAACCAGACAGCTGTACAAAAAAAGAGACAGAATCAGCCGGTCAGAGTCAGGGGCAACCTTGCTGCTAACAACCATTTGTTTCGTTCCCTGCAGGCTGCAGACAGAAGAAACGATCCCCGCTGGGTAACACACCCGTGGTTGGCCCATTCATAGTGTGCTGTGAGGCTCAGCTGCGGCTTCTCGGCTGCTACGGATCAGGAATCTTCAGCTGTCCAAGCTCTAGTGTGATAAGCCATGTCTGTTGACATACGGCGTAGGCTTTTAGGAGCCAGATTTAGAAGCAGGTGATGAACTTTTATTCAGAACCTAATTGGTATTTAGGGTACGGAGGTTTTTTTTGTTTGCTTGTTTTTAAATACATTTCAACTCCTTTCCCCTTCCCTGACAGAATTCAGTTCCGAAGCTCATGCTGTTTCTCTTTCTGCCGTACATCCACGTTTTAAAGAGTTCAAAATGTATCTCATGAGTATTTAACCTTAAATGCTAAGCTAAAGCCAAAGCACTTTAAAAAGATGTATCAGGATTTCCTTGAAGCAAGTTTTGTTTCAGAAGAGCAGAACTTGACCCTTCTGGTATTTGTTCTGGAAGCAGGACACTTAGACACAAGACTTTCCCAAAGAGCATATGGTTTGACCATTTCGAAGTGACCAGAATGCAAACCCTGTAAGTATGTAGGAGCTAGTGGTTTCAGCTCTTAATGCTGCTATAAGCAGCCATGGTTTGTGAAGTAAAACGCTGCAGACCACTGGCTCATAGTAATGCGGTCCCAGGGGGAGATTCTACTTAGAAATGAGCAACTCCCATAGTATCCGATCACGAAAGTGCTAGGCGTATACCCAGAGGCATCGTCTGGCTGTGAAGGACCTGGTGCCCCATCAAAAGTTCAAATTCAAGCAGTTTTTGCTATTTATAGGAACATACAAAATGGTTTTACTCATTTGCACCACCTAATTCCAAACAGCCAATGTGCAAAGGTCAGCTTCAGCAGAGGGGCAACTCCGATCGGCTCTAAACGCAGCAACAATGCCAACCTACATCTGTGCAGCAGCTCCAGCGCTGCGTAGGTGATGGCCGATACGCGAGACTGAAACTGAACAGAAAAATATTCATGAGACAGGAAAGCTGAGCCTGCCAGCCATATCCCAGAACAAACAGCTCAGTGGCTTGGGCACTCATTTAGGAGGTTGGTATTATGTGTCTACAGGAAAACAATAAAAAAAAAAATCATACACACTCTGCCCAGTTTGGAAAGGACAATTCTCCTATGTTCATGACCACAGTATGCATACAAGGCTGGGTCAGCACCTCCCTCTTGCTCTCTGTACCGAAGATCACATGAGGTGGAGAAGGGAGGAAGAATCCTCTAGCATTTTCTCAGCAAACTACAAACCCACAGAGCTGGGCTCAAGGCCCTGCTCCAGTATTTGAAGAAATGTTTCCACTTCCTTTCCCTGCTGCATTTCAGACAAAAGAAGAACAAAGCCCACTCCTGAATAATGCAATAGGTGGATGCTTAGGATACTCAAGTGAAAGGCAGGAGACCCAAGTTGACTTGAATGAGGCAGGGTACAAACACCAAATTCGGATTGCTTATTTCCTGTGACAACACAACATACCAGCATCTGAGATTTCACTGCTTTTGACCTGCACGACCACTGAAGAAAACTTTGGCAAACCCAGCACCTGCCATAACCAGTGGGTTTTTTTGTTGGGAGTTTTTGGCGTGAGTTTTTTTTCCCCTAAAGAATTGCCATTTTCTCAGTAGGTGTTTGAAACAGAGCTCTTGTTCATACTGGTATAGTATTAGCTGGGCTAATTAGTGCACCCCGACACAGCTGCAGGAGTGCACTGGTGTGTTTTATAAATTATGTATGTCTACAATTAGTTTATTCAAGAATTCATCAAGAACTATGTGCATATGCACATAGTAATTCAGTTGTTGCCACTATTTGCATTACTCTCTGGTACTCTGCGGACTCTGCAGCAGAGCACTGAGCTTCCCAGGTCTGGCAAAGACATTCAGAGAATCCAAGTGGGTGAACATGAGGGAAAGCATCAGGTGTAAAGGGTACCCCTCTCCATCGTACTGCTTGTAAAAAGAGAGAAAACCTCACTAACACAGAGCATTTTAACTCAATGAAGAAATAAAAAAAATCCTGTCTTGCTCTTGTCCACAAACAGCACAATAAATTATAAGTGCAAATGAAAGCACCCAAAGACCGTAGCAGTATCAAACCACATCAGCTTCTGATGGCTGCAGCGAGCAAGAGACCTCTATCTGTTCACTAGGATGTGACAATGCAGGGAAGTACAAGACCTCAGAAGCAGACCTAACTGCATTTATTTCCTTGAAATTTCATTTCAGGAAGAGTGATTTTCCAGCTACCAAGTGACATGGCTTATAAACAGAGATTAGGACCAGGTTTCAATCACTGAGAGATTGGTTCTCTCATGACACTTAGGGAAAAAAATCCACTGCAATTTTTTGAGAAGAAAAGATTCTGAAATAAGTTGTCCTTCTCAATTATTACTCCAGCTGAGACAGGCTGGATTTCAGAACATACTGCAATCGACTGGTACAGCCATGGTCAAAACCCTGTGCTCCTCCCTTCTTGAGGCCGCTCTATCTTTCTGCATGTGCTTTGCCTGCGAGAGAGAGCCACTCCCGCTTCAGAAAAGTCAGCTTTGTCTTTTGCTGTTAAGATGCCAACCAGGTTGGTTTGGCATTAATGCTTTAAACCGAGAAAGCTGAAATAAGCAAATACATAGCTTGTGAGTCTATAGGAATAGCAAAAAGGATTTCTTTAAAGATCAATCTTTCTCTGTCCAAAGTGTTATGAAGAGATGTAAGGGAGAGTTTTTCTTTGCCACTGATAAGGTTTTCTGGAGATGAACTGTACAACCTGGCCTAGCAAAGTTCCTGCCATAACGAGTTGCATCATAAGTAAATAGTGGCTAACTAACAAGGTCGTTCAGTATTTACACAACCTTTTTGTTTCTAAGTACATGGCACAGACTATTAGGAAAGGTGAAATCTCCGCAGATGAACTTGTAAGATTCTCCACCAAACAGCTTACTCTCCCCAGAAACGGGGAGTGACAATCCCAAGCATACAGCAAGACTCAGATCTAGCAGCCCAGGAAACTGCCGGCACATGGCACAGTTAGCAACCCAGCGTAGCGGGGAGAGAGCAGATGCATGGGATCAATGACAAAGCAAAAACAACCTACAAAAAGCAGCTCTTTACATTGCTGGCTACCTGCAGCAGACATGCTGCTGCTTGCTTGCTCTTTTTTTGGTCTTTTCCAGATAATGCAGCTGCCTAGCGCTGATAACGTTTATTTATGTGAGAAGGTGAACCCACTGATTGGGAAGCTACGGTTCTTGTGTGCACTGAAATTCCCTGTGAACAAAAGGTTAAGATCACCTTCCTCCTCCTGCTTGGAGGAGGAAATAACAAGCATGCAGACAGCATGGGAGGCTGTCTTCGGGAAAACCACAGCAAACCTTTATGCCCAGAGCCTGTAGAGGAGCGTTAGCACCAAACTCGTGAGCTTTTATTCTGCTTTTGAAAACAAACAAAAGAACCAGAAAGTGAGACCACAAGACATTTGAGAAAACACTGAGAAAAGAGGACCATGTCAAAGGAGAGTGGAGATGCTCATTCACCAGCAATCTGAGCATTCTTCAGAGGAGGGCAGAAGTGACAGTTGAGAAAATTTTCCAATGTAATGTAAAGAACTTTTAAAACATAAAAAAAGTTTTGACTCAGCAACCTCAAGATTTTGGCTAAAAAACAGAATTTACAATAAGGTGTTTATACAACCAAGGAGAATACTTCTGTAGTGATCATGACCGCAGAGATCTAAAATATAATCAGTACAGAACAATTTTTTCAATAAGATAATAATGTATCAGCTTGTTCTTATTGCCACTGTCACTTGTTTGAAAACATCCCTTTCCCTTTCAGTGGTCTTACATGCTTCTTGAATTCTACATCATACGCTTATTCCAAGTTCTCACTTAGCAAAGCTGACCAAACGTGGGCAGACAGCCTATGGCACCCAGTAGCTGTTAAGAAAATTTTTCAGCTCGTGTTCTTCACTCTCCCTCCCATACCTTTCCCTCCCAGCATCCCTTCTGAAGTGCTCCTTTACTTTCATGTTTTAACAGGGCATCTTCCTTCTTTCCCCAGGTACCAGGTAGCTGTGCACATGAAGTAATTATTCTGAGACCAGTGCTCTACAGCAGTGTACTGCTGGAGTCATACTGAAAGAATCTCCCACTCCTTAAAATAATCTAGCCCTTCCTCAGTACTGGGCTTGAAAGCCTGTGACAATTACTGGGGTCAAAAGAAGCCTCTTCTTCTGTTGTCAGCAGTGCAAGTCACAAACACATACTTTTCGTGTCCTTTATAGGTGGTTTCTTTTCCATTCACACACTGACTCCTCTTACCTCGTTGCTAGAGAAGCAAGTGCAATTCCGCCAATTCCAGCATGCCAGAACTGAGAGAACTCACTAGATACTCCATTAAAAACAGAGCCCAGGCAAGAAAGGACTCTGTTCACCAGAACAGTATGCCAGTTCATGGCAGCCGGCAGCCAGAGCTATGCTCTTGCTCAAGTTCTGATTGCCAGACTTGGAGTCCCAGCATCCTCACACGTGGGGACGTTTCTCTGAAGCTCTCCCATACACAACAACTCTGTTGAATCCATCCACCCATCTGCAGTTTTAAATGTTTGCCGCACAGTGGTTGAAAACCAACCCTGATCTCCAATGCCAACCTATTTTGAGCTTTGGGCCAAATAAAAACTGCTAAAAAAGCAGTTTTCAGACTTTACCAAGTGTTGCTGTTAACATGCATCAGTTACATTATCCATCCTTCCGCCATTTTCTCTTTGGCCTACTGCCTCCCAAAAGTAAGCACGCTGGGGAAGGGGAGGGTACAGTCAAGATACATCCCAACACTCAGAGCCATATTCCTAATAATAATAATAATGAATCTCTGTGTGTTAGGCTCACAGAAAGGCATGTTTCAATGCCCGATTTTTCATAGCCCTTGGTTAGAGTGCGGCCTACAGCATAGTATCTTCCTCTTGCCAAACAATCACATTTTACTATAGTGATGACAGTGTTATTCAGTTCTTTTCCTTAAAAAACTCACAAAATTGACTGTCACCATGGGAACAGCCTAAAGTTGATTTTCAAAAGAGGCTCACTTCCTATAGCTTTACCGTTGGCATAAAAATAATGTCACTGAACTGTATCAGAAGCAAGTGCTTTATGAAGTATCATCTCTAAAGATACCAGTCAGTTCTGAAAATATCCTCCCTAATGGCTGCATTTCTTTCGTTTCTGAAGCAGAATAAAGGGCCCAGAAAGGTTTCTTCCCTGTTTTTCTCAACAGGAAACACATCCCAAGCTACCACCAGTGTGATCTAATTCAATCATTCTTCAGCCTGTAATGTATAAGTGTCAGAATCGAAAAATTCCTTCTTAGAAGAACAATTAAAACTTAAAGCAGTTATCCTGGTTGGCTGGCTGAACAAACGACACATGTTCACACAAGAATAATTCAGTCAACCGTCTTAATAAGGATTTACTTTAAACAGAACCTTGTATGGGTACACTAGACTCAGTCTCATTAAGGAATAAGTTGGATTTTTATACAGCATGAACCATTGGCAATCTAAAACAGACCCACTGAAAAATGGAATGGAGAATCAAACGCAATGTTTTAGACCCAAGCTCTATGTGCCTTTAATACTTTCTTTTTCCTTTTTTTTTTTTGAGAGAGTGCACACTACGACAGACATTTGCATTTATCATGTTTTTAACTTCTTTTCAAAGGATGAACTCTCTGAATCTGCATCTTCCAACTCCGCCCTGTGTCTTTTCAGTCCTCCGAGAGATTGAGTGCTCTCACTGCCCATAGGATGCAAGTCAGCAGTATCCTCTCTTGTGCTCACATTGTAGCTGTTGGAGTCCATTTCAGACAGGCAGCAGTCTTTGTGCAAGGTCACACCCATCTGTACAAGGTTGCCATTATCAGCATTTGAATGCACCTGTAGTCCTTGTGTCACAGTCTCCTGCTCTCCAAAACTCTGTCCATTGTTGAAGCATGAAGGGCGAAGATGCAAGTGGCCGTTATTGTGGTTAACACATGAGGTGTCGAGGCTCCTCTCCTCACTGTCATCAGTCTGGTTTCTGGAGCAGTGACCCGACATGCTACAGATGGCAACAGTAGAGAATGGAGGGACCAGTGAGTGATGGCTTGATGCTGGTTGACAGTTCTGACTATTTTTGTGTTCCACAAGTCCTGCTGTCTGAATGCAAGGTTCTTCAGTACAACTATTTAGCCCTTTGCAGTGAGCTTTTCCATTGAGCTTTTTAGTCTCAAAAGAATGCTCTATACCTCCACTGCTAGTGTCTTCAGATGTGTTTTCTTGACCCTCCATCCGCCGCTGATTGTCACATTCATAAGCTTGACCATTACTAGAATTTTCTATCAAGTCAGAGTCTTTTAAAGTTTCTTTGTTGTGGCTTTCAGTAGCAAAAGCTGGGGAACCTTGAGGAACTACCGAACTCAAGTTCCTAGCATCCTCCTTATGTAGCGAGTGTGCTGTATTGTGCCTTCCACTAGTTCCTGGTTTCCCTTCATCATTCTCTCCATCTCCTCTGGAGGAGTCACCATCTTTATTAGCTGAATATGATATGTAAGAATAATGAAGCCATTTGTAAGCTTTGTAAATCTTTCTCTCCACTGACTCACTGTCTGAACAAGGAGACGTCCTTTCTTTGAGAACTTCTTTGTTGGCTGAACTCCTTTCTGGTGAAGAAGCTGGAGAAGAAGATAGATCATCTACTTTGATCTGGGGGTAATCATAGATGTCCTCACCTATGTAGGGGGTCACATTCTCCGTGTTAGTGCTAGTCCTTTCCTCCTTTTGCGCCTTCTGTCGGCGCCTCAGAGCATTGCGTTGTCTCATAGATGTGCGTCGTTCATTCAGTTCCTCTTCTTCTTCCGTACTGCTGCTGCTGCTGGAACTGCTGGATTCGTTCTCCTCAGGACTCGGGGACCGCGGCCGTGGGAAAAGGTCTGTATCCAGTTCTGCCTCACAGGTATTGTCATCAGAGTCAGACTCATTGGAAAGGGCCAGGAGCCGTTTATCCTGATACTTTCTCAGTGCAGAGAGCCTCTGCTGACGGGAAGCCACGTCTTCTCTGGCTGAGGGGGATTCAGCTGATCTTAAGGCCCTTAGGTTATAGGCAGTTTCATCAGACTCTTCAGCCACATGCGGTGGGGAGTGATGCAAAGAGGCGGAGGACTCCGACTCACTGTAAGCTGAGCGTTCACTTACTCCTGCATGGAGCTGCAGGATTGTACTCTCACTGAGGTCACTGTCCGAGTCAGAACTCCAGCCCTCGATCTCCCGGCGCACCAGGGAGTCAAAAAACGCCATCATCCGTGGATCTTCCTGGACTGACTGGTTGGCATAATCATGGGACAAACCACTACCACTGTTCAACACAAGACTGATGTACTCTTCATGAGTGTAGAGGCAACGCGAGTCATCCTCAATTCTACCATCCAGATCCCCTGTGCAGTCAGGCTGCTTGTAAGGACTCCAGATCTGTAACAGAAATAGAAAAAATACATATGTCTTTGCATTCATAAACTATTATAAGCATTTGAAATGGAACAGTAGCGCAAACACCCAGAACAATTGCAAGTTGCAGATTATTTTTGTTAATCTTTACCCCTCAGACCCATACTTACCAGTATTCCAGAGATGTGAGGTTTTTTTCCTCCCCTTTACAAATGTGTTTTTCCCTGCTTTTACTTCACCCATCCACAACTTAAAAGCTCTCACACTGCAGATTATCCGTCATTTCAATATTTCATCGTGCAATAATTTCTCCCAAATTGCAGGGCTCTATTTTTATGTAATAGGGGATGCTTACTCACTAACGGTAAGAATAGTTTGTTGCCTACAATACAGTCTTAGCACTAATGAAGGCACTTGTTTCCCAGGAAACTAGAGTTGCTTATGCCAGTGATGTACAGTAACATTTCATCCAGCTTCATAGTCCCTGCTTAGCAGGCAGGGAGCTGGATGTATGGAGGTGAAAAGCAGAGCTGCACTACTCGCTTTAGGGAACAGTCACGAAGGAAAGAAAGCATCCAACATCCTCTCAAGACACAGCAGCAGTTTTAGTTAGTGGGGAAAAGTGAAGGAGAAGAGTTTTACTGAAAGCTACTTTTCAACTGGAGAGAGGTAGTAACATTGCAAAGTGAAATGATTTCAGCAATAGCAACAGCCTTGATTGTGCTGCCCACCTAGCCTTCCCTCAGTTATCCTGGTGTGGAGGGGGAAAAAAAAACAAAAAAGCCCCAAAGAAGATCCACCAATATCCCTAAGAAACTGGTAATCCATAGCAAACATAATAGTTGGATTTCCTCACCTTTCTCAGTTTTACTCACAGATTCGTGGGCAATATGATTAAGGCACTCATTGGACAACTACTATCACTTTATTCTAGATTGATGGCTAACATGATGCACAGCACTTACTGTAAGCAGAACCTGCCTTAAAGTTCTGCTTATAAAATATCTGATTTCAGTCATGCTCTGGTTTTACCAAGCTAACAAGCTCAAGGAAAAAAAATTCTATGCCAGCTGTCTATACCAGGTTGGCCTTTTGGGATAGACTTTGGGAAAAACATCTAACTCTTTTCCCAATAGAAATTAGTGAAGTTTTGTTCCAAGTAGAAAAAGAATGTTTTGCCTGTGTAAATGGGATAATCAGCACTCACCTCACAGATGTGTAGTTAACACATGCAACATAATCTGATACTACCATGACAAGCACTATAAAAAAAGCCCACGAGAATGCCAGTAATTCTGTATTCATAGAGGTTTTCAACAGTGTGCAGTAAGACCTTACACCTTTAATATTGGAAGTAAAATGAAATAAATTATCTTGCAGCTACTTGTTCAGCACAGCCAAATTTAAGATGTACAGGTAACCTTATTCTGGAATTCTCCCAAACCTGAATGCCTTTACTTTGCATCCTCTGCAATTTATGGTTAACAGAGCTTCCACATATGATCTGGCTATGTGGATAAAAGAGACTCCATTCCAAAATTAAAGTGGGCTGCAGATACACCTTTTTCTGTATGGCAGTCATCAAGCTGCCTTTCAGAGCAAAGGCAAAGGAATTTTACGTTGCATTACATTAGCCTGTTCCTAGGAACATGCATCAATATCAAGGTGTATTCACTATTTGTACTCAATTGCTATTTTTATTATTTGTAGTACTTAAGCAAGTTCTCTTCCAGTACAGTTCATTAATATAATACTTGAAACCGGAATGAAGACAGTCTCCATTGCTTGGTTCAAGCACTGCACTTGCTAGACACATAGCTCAAGGGGCAAACATCAGCTTTGGATAAAAATAACAAAACCCAACCTAAGCCCACTACGTATAGACTTCCATCGACCATACTTCACCTTTTTGATTTATTCAAGAGAACAGAAAGAATCTTTCTTCATCCTCTATTTTCCATGTTCCACTTTCTAAAGACAATGTAGGGAAGAGTCTTCTCTCAGTGGATGCATGAGAGAGATTGTTGATTTGGGAATACACCAAGTTTTTGAATAGAAAAATAGAGGACTTGCTCAAAGGACTATGAGTTGTTGCCTTCTTGATGATTTAATTAGCACATGTTCAGTACCTTCTCTCACAATTTGTCAGATCTTTTCCCCTCTTTGTCCCATTACTGTGCATTTCAGCAAGTAGGTCAGATCTTTTTTGTATTTAAGAAGCATACACCTTCTTGTAAATGCTTCATACTGTTTGCCTGGACAAGCAGGCTGGCATGCCCCTTTCTCAAATAGTCTTAGCAGCGTTAGATCGATCACTAGATTCTATAAAACTTTTTCTTTTAAGCAAGAGAATAATAAAATAGATTCTGTAGGAACCAATATAAATGGAGGAGAGGTAGTCTGCTCTGAAGTATCTCTGGGAAAGGTCTGTTTTATAATGAAAAGTCATCTATAAAAAGGTACATAAAGTGTGCACAGAGAGATTCCACATCCTTGTTAGTGTTACCAGATCTTTCTGCTCACTCTGCAAGCATCAGAGAAAATACAGCAGTGTTAAATATTGAAAAGAAAGCTACAAAGAGTCTACAGTGAGGCTTTTCCCTTCCAAGACAAGATTTGTTCACAGAGAAGGAGTAAATAAAGAGAAGTCAAGAGAATTCAGGATGAATACCTGTTTGTACAAGATCAGATATCCCTGGAGATTGATATTCCTACTTTTTAGACATTTTGCTATGAGGGAATGTGAAGGCCTGCCAGAGTCCCAGAAAGAAATCAGACTAAGAATCTATCCTTGGCAGAACTGGGAAGTCTTTAAACTGGCAGCAACTGGTCCATCTGAAATGGGCTTCTTTGTAAATGGAATGCCTTTGCCTTCTTCTCATTCTCTCACTGATGCCATGTCAAGGAAGAATGTGAACAAATTGGAGAAAATAAGTTGGCAAATTGTTCCACTGAAGCAACAGTCAGTCTATCAAGAAGTTCTTTCTCTGTCAGAGGACTAAGGAGCTGAATATTACTCACTGATGCCCCAAGTATGGATATAAAAATAGGAACAATAACAGAAAAGGGGAGCACAAAACTGGTTCTCTACTTCAGAGATGCTTCAGAGAACATCTTTGAATTGCTTGTATTCCATGGTGGAAAACCCCCAAATATTAAAACAAAAAAGTAGTTATTCCCGTAGCGTGAGAATAATTAAAACCAGCTATATTAGATTATCTGATTAGGCAGAGGCAGCTAGCCACAATGACATTAATCTGTCACCATAGCAACATGGGCAAATAGACCTTGGTATCTTTGCTATACTGATGATTTTTAAACAAATGGGACCTACAACAGTTGTGCTCAGTTACACAGTATTCCCATTTCCAATACAAAACAGTATTTTTTTCTGAAAATCCTTACGCACTTTATCTATTCTATCTTTTCTGGAACTGTCTTCTAACTGCATAATTCTCTGTGGCCCTGCTCTAAGCCCCACACTTCAGAAGGAATGCCTCATTTACTTCTCCTGCAATGCAGTTCATTTTCCTGGGAGCACATCCCAATGCCTCACACAACTGAGGGGGAAAGTGGTATTTTTCTATTTTATATTGCTTTAGCCCTTGTGGCAAATGCTTGCTGCAAATGATAATTTTAGTTCACAGCTGTGCTTTTCCATACAATTTTACTGAGGTTCAGGTTTCTGAAATGGAGGGCAATGAGCAATTCATCTGGGTTGATGTGTCCAATGTTGTCTGGAGTCAACACTTCTAGTATCCTTTATTAATGAGCTTGTTGAGTCTTACTGTAGGTTTCTGAAAACTCCTCAGCTGAATATTCACACACATCCCCCATCTTATCCGTTGTGTTCTCAGTCCTAGCAGAAATCAAGCCCTAAACCACCGAGCTACTGAATTATATTCTTGCATGTGCTTTACAACAAAATAAAATTAAAGCAAAAAAACCATAACCATGAAGGTCAAAATCATTCTTGTGAATACTATTCATTTCAGCAGGGCTAGGCCTGAGATGAATTTGTATCTCATCTACAATCAGCATTAAAATAGCAAGTGTGTTGGCAGAAGTACATGGAATTACTGAATGGCTTGTCTGTATCACGCCTTGATGCTGGTGCTATCAGATCCTCACTTCTAGAAGTACTAAATTTAGGCCAGCTAGTCTAAAAATTAAGAGCTTAGACAAACAACTACTTGCATCCATATTTTTAATTCATCACAGACTTTCTACAATTGAGGGAATGGAATACCAGCCAACCACAGTGGAGTTATCTTCTGTGATTTAATTCCAGAAAGATTTTTAGAAGACACCTGAAGGACAGTAAAAGGAAGGACACTTCTTACAGAACTGACTAAAAAAAAAAAAACAAAAAACCCCCAACAAAACAAGAAAACAAAAAACCTAACTACAACTTTTATTTATGGCTCTTGCTCATGTCATCTCAACTTCTCTGAGCAAGCACATCAAGCATTTATATGGGGGAAAGAAAGATAGCCATGCAAGGGAAGGACTTGGGTTCCCAGCTGGTTTTCATGCAGTAAATAGCCCCTCAGAACTGCTGGTGGTGTTTTTCCTGTTTTGCCCTTCTGCTAGTGGCAGTTACTAGCCTCCAGCATATCTGTAGAAGTAGCTGGAATGAAGAAGAAACCACCATTGTATGGTCACCTGCAAACCACTGTTCACTAAGACAGTACCTTTAAAGACTGAAGTCATGCTGATCAGACAAGATATGAGCCTTAAAACAACCTGATCCCCACACAAGGCACATTACAAGCTGAGACAAAATGACAAAAGGGTAAGAAGTTCTGGCTCGCTAATAAACTTAATACATCAAACACCTTCCCCTTAATTTGTTTCTAGCTTGCAATGTTTGGGGAATTCAGTTCCTTCCAAGCAGCTACACGAGTTCTATTGCACATACTGCGACACAACAGGCATTCTCTTCTAAGGAAGCACTCAAGCAGAGGTGTCTTTGAAAGAGTTACACAACCTGTGACTGGAGCCTTAATCGAACTAACCTTTTAATCACTAGGCAAAAAAAACCCTGCCAAAACCCTAGCAGAAGTACACAAAAGCAACACAGGGCATGTTTATACCAATGCTAATCCAACAGTCTAAGCACACTCATGCAGGAAGGATTCACAGGGTGAAGGGTCAGCAGATCTAAAATCCAAAAGGGAGAATTCAGGCTGCGTGAATCAAGTTCCCAAAGCAAAAAAAATGCCTCTGGCAAAACTGTTGTAAAACAGTGGCAGTTTGACTGCTTGGAAGTTGAAAAAAATCTGTGAGCTGCTAAGATTGTTCAATGCACTTTTGTTCAAAGCCTGTATTTGATAGATTTGTGATCAAACCTGTCAGAGGGACACAGATGAAGAAGAAAGTAGAAAAGCACACTAAAGTACTAGTGGGAGACAGAAGAGAAGGAAACCTTAACTACAATCAGAACCCAAATGCTGATAGAAGCTGTAATGCAAGTGATGCAGCTGGGCATTGGGCCATGGTCCCAGGGTTTTGGGCTAGTCTGGTCTGTCACTTGCAAAACGCTAAAACATTCCTTTGCAAGACAAGTTCATTCAGTCAACTTGTAGCTCAATAACACATTTACTAATACTCAAATGACCTCATTGATAGCTACATGCAGGTAAGACTTTTGTGAAGTCATTCAACAAATAGTCAGAAGCAGCATCAGTTCTCATTAGCCTACTTAAAAATTAAATTTTTCTGGTTTCTTCCATCTTGTTGATAGATGTAAATTATGGCAAAATTTCTATGGCAGCAGAATGCAAAATGCACTAGTATAGCATAATCATCTGCCTCCTCACCCTCAACCTCTGATATTAGAAATGACAAAGAAGTTTCTGCCTTGCTCCCACAATATTGACTGTCTTTCCTTAAGGACAGAAAGTTTCAAAACCTAACAAAGTTTGTTATCTCTTTACATTCCACATAAAAAGGCACAAGCTTCTTAAAAATACTGTACATTGTTAGAGGATTCAGAAAATACATACTGTGGAAGGTATTAAGAGTCCTGTTTCCTCTGGAAGCCACAGAAAGGTATGTTGAATTGATTCAGTGCAGAAGTGTGTAAAAAAATTATAGAAGGGCTCCTAAGGCAGTATTTGGGCCAAATTCAGCTAGGTCAGGCTAGGCTAAGGCTCAACGATACTCTTTAGAGCGATTTTTATTAAATTTTAGCCCAAAGTATCAGAAGTCTTAGGAGATCACATGTTACATCTGTGACCAAACTCTCCAGAGAAGGACTGTTTGCATGATACTTCAGGTATGTACAGAATGAAACTGGAAAAAAATTCCTTTTTCAAGGTACAAATTCAGGAAATTCTGATCTTATCCCATATCTCTAAAACCTTCAAAATTGAAACGGAGTTTAAAGTGGAAATGCCCAATTAAAAATTTGCATCAGTTTAGCCAGCAAATGAGACATACCACTTTACAAAAGAGTAAGATGAAAAGACAGGATGGGTGTGGAAAAGAACGATGCTGAGCAAAACAAAGCATTTCTTCCTGAAATACTGGAAGAACACATTTTCTGGTAATTAATCTTACCTTTATAATCTTTTCAACGCCAGAAGAACAGATCATGTAAGTGTGAGGATTAAACCGGACTTGGTTTACAATTGACCGATGACCTTTCAATACCATAAAAGCACCATTGACGACCCTGCCAATACCACCTAGGGAAAAAACAAGCACACACTGAAATGAATAATTAAATCTTCATATTGCTTTCATTCATAATCATTTAAAGTCATATTATATTTGACAATGTGCTTCAGCTTTCTTTTGCCATATTTTAAAGCCTGCGTTGGCTGCAAAATTCCAATTTTATGAGCAATGCCCCTATGAAAAGCTGCAAGTTTGATGAAAAGCATCCTTCCTGGAAATTAGGACTTGGAAGCTAGCTTTAGTTCAACTACCTAAACAAACAATTAAGGTTTTTGACCTAATATGACAAGTATGTGAATAAGAACAACATACATACTTAATGAAGTCACCAGTGAAACCATAGCGCCTAAGGCATGACACTACTCATAGTTTGTAAATTTGAAGCAGAGACAAATAAAGAGGTTGACTTTCTTTAATAATTATATTCTCTTTTATTTATTTATTTTTTTAAATCAGCAATTCATTACTGTCACAGCTGACTCTAGTCTGATGGGTAGGTATCTAAAGGAGGTAATCTTCAAGGCTACTAACCTGAGTTACTACATTACAGCTGGACTTAGTATAGCCTTCCCTAGACCAGGATCTGTAACAACTTGTATTTCTGTGAATCAAGCTTAGAAAGGGACCTGAAATACCACATCTGACCAGTGGGTTATATCATTCTTTGTCACAAGGCAGGGAATTAGCTGAAGTGGAATGCTTTTGTGCTAATGGTAAAACTCAAACCAGAAGCCAGACAACTTTTCTGCTTGATCATTGACTCTTATTAGGCCTACACACCAAAGCAAGAAAGTGTCACACAGTAATTTTTTATATTCATCGATTCACACAATTAAAACCATAAATTTCTTAGAAAGCACACTTGTGTATCTGAATAAACAAGTGTCAATCAACATGCTACGATTAACATCTTCAGTGATAAAACCCAAAACTTTTAAACGAGGGGAAGTAAAAACTGAAAACCACTTCAGAGGAAAACAATCTTGCTATTTAAAACTTCAAAGGTCGTAAGCACACCTTACAGAAAGTTAAAGTAATTTCATTAGCTTTTGTGCTACTTATAGTCATCTTAACAATAAACAAGTAAACTTTATGTTCTTGCTGAAGATGTTTGCTATCCTCCTTTGTACTCAACAGGAACTCTTTCAGCTGAAATAGCTGCTGGTTTAAGCCCTAAGCCCAATGTTGAACAACCTGTCTTCTAAAGCAGAGAGTCAAGAGTTCTCCTGCAATGCACATTTCCTAAAGAAAAACTTGCATCAAAACTGAAGAGTAGCAAGATAGAAGGGTCAAGGAAAAAAAAAAAAAAAAAGGCAAAAAAAGGCATTCCTCTATCACCTTCCATTTGTTAGGTTTCATAAATGATGAAGAACTGCAACTAGTGAGCTTGTGTTCAGCCCCTCTCCTCTTAGAAAAAGTATTCTATCCCTTCTACTTACTAGAACTACACTCTGAAGACCAGACTGATGTGTACATGTTGTACAAACCATGATAAGGATTTAGAAATGAGGAGTCATACAACTCCTAAAAATCCATAGACAGATCTTTTTAACAGCTTCTGGAAAGCATTCTGTTTGCATAAATCAGTTTTTGCAGACCAAACTGCAGTCTCATGGCACTGTGGGATAGAAAGATAATGTGCCTGAAGAAGGGAAAAGAGATGGTGAATAACTCCAAGGACCAAAATGCATGGCCATTTTAAAGACTTTGTATATAGAATGAAGGCTCGTTTAAAATTAAGAAAACTTGAAAGGGAGACTATCACTCTAGTTAACTTCTAAATATGTTCACTGAAACTGCACTGAGACTGAGCTATCTAGAACAGTTCTCTTATTTGGGTACACTTGTATTTTTCTGTAAAGGTTCAGAGATCAGTTCTGCCTTCAGCCATTGGCGCAAGATTTCACCAGAGCAGACAAAGTTGACTGAAAAGTAACTGATTGGAGAGCAAGTTCATTAAATGCCAAATTGGGCTCTTCTGATTTTCTTTTCCATTTTATGAGATTCCTCACGTCCTTTCATTCTGCTCACCCTGCTAGACATTCATGACCACATTTATGGCTGATGGCAAGTTGCCTTACTCCCACAGCATTCCTTCCAGCCAAATCACAGTTGTCAATCCAATTGCATCTATCAAGCCAATGGTAGACAGTTACAATCAAGTCCAGTTCTCAACACATTTATCTTGACCTAGTAGACAAATGTTCCAGGAAAGAGGGCCTCGGGAATGAAGAGAAAATTTGCTTAGGAAATGTTTCCAAGTCTGTAAGTAATGCCTAAAACAAGTTTTAACTATCCATGGACTCTAGCTGCCTGAATACAGTACAAAACAAGAAATATGCCCTACGAAACATTTACAAAAGAGTCAGAAGTTAGAGAAACAATGAATAAAGAAAGAAATATAATGGAGATGAAATACAAATTTAGGGCACCAATATTTTGGGCTGCATTTCCAAGTGAGTCATTGGCCTTTTGTGGTCTGTCAACAGTGTGAATTAACCCATGGTTATTTTCCTAGTAAAACAGTGAAAACAGTTATTTAATGCCAGAACTGTCTTCTGGCATTAAACTTTAAATGTTTATCAATACACTAAGAGCACTGGATGAAAAGTACACACCATGCCATGTCTGGAACACAGCTCTCCCTAGGCTGTAGTCAAATTCAGCAGTGTCTGAAGCCCAGAAAGCCAACTGTATCCGGGGCTGCATAAAAAGCAGTGCTGCCAGCAGGTTGAAGGAGGTGATTCTCCCCCTCTACTCTGCCCTGTTGAGACCCCACCTGGAGTACTGTGTCCAGCTTTGGGGTCCCCAGCACAAGACAGACATGGACATGCTCGAGCGGGTCCAGAGGAGGGCCACAAAAATGATCAGAGGGATGGAACACCTCTCCTATGAGGAAAAGCTGAGAGAGTTGGGGTTGTTCAGCCTGGAGAAAAGAAGGGTCTGGGGACACCTGATTGCAGCTATTCAATAAAGGGGGCTTATAAGAAAGATGGGGACAGACTTTTTACAGTAGTGACAGTGCCTGTAGTGACAGGAGAAGGGGCAACAGTTTTAAGCTGAAGGAGCATAGATTTATACTAGATATAAGGAAGAAATTATTTACAATGTGGGTGGTGAGACACTGGAACAGGTTGTCCAGAGAAGCTGTGGATGCCCCATCTTGGAAGTGTTCAAGGTCAGATTGGATGGAGCTTTGAGCAACCTGATCGAGTGAAAGATGTCCCTGCCCTTGGCAGGGGGGATTGGACTAGATGATCTTCAAAGGTCCCTTCCAACACAAACCATTCTGTGATTCTATGAAGGAACTCCAAAGGTTTCTGCTTTAATATTGAAGTTCCCTGAATTCCTTTTAAGTTGTTAACAGTAAAATCAGAGGAAGCATAGCACTAGAACATACCTCACTCCTCTTAGAGCGAAGGTGAACTTCCCTACAAAGCCCCTTAAAACAACTCACTGCCCAATTACAGGAAAAGTCCCCTAGGAGCAGATTACTGCAATTACAAATATTAGCAGTCAGCTTTTTCCAGTCGTATGAGAGGTTTTAAGCATTTAAACCAAAAAGTATTGACTCCAGCAATACTCTGATAATCTTTGTGTCAAATATTATAGACTGCTGCAGAACCTCATTTTTGGACAACCCCTTGCCTGATGCAATTTTAGTCTACTCCTATGTGCTTAAGCGATATCTTTAAGTAAGTGCTTAATGCAGAGCCTTCTACATCCTTATCCTGACAGCGGTCCCTTCATTTTATAGTAGCCCAGCAAAGTTGGTATCAAGTTACATGAATATCTGCGTGGCAGACATATGCCTCTGTCCAGACTTGTCTGGAATCCCCCTGGTCTCTCAGCAGAGGCTTAGCTGCAGCCATACAGCTTCTAGCCATCTCACAGTGTGAGTTAAGTTTGCTTATGTGTGCTGGCAAAAAAAACCCGCATCTGTACATTAAGTGAAGGTTGGCCATAAACTCCTCAAATTCCTGAGGCCAATCTTCCTTTTTTGCATGTAATAATTTCTATTTCTTTTTGCTGTCTTCACTTGAACTGGTATTTTTATTTGTATTGTTTCAGCAGAATTGACCTCTGCTATCCCAACAACACTCAAATTTTGCTTTTGAGGTTTGGGGTTTTTTTTTTAGGGGATGGGGGTGTTGTTTGTTTGCCTTTGAATTTAGTGGCATGCACAGGTCCTGCAACTGTTTTAGCATGGCAGTTTTTATATTCTTAGGCAGTTGCAACATGCATAAGCAGTGTTTATATAGAAGCCATTAGCTTACGTATATGTTACTCACAATATAAAAAAAAAGTCTTAAAGTCTTCAGAGGCTGATTATGCCAATTTTAAGTTTCTAACCTCTAACTACTGGAGGGAAGGGATGGAGATATACTAGCTGGTTTTGCAATACTTTCCAAAAATTGCTATGCTTAAAGACAGTTCTGAGTAATGGTTTAGTGTTCTAGCTGTGCTGGTTGATGTTTTTTTGGTCTGCTTTTATTTGACACAAAGTGAAATGTCAAGAAAATCCCTCTTCCTCTATACCCTGCAAATAAAGTGCTCCAAAGGGGAATAATACAAAAGACAATACAAAGTCTCAAAAAATTCTTTAAATAATATCCTACTACGATGTCTGAGCAGCTGGAATAAATAACTTATAAAAGGCTAAATCTGAAGTGTACACAGATTTCCCCTACACATGTTTCACAAGAATACCATGGCAACACAAGGCATATTTACAGGCTCTGATACAGACAGAAGGAAGGAATAATACAATGCTTTGAAGTAGTAGATGTCTACTAAGTTGCCAAAGTGATTACTTCTTGGTTTGTTTTATTATTTTAATGTTTTAAATATTATGCTAATGAAATTCTTGTTAATTATGCAGTTTTGTAAATATTTATGCAAATGAGTTGACATTTCACATATTGAGAACATACTGGATGGTACATACCAACACATTTTAAAAACCATTAGTAAATCATAATGAAGGAGAGTGAGATATTTGGACAGCAATCTGACTTCCCATGCACAAGTTCCTCAACACAGCAGTGTTTAAAAAAAACCAGAAGAATGAATTATTTGAAGGATAAGGAAAAAAAGGAAGCGATAGATTGTTAGGAAAAATGCCCCAGTGCAGAAATCCTGTAAGAATGTAGAACAATCTCTAAATTAATGGAAGCTGTGTTGTTCCAAACATTTAAAAAAAAATGTTAAAGCGCCAGAGAGCTTGCTGGGGTAAGGAACAATCCTCCACTGGCTCTGTAACAGAGGAATTACATGACCTCATTAAGAAGTCCTTTCTATCTAGGACACTGAAAAAGAAGTCCCGCTGGTTGTTCATATAAGGTAGAAAGACGTTCCACAGACTAAAGCATAACTTCATACAAGCCTTGTGAATTACTGAAAGTGCTGAAAACTCCTGAGAAGAACCAGATACTGGCAACTGCTGCCAGTGTGCCACAGCATACCATTCCACCGTAGTACTTGGCACTACAGTAGAAAGCTCATTTCAAACTAAATTGATTTTCGTTAATAATAATCCAGGACACATTTAGACCATAGGCCACTGCCCTGCATTTGAATCCTATGAGGTCATGAGGCACTAACGGAAGAGAAATACCACAGTTTGGAAAGCATATGCACACAATGCAAGCAAATATGCATAGCGTATAGGGCCTGTGCCTTCAGTGCAGCAGATTATGTTTAGACTCCTTAAGAAGTCTCTCTCTGGTCACTCACATTTGCTTTGTACAATGCATGCCAGCAGATGGCTTTGCTCCTCAGAGAACTGTCTGTAGAGAAGCTAATTTAAACACAAGCACTCTTGCTCTGAGAGCACAGGGCCCTGCAGCATCCCTTCTAGTGGGATAAGGAATCTGACTCCAGCTCTGGCGGCAGCCAGAGCAACTTCAAGGTTTCTCAGCAGCACAGGCCAAACTGACTTTGGTCACATCAAATATGAGGCGAGAACAGCAAGGGCTGGCCAAGATCCTCTCTCCTCATGGCATGGTAAGAGGAGACAGTTTGGAGGAGGCACCAGTAGACTTCTGCTACAAGAGAAAGCGAAAGGGAGTGTTCTCCCCATAAGAAAGCAGCTCCAACTCCACATGCAGACTGCTTCCTTTGTCACCTTTAAATCCATCCTCCACCTCCCAGGCCAGGTGAAAGGATCAGCGTGGCCTTGCAGAGCTTTAGTGTAAGCACAGGGAGCAGTGGGCTGGCAACAGCACCTGCCTCAGGCAACCTGCTCTTCCAGGAAGTCACCCACTATGCCTAGCCTACGCCTAGACCTAGCCCTGTGGTGGTCTTGTACCTCTGCAGGGGTTCCAAAAGCCAAATAAAAAAACTCACATTTAAACATCTAAAGAATATGCAGAAAGCTGTAATAGTGGCTATTTTTGGATGTATATTTTCTCCCTTTTGTTGCTGCTAAATATCTGCCGTATCTCTCTACACCTTATCTATACCAACCCTCCCACTCTTGTTATCACCAGTAGAGCTGAACAACAATATGAAAGCTAAGACAAAATTACTATAGAAAGAAACTTTGGCACACCCTTTCCACTCCATCCCCTCTCCTGGTCTGAGAGAGATTGCTCTTTCAGTGTATTTAACTGCATAGGTTGCAATGGTTTTTACAATGTTATTGGAACAATGCAAATTACGATCAACAGCTATGCTTTCTGAACATAAAGGGAATAAAGTAAGTGAAATTATCACACAACCAATAGCTGTTTTTTTTTTTTTTTTAAATGGAGGTGTGAAAACCCCTTGCCTGTTCATTTATTTTGTACTGGTAGCTGCAAACATGTTCAATACATTAAAGTGGAAGAAGCTTTCATACAATCAGATGGCTAGTTGCTGGGGACTAAGGCTTCTCCAGCCTCTCCCAGCACTCAGTATTATCTTCAGCTTTCTAGTGCTAAATTAGATATTAAACATGCTAAGGCCAATGAGAGAAACACTCATGGATGCTGAATCTTCTTCCACTTAGCTACAGCACTACAAAGCACCCAGCACTGCCTTGCTGTCTGATAGATGCCATCTAGCCAGGACATTTCCACAGGTTTCTGGTATTACAATCCACATGACATGGAAACCCATCTAAATTCCACTGAATACAAGAACCTCTTCTATACTGCCCCACCACTTACTCGCTGTGATCATCAAACAACTGTTCTATAGCACACTATAGTCAACACTGACCTGAAGGAAGAGACAAACTACAGTCCTAAAAGTAAAACAGTTTAGATCCCAAGACCACGCCTCAGAAAAATCAGTTTTTTTAAAAAATACAAGCCTTCCAGAGCATGCTCCCCAGTGGGCCAGATGGCTCCCCACCCCTAACTGGTATGTACATATGCATGTGTGCCCATATATAAAAATCTCAAAAATAGCTAAAGACATTAAGAAACACTTAATCATCTATTATTCATCTTCACTTATCAGCCTGGAGCTTTGAGAACTTAAACCACAAGCTGTCTCCAATGAGATAACCCTGCTCAAATGTTGTGAAAAGATCTGTTGCTGAATTCTTCAAGCCTGAAGAGGTGTCTGCATTTACAATGACCAACGAGGAGAAAAAAAGGGAAGAAAAATTGCATCAGTTCTGCTGAAAATTGGTGCAATTAATTTAGTAACTGGACCACAATGACAGGCCCTTTCTTGCTAACAGTTACAAAGACAGAATTAAAAAGTGGTTTTGAAATGCAGTTTGCTGTTCTGATTTAGTGAAGTTTTTCAGAAGTCTGGTGACAGCCTGCTCACGTAAACTGAAGGATCCCCAACTGTCTTTTCAATCACAAATAAATATCGCATCTCTCATATAGCATCTTTGAGCAGTATTTCAAAAGCAAGAGACAAGCTCTGAGTTGCAAAGATGATTCAGAGTAGCGGGTGAGGAATGTAAATTCCATTTTGCAAAACATTTGGTCTACTAAGCCCTCTATTACCCCACAAGACAGGTCAGGTTCTGTCTTGAACAGGGATTCTTTACCAGCTAAGAGACCATGTTTATAGGAGTTAGATTTAAATACTGCCTGAAGTGCTTGTATGTTAACAGTCTTGCTGGGCATGTCATGTAGGGCCGATGTCTCTTCTCACTTCCAGCTTGCCTTGGAGTCAAGTACAAGCTGTGGAAAGTCACGACTGCTTTTCTTCTGCCAAACTAATGTATTAATTTTGCTAGAAACTCTGCCTCTGAAGAAAACTGGGGTATATACTTTAAAGAGGAAATTGGCTAACAAATTCACCAAACAATCGGCAATTACTTCTGAAGCACAGTGGAAAGCTGGGTAGTACTTGGATGGAGAATAAAGTGGAAAAATGGGCAAACTATTCCACCTCCAAGAAAGGACAAAAGGTTGTAAAAAAGCAACCAGCCTTCTGGCATAGGAAATCCTGGCTTATTCAGAATAATCTAAGACTGTGGAAGGAGACAGTCAATAAAACTCTTCAACAGAATAGCTTATTAACCAATTTAGGAAATACCTTTTTTCACAGACCTCCCCACCCAAAGTAAATAGCATCTAATAATTGGACCGAATAAAATCACTGGCAGAGTTTCCAGCTGATGGGGAATGACTCAATGCAACCTACTGGGAGGACACCTCTAAATTATGATTATTTGCAAAAAACCAGCAGAATTTGTTCCATTTACCTGGCAAAATACCAACACAGGTAACCGCATTCCTCCAACTTGAAATATGTTTGCAATTGTCTGATTGGTGTGTTCCTTCCCACTTTTCTTCATCTTTTGTGTAGTAATGTTTCTAACCATTAGATAGCTAGTACTTGCTGCACCTGTACTTAAGCAAAATAATCTATTTCAGCATTGTTGTTAAGGATGCAGCTCTGTAAAAAGATTTACGCTTGCAGAGAAGTTGCTATTTACAAATAGCTGATATAGTTAAAGGGAGTTGTATCATAAATATTTATAGCAACACAATGTCTGAATTCAACCGGAAGGTAGAAATCTGTTAGAGAGATATTTTTATTTAAAATACCAACCAAGAGCACAGGACATTACATCATCCTGTCTAGTTTGTACAATATTTTAAATGAAAGACCACATTCCACCCCCTCAGATCACAGACCCAAAGACACTCCTATTTTAAGCTAGAACATGAGAACAAGGAGTTTTCCATTGAAGCAGAAGCTTTCCAAGGTCTCCACACCCCTACAGCAAGACTCTTTCTCCAAGAAGGAAGCACAGCAACCTCTCTAGCTGAACAATTATTCTGAACCACAGGATGAGATTTAAGAAAGGATGTTTCATCACATCCAAAACAGGCACAACCCTTCAAGAAGAGCTGAACAAAGAAAAGAGCTTCAATAAGCCTATCACAGGGGATTTGGATGGCCAATGAGTTATTTGCCACAGAGGCCAAATCTTTAGGTGTAACAAAACAAAGCTCCTGAGTTTCCCGAAAATGTTTCAATAAGAGAACTACTCAAGTTACAAGAGCCTAAGACATACATACATGTTCCTAATACAAGATCTTCTGATCCCATTAAGCAACCACTGAGGGCAATTGACATTAAGTAATTAATTTTGTAACTGAAATGTTGCAAGTTTACTGACACCCTTCCTTAAGTTACAAGAACCAGAAATAAGAAAGCTGACCAAAACACCTATGACATTGTTTTGTGGTAATTCTAGCTAACAGTCTTTGTGCAAAGGTCCCACATAAAAAGTTTGTCATCTGCAGCTGCCCGTAAAAAAAGTATCAGACAGATAAACACAAAATCCAAAATCCAGAATTTACAAATGGAGTCAGGACTAGTATAGTAACATGCATAAAATGTAATTCTACAGTGCACACATAAAAACTTACAGATAAAGAACTAATTTAAATGTATGTACCTTTGTTTTAACTCAGAGGAAATTCTGTAAGTAGTTGTAAAACAGTGTCAAATGTAAAAGGAAATCATACAAATTTAAAGAAAAGCAGGGAGAAGTCTCTATAAACCCTATACAAAGATAGAAGGTCAACATACTGGTATATTTAGCACGACCATCTTCAGGACTTCCGGACTGCAACATCAAATCTTGGTTAAATAAACAATCCAAAACTTGAATGGCATTTTCCTCAAAACCCTGCTATTAACCAAACCTTTTAGAAGCTAGTCATCCTCTCAGCTATGATTACACAGCCTTTGAAAATGAAACAAAATATTTTCATTTTACCTCTAACACAGCTTGTAATTTGCTCTCACTATTGCTAAAGCACCTGAGACCACAGGATAGCACTCAGTTGTATTTACCACCACTAAAATGTACAGTTTAAACTGTCAGAGCCATTAGAAATAGAAACGGTAGTACATTTCCTAAAGTCTTGAGTCTTTCAATCAAGATTCAACACCCTTCTAAAAGAGCACAGCTATTTGTTTCAACAGAAGAGATACGCTGACATTGTATGGCTTAGAGTGTTGTATTGCCAAACCCTACACAATACTAGATGATATCAAATTAGGCACTGACCAGCTGTGGCATCTACAACTCTACTGTTACATAACACACACATAGCTGCTTTTCTTTAACACCCCTCTCCTATACTTTCACACAGAGTTGAGCTAGTGCTATTTGCCTAGCTTATCTGCCCCAGCATGGGAAAGGGTGAGAAATGAGTCAAAAGTGGTCATTTCCACCAGCTGATAGGGCTCCTCCACCCAGAAAATAGAAAAGCTTTGCATCAGAAATCAGTGGAAGGGTTTTTGGTGTAAGATGAAAGAGGGGAAGAGAGGCCAATGCACTGGAGCTGTAAGGAGCAGCCTGTGAACCCAGCACTATTTTATGCTGCAAGCTTCGTTACGAGATGAAATTTCTTAGTAACAGATGCTAAATTCTACACTGAAGTCAGATCAGCTTAGAAGCAGCAGAGTTGGTAGGCAAGAGGGAGGAAAGATACACCCTGCTACAGCCACAGCTCTTTCCCTTCATCAGCTCATCTAGAAGATTTAAATTATCATTATATGAGAATAGAAGAGAAATAAAATCAGTATAATAAAAGATTCAAATGGCATTGGCCATTGTTATCAGAGACTGGATTAGGCATTTGTAAACTCTCCCCATCCATCTTTCATCAGAATTATTCTAGATTCAGAGGCTGAGTGAGAACACCAGTTTTTAAAAAAAATCAAACTAGTATTTGTCAGACACCCGCCCCCCACTCCCGCAAATTGCAAAACAACAAAACTTACCTGCTTCTGGATCTGGAGGAATCCTCCACATATACAAATTGAAGTCATCAGAGCCCGAAAGAATGTACTGTTAGGAATAAAAATAAAAGCAGTTTACCACAAAGTATCACCTGAATTATGTTATGTTATTGTTGCTCTTGTTTCTCCAAACCAAAAATGAGGAAAAAAAGATAATTTGTATCATGCCTTGCACCTCGCTGATCAACTTACCCTTAAATGGGGGGTGAGGTACCAGCACAAAAATGTTGCATGCATAGAAATGGACTAAAATTCAAAAGCGTCCTTCATGTATCTAATGCCTACTGCCTAAAGTGTATGTTTTCTTTGCTAAATAAGGCTATGGACTTCGGTTGGCTTTAATACAATCATGTCTAGATCAAACTTTCACATCTTGCAGCATGCAACTCTGGTCTTTTTTTAATGTTGAAGTCTTTCATGCTTTTTTCTCATCTCCTGAACTACCAAGGAAAACTCCATCAAACACATACCTAAGAAGAGAGCTAGCATGTCCATTACGCACAAGCACAACATGTCTGGCTCATCAGTCTACTAAGATCATAAAAAATGAGTCACTGAATCACATCTTGAACACTGAACAAAACCAAAGCTAAACATTCACTGTCGGCAAGTCTCAAGCGGTTTAAAAAAACGAAAACAAAACCAAAAACATTTATCATGCTGTTCATTTTTTTCCTGGTTATAGTTACTCTGAAGAGATCGAACACTGCCCTTTTTCAACAGTGCATGAACTATAAGCAATCTCTTTATCGTACAGAAGTTTAGGCAATATGCAATTTGAAGTAGCTTAATGTACTACAAACACGCACTGGAATGACAGGTGACATTTGACATGGTAAAAAGCTTACACTTCTCAGCTACGAGAGGCCACAAACTGTGCCTTGTCTCCAAATATCTCTTCTCCAATAAACCGTACTCCCTGTCATTTATTTCTCTCCCAAATTAGAGATGAGATGATGTGTAGTGGAACCAAGGGCAGATTCCAATTTCAGTTATACTGGTGTAGACAATGTAAATCTCTAGCCCTCAGCTGACTTAAGACTTCTGCTTAATCAATTTAGTCGAGAAGTTGGGTTTTTCATTTTAATGTTATTATTAGTAGGGTAGAGAGAAGGGAGAAAAAGAAAGAAATGGAGCAAGTTTGTCCCTTTTCTAACCTTTGAGAGGAGAAAAATTCTGTTTTGTTTGGCTCAAATGTAACTGGTTTCTGTCTTTCATTCTCCAGGGGTACATAAACTCATCAGGCAAAGTAACATCAAGCAGTGAGGAGACAAGTCCTGGAATAACACAGGACTGAGAAGCAAATAAACAAAAAATATATACTAACATGGAGAAAACTGCTATAAATTTGCATACGTTCTGTTTGCAATGCTAATTACGTTCGTGCAGTGTTCAGATGTTTCCAGCCACAAAAATGTAATAACCAACCACTAAAATCCCTCCTCTGGTTTCCTAGTTTCATAATTCAACCATTCTTTTTTCTCTTATTTTTAAGGATTTAGGATGTGAGTAAGCACTTATGAATGCAATTCTGCTCATTTTCTGACAGATAAGAAGCACCGATCAAACAAAAGTTCCTTTAAAAACTTGTGCACACTAGTTCTGCATCACTCATAGACCCATCCTTTCCAAACCAGAAAGTTATTTCTACAAGCCAACGTGTTCAGGCACTTAGGCAGCCTACCTCTGCCAAATTGACCTGATGGTGCCAGGAATATGTGCTTCCCTTTCATTTGACTGCTCATAAATGTTAGCTCACAGCAGGCTGAGCCACTGTGCCAAAACTACACAGATTAGGGCTCATCTAGGCAATCCCAGCAATCACAAAGAAAGCACCTCTAATATGTTTTGTTACACAAGAAATGCTACATGGCAAAAAAAAAGTCTTGTTTAAAGTTATAAAAATGTTGCCAGTTGTTAGTATTTACTACCAAATGTGTGGTTGAAGCAGCAACTGGTTTGCCTAGGACATGTGGGGGAAAATGGAGACTTCTAAAACAGCTAGAAAGCTCAGTATCTTGAATTTATGACCATAATGCCCTTTTTTTAAAAAAAAAAAAACACAAACCCAAGTTCTAACAAATCTTCACTATGAGAGTCATTTAGCACTTTATGTCATATATCAAACAAACCTACCAACAATGACAGGCCCCAAAGTGACGTATTCCAGATATTCTGCACCAGGCACACAACACAGAAAAAACACGTTACGTATGTGCAGGGAACGAAGTGTCTGTGAAACTTTTCAAATCAGCTTCCAAACTGATTTGCAGAGGAACACACTGTGTATCCTGTAAGACTCAATGGCCAATTGTCTAGGAAATCTGGTGTATCATTTCCCAGCGAACAAGAATATACTACCTGCAAAGACCACCGATCCAAGTATACTCTGTCTTGCTTTGGAGATAGCAAAATTTAGAGTGTCCTTGCAGCGATGTGGAACAATGGCAATTTGACTGCACTATCAAGAGTGCAACCAGGAGGTCAAGACAAGCCATTATTCCCCTTAACTGGCACTTTTAAGGCCACACCTGGAGTGTTGTGTCCGGTTTGGGTTCCCTGATACAAGAGAGTGACACTAATGAATTGGACAGAGAGTGGAGGAGGGCCGCTGGGGCTGAAGGCACATGACCTGTGAAGAAAAGCTAAGAGAATTGGCCTTATTTAGCCAGAAGAGAAAGTGAAGGGACAGAATGGACTTCAACAGTCTCCCACTGTCTGAGGAATACAGAGCAGCTGGGATCAGACTCTTCTCAAGGGCATGCAGTGGATGCTCAGGAAGCAACAGTCACAAGTCACAACAAGGGAAATTCCAGCTGAGCACAAAGGAACAACATGTTCAAGAGGAGCATAACAAACACTGCAATTCAGCCCCAGAAAGGCTGTGGAATCTCCACCCTTGCAAATCTGAAATTTACCTGGACAATTCCCTGAGCAACCTGATCTGACGTTGAAGATGCTCTGCTCTGAGAAGCAGCTTAAGTCAGATGACCTCCAGAGCTCTCTTTTTGATTAAGTTTTTTCAAAGATTACCAAAGTAAAAAGGGAAATAATTGTCTTGGTGGATTGGGGTTGGTTTTTGGGTTGGGGGGTGGGAAGGAGGGAAGGGGGAAGAGGTAGGCAGTGTCAGGAAAATGCCCACCTGAAACCTTTACACTTCATCACACATCACAGCTTCATGAAAACTCCAACAGGAAAGACAAAACTTATGCCACACAGACAGAAGCATAAGCTGCAGTTCAGCACATGGACTTGCATAAATTCAGGTGGTCACAATTTGGGGAATTTAAAGAAAGAAATTAGTAAAGTATCTTAAAGTAGTTCACAGAATCATAGAATGGCTGAGGCTAGAAGGGACCTCCAGAGGTCATCTGGTCCAACCACCCTGCTCAAGCAGGGTCACCTAGAGCCGACTGCCCAGGACCATGTCCAGATGGCTTTTGAATATCTCCAGTGGTGGAGATATTCAATCCCACTACCTCCAATTGAGATAGTTCCTACCTGCTTAAAAGCACCATGAAGTCCTTCGCTTCATTACTGTTTTCTAAAGACATTTGCACCAATCAAATACACTTGGCCAAAGTACTCTGGAGTGAATTAAAAGAAAATAAGTAGGAATGAATAAAGCATCTGCATTGCAATTTATGTCTAGTCACAGACTAAAGCTCAGCTCAGGATCTGAGCTGTTCTGAAGAAGTGCTTATGGGTTTAATCTTGCAACTGAGACAGCCAGCAGTAAGTGCTGAAAACATTAACCGATAAAGTTGTCTACACAAGTTTGATGTTTTAACCAATGGGCTGTAAGTTGCAAACTTTTTATATAAGTTTAAATTTTATTTCAATAGTTAGCTCTGCCATTAATTATCAGAAATAGATCATATTCCACAAAATATCCAACTATTTGGTATCTCTGCCATTCCACTGCCGCCACTGTAGCGTCCAGCATTGTTTTCCACTCTCTTTCCCTGTTAGGATACCTCTGGGGTGCATGTTTTTCTGCTGTTCTCACAATAGAGAATTGAATCCCCAAAATGTATTCCTTTTGTCCTTTTCTGTAAGACCAGGTGATAGGGGTCTGAGAAGTAGAACGTGGCTTTTCAGAAAGAGACCAAAGACTGACAGAAGCACAACTTCATGACTGCAGCTATTGCAAGAAAGATGTGCCAGCTGACGCTTCAAGAGCAGACACCCAAGCTGCTGAAGCCAGAAACACGCCTCTTTCATGACATTTGAAAAAGAAACTCAATTCCAATTAGTACTCTCTGCACAAGACAATGGGAACCCAAGGCCTCTGTAGAGCACAGCTGGACTGATGTTACTAGGACATTTACATGATTATCTGTGAAAATTCTTCTTTGATGTATTCATTATTAGTACAACGATAAGCCAATAGTTTTCCACACTAGTTGACAGCTAAAGAACAAGGACTGAGAAAATGCAAAAGTCAGTCCATACTCCTAGAAAATTCAAAGAAATAATTGCTATGAAATGCACCAAGCCCTAGTTAACAAGGCTGAAATCCTGAGGGAATGGAGCACACTTTTTAAAAGGAAGGAACGGAAGGGAAAGAAAAAGAAGGAGTTGGGGTAGGGTAGATGAAAGAATGTCATGCTGCATATGCATAGACTCCACTTTAATTGTGGCCAAGGATTTTTGGATGTGTAAAATGTAATTCCCAGCAGAGTACCTTCTACTCTCTCACTTTAAGAACAAAAGCCCAGATAATCAAACCACAGAGGGAAGCCAGTGAGAGGCAAAAAATTGTGCATTCACAGAGACAAGTAAATGGCTAAGACAACGTGCACTCTCCCTCCTCCTGCCGTCCCCCGCTCAAAAGACAAACTCCAAGCAGAACATAACCTCAAGAACCACTGCAGTGCTGAATTCTGAATCAGACCAGACACTGTGCAAGGAGCTCAGATGCTCAGATGTCTGGGGGAGAGACCAGTATTAAAACCACCTGTTTAATTGTCTGCATTTTTGCTGCTGTATCTGACCAGGATTTCGGAAATCAACATTCACAATATTCATGTGAACATGAGATTAGACAGAAAAACAGTTGCTAATAATTAATATTGGAGTTTTTTTAGAAGGGAAGAATCAGCTTCTATGTCTAGCTGTTAGCAACAATGACAGGAAAAGGCTTCCAGATGACTACAAGCTGCTGATTCAGAAGTTTGCCTTAGAAGGAAGAAACTCTCAGGCGTGGTTGGAGTCTGCTGCTGGAGAAAACACAAATTCAGTCTGAGCTTCAAGTACGCATAAAATGCTTCAAATGAACTATCATCAGGAATCTGGCAGAATTACTTTGGACTAGCGCTCCCCACTCATTCCACTGTAACTCTTCTCATTTTCTCTCTCCCCAAGGAAATTACAGCAGTTGATATAAATAAATGGAGATCTAATCTGTTGCTGCTATAGTCTCATAACAGTAGCATTAGTATTGCATTTTGCAGAGTACTACCACTCTGGGGAATTTATTTTTGTTCTTACCACTGCCTGTTTGAAAGCTTTCAAAATCCCACAAACTACATTTCCTCAGGTGCTACTGAATATGGAGTATTTCAATAAAATTGTATCTAAATCAAACCTTATTTTACAGTTTCCCACATCCACATTTCCTGTTTCCATAAAATTTCCTCTTACTTATGACCTATATCAGAGACATTTTTAAGCTTTTGGCCGTAGACAAGGGACCAGCAGACATGGATCATTTTTCTAGAAGTATCAGCAAGTCTTTTGAATGACCCTACTAATGTAGGGGAGAACAGGAAAAATGTAGGAGAATTTGTCTCAAAAGCACAAACCGAAAAACACCATCACCATATAATTATAAATGGATGAATGAGACCATGGGTAACAGTACATAGATGATAACCATCTGAAAAGTGATTACTACTACGTTACTAACAGGAAAATGTTTGTTAGAGAGACTCAAATTCCATGCTGCTGCTGCTTACAGCTTTACTAACAAGTCAGCTCTGAAAGAGACTAAACTTCTTAAATCTCAATTCCCACTCACTTGAGCATGTCTGTCCTTTCCTCAGAGGGGCCAATGAAACCTGGGGCAGAAAAGATCAGAGTAGACAGTTTTTCTTGGGCTTTTAGTGAGCTGTCCCTTAGCTTCTTGAAGTAATGCAAAATCCACATGCTGGGGAAGAAGCACAGAGGCATCCAAATTTGAAACAGTTCGGCTGGTGCTTTGCACAGCTCCTTTAAGAGGCAGGTTGTACAGTCCCTCCATATATTGCCTGTAACATAATATAACTCATGGGTGGGGTGTAAGCTTTTGCTTTTTTTCCCATTGCAACAGATAAAGCATCTGGATTGTTGGCAGTCTGCTAGGCTGAACTCTTAACTCCTCTTGAGCATATGAGAAGAGCTGCCTTGCACATCTCTGTGGTGGGATACGCACTGAGGAAACCACAGTTTGACATGAAGCATCACTGAAGTCTGAAAAACGTTGATTATTTGTCCAAAAGAGATTGAAATTCATAGCAATCAGCACTTTGGAGAAGGAATCCATTTACACAAAGAATATAAAAACTGTGTATTTTTCCAAGGAAGAAAGGTTTCCTAAGGAAACAGGGCTTATGCTATTTTATTCTTTGTGGCATCTCTCCATCTCCAAGAGCTTTTAAGCCTAATGGCCAATTTCAAAGTTGATAGAGGACCTGAGGTTCCAGAATTACAGACTGCCTAGAAATACTCTCTTACAAACAGGCAGCCACACAGAGGAGAAAGAGAGACCCTGTAAGTAGCCACTGAGAGCAAAGCAGTACCATAATTACACCCCCCCTACTAAACATCAGGAAACCCAAATGGGAACTCATCCTTGAGCCCGACAAAATCCCAATGATATCACCACGATCTGCTTCTCAGGGAACTATTTCAAAGGGGATAAGAAAGCAAGCTATAAATAAATAAAAGCAAAAACTAAGAAAGATCACTTCATATACACATATATATTTGTGCGTGTGCTTGTATGTATATAAAATATGGCAACCATGAACAGAGGTCTTGCTATACAATACATATTTTGCATTAAAAATGTTTGACAGAACACACATCCTCGTTAGAAATGAGACTTCCCCTGCTATTTCCTCCATTTTTAAAAAAATGACTGATACTTAATTCACCATTTGGTCAGAATTTAGTGTTAAGTCTGCATTTCCTGCCGGTAGAAAAAACACAGATTTGCTTTCAAATCATCTTTCTATTGTTAGACTACCCACTAACCAGAGGAGAAACAAGGTAAGGACACATCTATGGAGGAGGAAAAGACTTTTTCCTATTCAAAAAGCAACAAGAAGCAAACAAACAAGGAATCAGCAAGATAATACAGTTTGTTTGAGATGCGCAATACTAGAGGAATAAAAGAAAAAAACCAGGATCTCCTACAGAGCAGAGCACTCCTTTCCTTTCCTTAAACAATTAAGAAATAAGCAACAGTGAAGTATTTCCATCTCTTTGCGATTCCTGATCTTTCTGTCAGGCTGTTACCTTTAGGCTTTTAGTATAGAGTTCCCACTGAGTACAGCTTCAAAAGCTGCTCTAATGATCATCTGCTGACCTCCTCTGTAGGTATGTTCCCACCTACATCCATTGTGCCAACACCAGCGCTTGTGACACAGCATTGGTCTGGTTCAGTAGCTAGAAGAGTAAAATCCCATACAAATTGTGATCATTCATTCAATATATTTCTTCTAATTTATGTATATCAACCAGCTTCTATAGGGTTCAGGTGGGTGCCAGTACAGCCCAAGTTAAAGTACAGGACCTTCCCTCTCAATGGCATACCGCCTCGTTTGTACCCTCAGACTGCAACCCCAGTCAGAGTGGCTGCCTCTTCCCCTTTTAGAAGCTCTCACTGTTACCAACTAAGAACTTCCTCTCCCCAAACCAGTTAACCAGGGTGTAGGGTCGGGAAGATGTAAAGAACAGTCACCTGTGCAGGCTATTAACCTCTTGTAGCTGTCTGTCAATGACAAAACTTAAAGTAAGAAGAGACAATTGGGAAAGCTATTTCTGAAATGTGTTTTGGAAAACTTATGGTTAAGAAAATCATTTACCTACAAGAAAGGATACCTATACATTCCTTTATCTTCTGCTTTGTAATAAATTCTGGGGCACAAATCAGATCTTCTGTGCAATATTTAACAAATTTAAGGAGTAATCTACCACTAGGGGTCACAACATTGTGATATTAAGAAACACATTTGCTTGGAAAACAGCTGTCTTTTTTCGAACTAGCCAGGACAGCAGCTTGCAACCTGTACTGTTTGAGACTGTTTTTCAGGAAGGTTGAAACTAGCACAAAAAAGAGCTTAAAAGTTTCCATCTCGGCCTGAGAATCAAGCAGGTACATCCAAAGACTTTTTACAACAGAAACTTTGTTCCTCAGTAAGAAGCATGCCTATCTCATAAACTGGAAAAAGAAAAGCTCTGACACAGCAGACTGAGGAAACACAAATTGCTTCTAGTACTTAAAATTCAAAGCCAAAATTTGTATTCCTACTCTCTAAATCCCTAATCTTATAAAGGAGCCAACCCTGTGTGGGGCAGTTTTAAATGCTTACAGAAGCATCATCAGGAACAATCCATCAACATTTTTCCAGCTGCCTTTTTGCCATGCAGAAAGGCCATAACAATAATTTTATTCATGAACAAAAGCAACTTAGAAACCCTTATTGTGGATTTCTATGGCAGGGAAAATATTCCTATTACGTTCCAAAGAAAGCAACAGCAAGTTTATCTGAATGTATGAAGACAACTCTTCTGTACACGTCTGAAACGGCATGTACCCCAATTGCTCTCTTTTGTCTTTTTCAGCCATCTGTTACTTTACTTTTTCAAATACACGTTAAATCAAATATTCTATTAGTCAAAATCCTCCATAATTCAGTCACTTTTTCAGTATCTAGACAAGGTCTAGTTTTAACAGCTCAACAAGAAACACTGTCAGTACAGCACCCATTGTGTGTCATTTTTAGCAGTGCATTCCTGCTCACTCTCTTGTTCTCTTCCCAGGATGCTACTAAACTGCAGATCTCCTGTGATGCACTATGAGGTACACGAAGCCTGCAAACCTTAAAGTCTCCTGAGTCAGGGTTCCACTCCACCAGAATTTTGCTTCAGTATGGGTCCCTTTGGGTAATGCATTACTGTCCAGAGGTCTAAAAACCTCCCCCAAGGGCTTACCGGAATGCAGAAGAGAAGGGAGACAGGAAATGGAGCTGGCAGGATGCCCCAGGGAATGGGGGAAGAGGTGATCAGAATAAGAGGGGTTAAAGAAAACTCCTAGCCCCTTCTGTCAAGACCCTGATTCTGAAGAGACATTTTCAGTATGACCCTTCCATGTCAATTACCAAAAGCAATGGGGACGAAATAAATAAATCATTTCATAGCCAGATAAATTACTTACGTATGTATTTTGTATGTGTGTAATGTTATGCATATAGCTGGGATTTAAACTGCCATTTAGATAAAGTAAAAAACAAAGTACAACTTCATCAGTACTTCTTGGAAGAAGCCAATTTAAGACAGAGTAAGACACTGATTTTCTTTTTATCCAAGCACAGCAACATATTTGCACACTGAGTGGTTTTCATATATTAAGAAATGCTGACCACCATAAGCTACTATTCATACAGAAGTCGTCTGTGCACAGGAAACTCACAATATAGTCTTCTAAAGAGTAACACCCTTTCTTCTTTTTAGTTTTTAAAGCTAGACATTGGTAAGTACTACTTCCTAAGATAAATGGCCTTTAAGTTACATGCCACAAAGCAGAACATAGAAAAAAATTCTATTTCTTTACAAAGGCAATGCACAACCACATAAGACCCCTGGCACCTATACAGCGAATCCTGTTCTTGGAAGGATTACATTCATGTAATAATTCTGTCCTGCTAAAAACTGGGTTGTCCCTAACCAGGGCTATTTAGCACACAGACTTCAACATAATGAAGGCTGTAACTTTATAGGGAGTTGGAGGAGTCTGCAGTACCGTGAGCGGTGCATTCCTGAAACTCTCCTATACCAGTGTAATGTCAACAGAAAAGGCTCAGTGGTGATGTAATGTCTGAGGGCATGCCAGAGTCAAGACACTTTTTGTTTGATTCACAGGGTACAAGTTATTTCTCCCCAACCCCGTCTTCTTTAAAGCAGGCAATAGGCAGTTGATTTTACAGCTACAAGCATTATAGAGCCTCACATTATCTGTGCAGTGAAAAAAAAGGAATGAGCTGATAGCATTCATCGTTGTTAAACAGGCAACAATTCTTGAGCAAGAAAAGCTTTTGGTCTATTTTAGTTTGGAGGGGGGGTTGTGTTTTGTGGGGTTTTTGTGGGTCTTTTTTTGCTGCTGCCCATCACCATGGCCTCTGAGGCTCCTACACTTAAAAATTCATTTGGGTACGTGAAGCCCTTCAATACTTTCTGTGTCTTCAGATCCAGGAAGATACTTTCCATATCATAGCAACTAAAAATCCTTAGTATTTAAACAACATTTCCCAACTTCTACTGCTGACAAGAAGAATGGAAACTCCCCCAGTACTCTGACACAACTTGAGATACTCACACATTCTGTAATTTGTATGTAAACAAACACTTGTGCACACTAGGGTAAAGTCAGTGGGAGTTAGGTGCATAAATAAACTGCCTTTAAGATTCTGGGCCTGGATGCCTGTACCAGGAGGATGGATAAATCATGCTCTCGCATAAATCTCTATAGCCAACAGAGGGAGTGGGCAGCTGAGAGTCATGCTTAATCCATCTAGCCTATCTCATCCTTCCTCCCTTCCACAGCTGTATGACTCAAGTGAGCTCCTGGGTAACGCAAATGGCATGCAATTTCACAGAATCACAAAGGTTGGAAAAGACCTGTAAGATCATCAAGTCCAACCATCAACTAACACCACCATGCCCACTAAACCATGTCCCACAATGCCTCATCCACACGTTCCTTGAACACCTCCAGTGAGGGTGACTCCACCACTTCCCTGGGCAGCCTTTTCCAGTGTCTCACCACTCTCTCAGTAAAGAAATTTTTCCTAATATCCAGCCTGAACCTCCCTTGGCACAACTTGAGGCCATTTCCTCTTGTTCTGTCACTCGTCACTTGGGAGAAGAGGCCAACACCCACCTCTCTGCAACCTCCTTTCAGGTAACTGTAGAGAGTCATGAGGTATCCCCTCAGCCTCCTCTTCTCCAGGCTGAACAACCCCAGTTCCCTCAGCCGCTCCTCAAAAGACTTGTGCTCCAGACCCCTCACCAGCTTTGTCGCCCTTCTCTGGACACGCTCCAGCACCTCAATTCGAATGCATTTATCTACCAACATCAGAGCTCTGCTACAAGGAAAAGAAAAATTGGTGTCATGCGAATGAGGCCAATACACTCATGACATGGACAAAAGAGAGAGTTCCAAGGGGAGCAAATGAAGGCAATTATAAATGGGTGCAAATAAAACACCAGCTAAACACTGCTTCTCAAGCTTTGGTAGTTGTAATAAACATAAACAAGAATCATAGAATCGTTTAGGTTGGAAAAGACCCTTAAGATCATCAAGTCCAACCGTAAACCTAACACTGCCAAGTCCACCATTAAACCATGTCCCTAAGCGCCTCATCCACAAGTCTTTTAAAAACCTCCAGGGATGGTGACTCAACCACCTCCCTGGGTAGCCTGTTCCAATGTCTGACCACCCTTTCGGTGAAGAAGTTTTTCCTAATATCCAATCTAAACCTTCCCGGTGCAACTCTTGTCCTATCACTTGTGACCTGGGAGAAGAGACCAGCACCCACCTCTCTACAACCCCCTTTAAGGTAGTTGTAGAGAGTCTGACTGTGGCATTTCTAGGAAAAATGCTTGCATATATTGTTCACTGATTGTCAAATCAGGTTCACAAGGACGAGAGCAATAATGCTTTCAGAGGAAAACAACAGTTTCCAAGGACACAAAAAGAAGCAAAGCTGTTCATCCTCCAAGATCCCTGTCACTTAGCTTGTGCTACAACCCACACACCCAAAATACCTGCAACAACTCAAAACCATCTAAGCACTTCAGAATGTGTTCTTTTAAACTAAAAAGAAAAAAAAAATCATTGGGGTTAACAGGTGAATCTTTCTGAGTTTTGTTCCTTAAAGCATTAACGGTATTTCATTCTTTGTTAAGAGGTTTCTATCTACTTGCATCACAGATGCTCCAATAAAACAAGCTGGTATCCACATCACTGCACACCTGCTGGTAGCAGGCTCCCCTCTAGAGTGACAAGTCAGAAGTTCAGGATCCAAGTCCTTTTGAGTACCTGCCACAACCTGTGGGCACTAAAAAGACAATACTGAGAAAAGATTACCATACAGAGCCTAACTGCCATCAACAGACAAACCAATCAAACTGTTCCCCAACTAGTAGTCTGTGTTTTATTTGTGTATTAATTTAACACACACACCTTGCCAAAGGAAGAATAACACATCTGATCATTATGGGAACTTAAGTATTTAATTTCTTAAAATATAAGGATGATCTCTAAGAGAACTCTTAAGTTGTGTGCTTGCAGCTCAGAATCTGTTCATTTTTTCCATACTAGAATCCAACAGCTCCATATGGAACATGGTGTTATTTACCTTCTCTGTAGATTTTCACTGCTGTGCTACAGCAAACTTCCAAAGGCAAGTACTAAGATACTAACAGTTGCCGGTTTTTAAACCCTGATGGTCACGATTTACAGGAAAACTTCCTGTGAGTAAACCATTTTCCATGTACAAACTTCATAGAAAGATTGGCAAAGGCTGCAGTTCTGTGAGGAGCTGAGTCTCACAGCGCTGAAAGGCCATCTCTCACCCACCCTCTAATCCCTTCCTTATATTGCATTCAAACGCTTGCCAGAGCCCTCTGAGTGTCAATGTAAGTCATTAACCCAGAAAAAGAAGTAAATGTTTCTGTCAGGTTAGGAAGTTGAATCAGTGAAAGGTCTTGCATCACCTCTGCTGGATAAGAAAGGCCTCCCGCTTTCAGCGGTTGACTTTTTTTCCAATGCAACTGCATTCTAAGCACTGATGAGTTAAGGATATCCCTTTCTTGTTAGGGTTAAAATATAGAATCAAAATGCAACTTTAACAAATGAACTAACTGTGCAGACAACACATAATTGTTTTTGAACACAGGATAGTCAAATTTTAAAATTACTAGGCTCTGTATGAAAACCTAACTATTTAAGACAGCTTAAAAGAGAAAAAAAGATTGAGTCATCAGTTTAATAAAGATGAAAAGAAAAATCGAAGACAGAGAAAATCAGAGGTGCAATGAGGGAAAATTTCTGAAGAAGCCTTCCTACCACAAGTGCCACTCATAATTTGAACACTTTCTTATCCTTAGATCCCTTCAAATGAGCCTTAGCCCACACAAAGTTTTGATCCTACAAGGAATTACAAGCAAGGAATTCTATGAAGCTCACTTTGCATGGATCTCGAATGAAAGATGTTCTTCATTAAGGCAAAGGACAGCAATATTAAATGGGAGTTGGGGCTGGAACCAGATTACATTGGAAACATTCTTTTTTTGGTGAATTCTGATTTGCAGGGGAGTCTTGCATGTACTATTTCATATTCACAAAACTCACCAAAAAGCAAAAGCATACTAGTTGTACAGAACGGCAAAACCCAAAAAAACATTGTAATTTTTTTTATTCATCTTGTTATCTTACAGTAGGTTCCAACTCTAACCTTCTTTTCTAGATACACCTGGAACTGGAATTGGGTTCTCTGTAAAAGGCAGTCCCTAAGGACTACCCATAGTGTTGACAATCTTAAGTCAGCTGAATTTGAGCATTACTGGACAGTTTCAGACATACGCAGTTGGACAACATGTTGGCATTTTCTGCAACTTCATTACCTTTTTTCCTTCCACTTAGAGGATGGGTACAAGCAGGTATCTAAATGTCAAATTCTACATCTCTCTAATATTCCATATTAAACTTCACCTTCCCTATTACCTTCTTATAGCATTTATAAGGGAATATAAATGTCTTTTGCTCTGATTTCCTGCTGGTTAGTAGCATTATGTGCTGCTACTTACCTGAACAGAAAGTCCATCAAGCCAAAAGAATATAAAGTTTTTAAAAAAATGCAGGCTTCTGAAGTACTGCATCAACCTGATACAGAACAACCATGTTCTTCACATTAAAATAACACAATTCCCGTAAGAAAACGGCTTAGAAAGCACAACAACAGACACTAAGGCTTTTATCTAGATCTTCAGTAACAGAGGAGAAGCTAAACTGTACATCAGAGTGTACATAGGTCTGCTCTGACTTCCAGAGGATAGGAGAGTGTCATCTTTAGGCTGACTAAATAATGGACCACAAATCATCAGCAGTTTTCTTCTTTAACAATACATGTGCTTGCCCATTCTTTGTAGCAAACCACTCTATTTTTTTAAGATGGTTTCATTACTGCATTTTCACACTCCTTCTGCCAAAAACTATGTAAAACTCAGAAACACTATTCAAGTTCAGTGACGTAAATCTATGTCCTACTTGCAATCTGAAAGAAGCTCAACTCTGCCTCCTGCAGCAGCAGCACTAGAATTAATGACCAAATTCTGACTGCAGGAATTTTACTGATGGCAGCAAAGAAATTTTCAGATCTTAGTTCTATACTATCATGGCTTTAAAATACATTTTTTGTCTTTAAACAGTATTAGGGTTATTAAATACAGCTGTCTAAATACAATATCCAGCTCTAGAATCATACAAACTGCTCTTAGTCACTTTATGTGTGACCTATTTCTTTGTGATTAGTGGTAGGGAGAGTCCTGCTTCAGTGAAGTAACAAACTATTCCTTCCTCACCACCCGCCCTCACCACTTATAGAACACTGAACTATAAAGACCTATGATCTGATCCAGTAGTACAGTATTAAAGGAGAAACATTATAATTTGAAATAAGAATCAATAACTCCACAAATCCACAATATTTATATTTTGTGGGATTGCCTCCACTGCACTCAGTAGCAATACTGAAATGAAAGGAAGATGCTTCCTTATCATATGTAGAAAATATTGTCTACTCATGGTTCCAAAATCATATTAACTGGACCTAAAAAGCCTCTGCAAATATTTTTTTTGTGAATATCACCTTCCAAGTAAGTATTAGATCACATCAAACAAGAGGTAAAATGTATCATGTGCTTTGGTATATGTTTTTCTTCTCTGAGAGCCTACGTGGCAAAACAGTTCTGACACGTGTCCTGCCTCCTGTTTTATCTCCTAAATCAGAAAAAACACCCCTCACAGAGGTGTTTTCAAACACTCATGGAAACTCTGGAGATTCAGGACAGCATTGCTTGCTTATTACCTGATCACGATCACCTGCAAAACAGCAGCTCTTCATAGTACATGAGTTGAAGTACCCTTGGTTGTCAAACTGGAAGACAGGCAGACGGCAGTGGATGTCATAGAGGACTGGGGGAAGGCGCCGACGCAGTGCCAGCAGCTGGGTTCCATTGCTGTTGAACCGGACACTCATGGCACTCTGAAGGGAGAGGTTTCCACCATAGCGGAGCAGCGAACTGGGAGAAGAGAGGAAACAAGTGAGATGGGCGGCACATATGAACTGAACTACTTAAAGACAGAACACTCTCTAACCTTACTGAGTAATTTCAAACAAGCAAGCCCAGAAAACTATAATCTTACTTAATTTCTACTTCAAGGCATCAATTCCTGAACAAACTTGATTCAAACCTGCATGACAAACTATCAAAATGCTAAAATTATAAAGTCTTCAGAAGAGTAAAGTTGAAGATTTCATGCATAGGAGCAAAGTCTCACAGAGTAGCCTTAGCCTTAAAAAGGCTGTTCTTGTACTTCTGGGATGTCTGCATTTGAGACTAACCCTACCAGAACTCAGCTGTCTTTGTTCAGCTGGTGCCTGAATCCAGCCAGCCCAAACTTTTTTTTTCCCCTCTGCTCTGGCACAGGATGGCATTTTCTCCAATTGTAGATACTCTGACCATTATCTCACTTCTGCTTCTATTTACACTTCTACAGGGCATCAGAGGATGTTTCAACTCTACAATCAGTTCCAGCTGTCTTAAATAAAAGGCCATCTTTCTAACAAGTTATCACAAGAAATGCTAAAATAAATCACTTAGCTAATCTCAAACTTGCTTCATCTAAAAATATTGCCAAGTAGGCAAGACAATTACGCTACCACATGACACTATTACCTAAAACTCTCACATGGTTGAATTAGCTAGTTTCCTTGTTCCCTATAAGGCTGTATGATCAGAGCTGAAGTATTTGTTTCAGTTCTTATTGACATATACAAGACAAAAACAATAGGTCACAAGTTTCCAGGCTCTCTCTTTAAAACAGTAACAGAATATGGAATTTGTTCCATCCAGGAACCTAAAGATAATCAAAGCATACCTGAAATTCAACTTGCACTGTACAGGCTTTCTGGTTTTTCCAAAGACTTAATTCAATCCCTGTACTTGAAATGATTGTGTGTATGGAAAGAGAGACAAAGAAGGAAGACATTTTATCCCTTTTTTGTTCAGTGATCACTGAAGCCTCCTTAAACAGTACCAGAGCTCGACCTTTTCTTAACAGTTTTTGAGCAATCCCCATGAAAGCTTGTTAAGAGCTGTGACTTTTGTGCACCTTTTGGACCAGACAAGGCATGCCAGCACAGAATTTGCAGATTCTAGAGGGAAGTTTATTCATAGATTTTAATGCATTATACTTTCTGAAGTAGCCCTCTGCCCAATATTTGTGAAAAATGAGTCACTCCACATGGATGGGAAGCCACATTCCGTGCAGGTTGAAGCACGCATCATTACATGAGATACTGTATAGTTAAAAAACTATTGTTCCTAAGCCAGAGTTAAACGAAACCAAAAACAAAATAGAAGACTCCACATAATGAACGCACTAGAAATACACGGCTCTCACACACATGCACTTTGTGAACTGAACAGTCAAAGCCAGGGTGCCACAAAGGAACCAGAAGTCACATTTTCAAAGCCAACTAGTAAGAGCTTCAGCTGGGCCCAAAACTTTTGAACGCCTGTATCAGCATCAAGAGTCCTGCTCTCTCACATGTGTGTGCATTCTCCTCCTCCTAGGAAAAGCTGCTGAGCTTCTTTTAATAGCGTTTATGGTTTTTAATAAAAACATGAGAAAATTTAATACTAGAAACTGTAGGCTTAGAGACAAGGATTTAGGATCCCCCTCATCAGCCCTAGCTTCTGTTCATCAAGATGGATAAAATAGCTCAAAATACTCAGTCAGGCATTAAAAAACGAAACAAAAAAACCCCACGTGACTTCCCCGCCCCCCTTCTCCTGACAGGTTTGCATAAGCCAAAATTTTTTTCTATGGAAGTTTCCACTTCCTTAAAAGAAAAAAAAAAACACACCACAAAAATTAAACAAACAAACAAACACACACACACAAACAAAAAACAACCAAAACCTCAACCCCAAAAAACCTGCAGAAGAAATAAACCCAGATTTTTTTGGCTAAGAAAGGTCAATTTTTCTATAAAAATATACAAGTTCTCCACCATGGATAAGAACACCATAACATACATGCACCAAATCAGACTTAATGTTAAGGTGCAGCCACCGCTGCACCAAGACTAAGCCCCTCTCCTCATTATCAGTTCTCCTCCTCAACCTAAACCGCAACCCAGAATTCTCTCCTGCCTACAAGTGAGCAAGCCTACCGGATGCCCCATCCTTTCAAATCTTCAAGCAAAGTTTCCATGGTTACTATTATTATGCCCTGCCTGAAGTAGTTTGAGATTATATTTTATAGTAATATTAATGTAATATTAAACTAGCTTCCATTCTGCTTACAGATGTTTTCATTAAGCTCCTATAGGAGTCAAAGCTATCAAAGAAAACCCCTCTTGGAGTTGAATTCTGTATTGTGTTTCAGTAACTTTAGTGTAACAAAGCTCTAAAAGAATATTTTACTTCATAAATTAGATGAAGTAAGAAAGGCTAGAACTTCAGAAATTATGATCATATACACACATAAGTCTAGAATTAAGGAGCTGCATAGTTAAGATGCCTTAAAAGATCCACAGCTTTGCCTACCTCATACCCTCACTCCACACAATTCAGCCACACGTGTAATGGAAATACAGTTTGTGCTGTGGCTCCTTGAACATTCGGCTCAAAGGAAAAAGAAAAAACAAAAAACAAACAAACAAAAAAAAAACCACACCAAAAAAAAAACCCCACCAAAAACCCCAAACCCCACACTAATAAAAAAGCCAGTGGGCTAAGTTTGGCTGATAGAGAAGGAAATGCTAAAACAGCAATTTGCCACTCATACATGAGAGCGACATGCCGATGACTTTCCCCACTTACCTCAATTCTGCCCCCAAAAAATCAGACTCTATAGCTCCAAGTGCAGCATTTTACTGCACTAATCACAAGACAGTTGTTTTCTGTTTTCCCCACCCTGCTGTGTCCTCTGCCTCTTTGAAAGGGTTTGTTAAATTAAACTGCACAGTGTTTTCCTTTAACAAATTATGAAAAGAGGCAGCAGGTAGTTAGGTGGGAATAAAGAGAGACAAACTGACACCAAACCCCCCCAAAACATCCATTTCCTGATCCAGAGGAGAAATGTTTGCTCTCTCTCTCCTGCTACGAGAGAACATCTGAAAGATACAGTCAGAAATATGATGGGGGTGGTATGGAGGGAGTGCAGCTCATGGCTCCATCTTGGCCAAAAAGCTAGGAGCCTAGCTCACAAATAGAGGACATAAAGCATTTGAGAAATCTCTCTTCCTCTGCCTCCTACTGCAGGCAGTGCACATGGTAGCAGTATTTAGAACTGAGGAACCCCAACACTTCCGTATCTTCCATTACAAAATTCAGTTGATTATAGAACAATCATGCTGGCTTTAGGAAAAAAGTAATAATCACCCAAGATGTCTTCTAGAGTATTCCATCTCCACCAAAATCGCAGGAAAAAAGCAGTCAGCCATCTCCAAGAAAGAAGCTGGGGGAAGTTATGTTATTTTTTTATAGTATTAGACCAGTACTAATACTCATTAGTACTAAAGAGGATGTCTGAATCAAGAAGGTCTAAAGATCTTCAAACTAATCAGAACCAGAGCTTTTGCTCTTTTTCTTTTTTCGGGGTGGGGCGTGAAGAGAAAGGGAAAAGCTGTGTTTAAGCATGTTCAGTGTTTAGATGACTACCTCCACTTTCCCGGTTGCATCATGGTGCTGCTCTGTACCTTTAGTCAATGCTACTTTTGGATTTTTTTTACACAGGATTATGTGGGGTAGTGTAGACATGCTTGGATATGTTGCTCATGTTAGAACTGCCACTTCTGCCTGCTCCTTATTGCATGCTCCAGCGAAGGAATTTCAGAGGCAATACCTTCTTGCAGTTACTAAAAAGTTTACTGATGCATCAGACTAAAAGCAATGCTCTCCTCTCGAAGACGCAGACCCTGACAGCTAGTGAGAAATCTGAAGACAATCCTAAAAGGGCACCTCTGAACCAGATGGGTGCCCTTTCTGCCAGAGGCATTATCTTTATAAATCCAGACCCAGACTACTCTGGGATTTAGTCTGCTACCAAATTTGGCTCAGCCAGCAGTGGAATGCTGATGTTGCCTACCAGCTCTTGAGGCAATATAGGGAGAGACACGTGCACTTCTGAGTTTTTAAAAAAGTCATCTTGCATGATTAAGAGGAATATTTAGTCCACAGATGGAACATTACAATCCAAACACACATACTGGAGCTGGAGGAAGGCTGAGGAGGGAGAGAATGGACAGTTATGTGCAATATGGTCATTTCCGTAGTTGGATATGCTGCACACAGGCAGCACTCAAGTGTTAACTAAACACCAGCTCAGCCAAACAATGGAAGGCTTTCAATCCAAGAGTAGCACCACTAATGTAAATAAATCTGTTTCTACTGGCAGCTAGTGGGGTGAGGGAAGAAGTAGTCTCACTGCACTCAGAATTTGCAGGAAAAGTCTACACCTGAAACAAGCATTTCCCTCTCCTCCTCTCTCCCCTTTTCTAAACAAAGAAGTTGTTTCATCCTTTATTGAAAAGTTGACTGCCTGAGTGGTAACATAAGCTTAACCCAGGCTATTCAAAAGCTAGCTTGGCAATAGACAGTGGCCATTAAAACGGAGAGAAGATCAGTGTCTTGGCTGAAATAAAATAAAAGCAGCATGCATGACAGCATTAAATAGAACCGTTAAATAAAAGCATTGAATAGCCTCTCTTGATAAGCTACAAATCTGACAATGAACTGCAGTACAGACACTATCCTTGGGAAATGAGTGTCAGTTAAGAGGGAGAAGGAAGGAAGGAAGGGAGAAAGTGTTGATATCATAAACAGCAGTGTGTGAAACTAACTTAATGAAAGAATGACCTTAAAAGGAAAAAATGAATTGAATGCTCGTAACTAATACACACCATTGCATACAACTGTGTTTGTCAGCATTTCTGTAACCGCAAAATTGAGGAACTTCTAACTGTGCAAAAAGAATTGGAATGAAACTTGGCAAACAGAATCTTGGCCTGGAAAACTTCAGAAAGGTTTTTTTATTTTTTTTCTTTATTTGGAAGAAAGTTACTCTGTGTGTGTAAAACCACACACAATTCTTATTTAGTCTGTAGCGAACACTTAGAAAGAGCCAAATTAACCAATAACAGAAAAGCAAGCACAAGATCAATTAACATGCATACTTTTTTTTTTTTAAAGTAGATTACAAGTCTCAGAAATCTCAAGATAGTTTCTTTGAAAAGCAGATATGGCGTGTCAAAGTGTATGGAGTTTCACTATATGTATTCAGAAGTGTTAAAAAACGTGAAGGAAGTCCATCAGTGTCTTAAGATTAAAAAGGTACATAAGCCATACTCAGAATTTTATTATTTCTCATTAACATGATAATTTTTCTAAATTCTGTCATCACTGTTTCTGATTATCTCACTACCTTCACAAGAACTCTCTTCAAGAAATTCTACTCTACATTCCCTAGAATCCTTAACAGGAAGTAAGGGGTATTTGCTTGGACTTTAAAGAATAACCAAATAAAATAAAGGCTGCGTATTGTTTGCAAAACTAAACACCTTTGCTTTCCTTCAAAAAGAACATACAAGTAAAATCAACTGCACCTACCACGACAGGAAAAGTAGGGAATTTAGGGTGAAGATTCTGCATGTTCAAGAACGTGTCATTCCTTCTGCTCTTTACTGTTAGGGTCAGGAACATGTAAATTAGTATAAAAAGGAATCCCCCATCGTTAATAAACTCTAAGGTGAGCAGAAGCTTCACCTTTCCCTCCAAACCAGGTGGGCAATAATTTATTAACTTTTTTAATAAGAAAGATTCTTATCTGGTAACTGACTTCAGAATCTGGAGCCTTAAGAATGTCAAACATCACCAGATTTCAATACCCAGAGCAGCCAGACCTCATAACAACAAAGCCTTGCGTGGTTTGGCCCTTATGACCTAACTGAATCACTGAATGCTGATGTTGCTTCACCAGTGATCTCAGGCAGTTCTCCAGAAAGTATTACGCTTTCCTTCATTCACAGGAAAAAGAAACTACAGAATTTCAGTATTTTGAGAAAGATGAAAGAGCAGAGGCATAAAGTATACTAAACTCTCCCCTTTATCTGTATGACTTTTATCCTTTTAGGACTTAAGGCTTACCTCTGCCATTACAGTGATTAAACAGTAGCAAATGACAACAACAAACAAGAAAAACCCTATTTGTTTGAATGTTTCACATCCTCCTCCAGCTCTATCCAAGGTTTGTTTTGGTCTTATTACAGACCTGTTCCCAAACATTCTCACTGTCCTAAGCTTGCCTTCACTACAGATCTGAGAGTCAGCAGGCACAAGAGTGTCCTATTCTCACTCTCTGCTTGAATCATCCAGGTGTTACCGTAATGTAGGTAACAAATGAGATCTAGTAGACAGTAAAATAGTTTTGCAGGAAAAGAAACATTTAGCCAGATTAAAAAAAAGAAAAGAAAGTAGAGAATACAAAGTCAAGAGCAACTGTCCAATAACCACAAGCAAGCTAGCTAAATCACCTGACCATTTTCCTCCTTTTCTAATCCCTAAATTCTACAGTCAGAGTCTATTATTCAGCCTGTTCAGAAATAGTACCTTGTAGGATGGAGTACAGACTGTGAGAGAGAACACTGCTCAGCTGAATCCAGCAAAACACAAAGGAGTAGGTTCCATCAGATAACCAGACAGAGAAGATGCAAATACAGACAGACATGGCATGGGAAGATGACCCTTAGGCCAAATGAAGGAACAGGAGCTGTTTCCAAAACAAAGCACACACCGAAGTATAACACAAAGACAACAGATACCAGAGAATGTTACCTTAGAAAAATAATCTGAGCGTAAAAGTTGGTCACTCGTCCTGAAGAGTAAATCCATTTTCACACCTCAGTGTCTATGCAAAAGCAGTCACGTATCAATACTGCAGTCCTACCAAGTATTTTTTTCCTACACACATTTCTGTGCTGCGATTCTTGTATTGCATTAGGAAAGCTGAGTAACATCAGCCACAGATTTGTTTCGTCATCCAATAATATATATACACCCCCTTCTTTTCTCTAGCAAAGCTGCATGAATTTTTAATTAACGAAATTGAAGAGCAGCAACAACAAAGTAGGCCTTTCTTTTGACAGGAAAAGTGGCAAGATCCAAGATGCTCCTGCAGAAGCACAGTCCAGTCTTGAATCAGTAAAGCTTTTGCCTCTAAGAGGTACAAGATAAATAGAAATTATCATGTAAAGCTAACTGAATGCAACTGCACACACAACTTTGGTCTCATCAAGTTGGTTCCACCACAGTTTCCCATGGAGTGATGTTTCAAAGACTAATTCCCTTGTCTTAGAATAGGGTTGAACTAACATTTCAGATGTTCTCCCAGAAAATAAACTAAGAGGATCTCTCCCTTGTATTCAGTCACCAATATTTTTTTTTTAATTTTATTTTCTTTTTTTAAACAAAAAATGGTATCTCTTTTAATTCCTTTCCTCATTTTAATTCCCTCCTCATTGAAATGAGGCATAAAGGTGATTAGGGCAAGATTTATATGATCACAGACTTATTTCCTTAAGAAAGTAGGCTACAAAAACCCATTAAATCAGAGTCTCTTTTGAATGACAGGTGACTATTTTATACTTTTTAAATTTCTGTTGCAAGGACAATACTTCGCACTTTAAATTCTTGCTGTAGGAAGACCTGTGTGTTAGAGAATTTCAAAGCTAACAAAAAGATTAAGCATAACGAGGCTTTTGAAGTAGGCAGTATTCCCATTCCTTGATACAGGAAAAACTGAGGGCAAGAGAGGTCAATCAACAGACCTGCCCAACACTGTGAAACAAAACCAGGTTTCCTGACTTCTTGTTTACTGCATGAAGCTACTTATATTCTTGAAAACTATAAACTTGAATACCACCACTGCTTCTGGGAGGAAGCTGGATCCCACAGAGCAATGGGACAGTACCTAGCTTAAAGTGCCTGGCCAGAACCAAACCAGGGCTAGTGTGGGGATGCTGGTAGGTGTGAAAAAAAGTTTAATCTTCAAATCCCCATGCATATGATGGAGGGCTAACTACCTGCAATGGATAGTGTGATTTTAACAAATGAAGATTTGAGAAAACTACTAAAACAAGACAGGAAAAGCTGAACAGAAGAAGAGTCACCATAGCCCAATCTGAGAACAACAAAGAATTAAAAGCTGAACTACTAATCATACACATTTTTGTTACACAATTTGAACCTCAGTTGTGTGTCAGATCAACAAATCTGGAGATGCTAGAGGAAGTAAAAAATCTTTCATTCTATTACTGAAAAAAAACCTTCAAAGATCTTCAGTATGCACATCAGTGGACTAACCTGAATACACTCTACCACAGGAAGGATACCAGCCTAAACATAGAAAAAGCTAAGCTAAACCCTCTATCCCAAGAGGGGCTGACAAGGTCAGGCATAAAGCAGGACTGCAAATGAGATAAGGAATGTGTACATCTAAAACAGAAGTGAGAGGGCCCTTCCTACGGTACCGTCCTAGTTAATTCTGCAGTAAGACAAGACATAAAGGTGGGGAAAAAGAGACTACGGCACCTGCTTCACACACTTGAACACCAGGCAGTATTTGGCAGACTTGCACACTTACTTAAGTATTTCTAGACTATTTATTAGTTGGTGCTCACACTAGCAACAGAAAAGATCACTTGCTTCAGAGTAAAAAATATCTAGCAATAAATTCACTGATTTACATCTTTTGCAACTTTAGCGCAGCACTTCTGTCTTTAAAAGGGGAAAAAAAAAAAGAAAAAAAGAAAAAAAAAAGCATCAACTGGCTGAAAGTGGCAACCACAAAAAAGGACTTCCAGCAGAAATACCACTTAAGCCATCAGCATGACTAAAGCCTTAATGATTGTCACCATCTCTCTTTGCCCAAAGACAAAAAGGCTCATTTGCAAGTACTCCCTTTATTAGTGGCCCCCTACTAGAAAGGCAGAGGAGACTAGTGTTAGAAATATCTAAGGTAAAGAAGTAATTTGATTTTGGCTAAACTTGTGGCATACAGATTGGGGATTTTTTATGGTTACAATCAAGAAAACAAAGCCAAAAAACATCCCAAAAATACCACTCCCCCAGATGCTGTTACCACTCAAAAGTTCCTTCAACACATCCCAAAGATTTCCAGAAAAGAATAATTCAATCCCCATAAAATTAAGCAACAATCAGCTCACCTTCTATGAAATTAAAAGGAACGTTTAAGAAATAATGGAAAACAAAAATGGGGAAAAAAAAATAAAATCTAAGTTTAAGTTCTGTGTTATTTGGGGCAAATATGCCAAATTGAACCTGGTCAGGAGAGCTTCAAATTCTAGGTCGAGACACAGATCAGTTGAGCTGCCTCAGTAGTACAGAAGCAAAACAGATGAGGATGGTACATGTGTGGGATGAGTTGTACTTCCTGAACTGTGAGAGAAGACAAATAGTTATTTGAACTATTTGAGGTGGTGTGGTTGACCCATACTGGTGAGTGCCTAAGTAACACTTAAAATTTGTTATACTGTAACCTAGCTGAATAAATTACTTTACGCAGCATAAAGTCAGTCAAAATTCACAACAAATGGTTCAACTGGGAGGGGAAAGAAATAACTGATAAGCTGGACAATGAAAAAGTGGTTGCCAAGATACACACATTTTTCCTGCACTCATTAATACAGTGCTCTGCTCAGAGCAGGACTGACAAAGGTCTCCGAACAGAAACATGCAGCACATTTATATTGTGCTGAAATAACTTTAGACAGGTAGTTGCTCACTCTATGATGTAGATGACTCCTCCATCTGCAGGGGCTTTGGCAATCCCAAAGCACATGCATTAGAAGTGATCAGAATAACAGGCTTCTTTCCTTTACATGCAGGGTTGAAATGCAAAACATTTGAAGAAAAACTTAAATCTCCACATACTATTCCTGCCATCCCACTCCTGTAGCCATCAAGTAACTTCTTATTAAAAATCTGTAAGGAAAAACCAATTACAACCAAAGATGCTACTTTCAGAAAATTCCCCATCCACTGGTTCTAGCCTCTAAAGAGCCCTGAACCTCACTAAACTCATTGTCAGAAGCAAACCCTCTGGTTACGCCCCAGATTAATATCCCCTGCAACAAAATCATCAACAATACTGGATCTCACACTTGCACTTCCAGAAGCTCCGTATTTCAGCTAACATACCAGTCATCTTGGTAACACACAGGTAAAACTAGGCAACAACTATTTTTTAGAGTGAGCTCAGGAAGATAAGCTAGAAAGGATAAAACTCAGCATGTGCATGAGAATTTCTCAGAAAATAACTGCTGTCTCCATTCTTCTGGTACGATCTTTAAGGAACAAATACCTTGAAGGTATGAGCCTGCAAATTAAAATTGGCAGCCGTAGGAGACCTAAATCTATGGTCTTGGACTCAGTTACGATGCTGGTTTTATGACCTTAGAATACCTTCCACACCACCACACAGGTTTTTTGAAGTCTTCTCTATGCAACAGGCTATAAATAAATATCACCTGTGGTACAGCCAGAGGTGCAAATACTCATCATCTCCCTTTCCTCCCTTTCCCTTGCGCTCCCACCCATCAACAAAAGAACACCAACAAAATAAACCACGCCTCTATTCAGAGGTAATACTTAGCCCTCTCTTGCAAAGATGGTCTATTTGACATGCATCTAACTAAACTCTGAAGAACTGTTCTCAAATTGCCTGTAGTTCTGGCAGCTACCACTTCTATTTTAAAATTGACAAAGGACTTGTAAACCTGAAACCTAGCTTTTCCAACTACATGTCAGATGTCAGTCTAACATAAACCACCTGCAAGACTTCTAGGTCCTTAGATTATCATGAGTACAGAGATATTCCATACCCCTCCGTAGAAAGAAGTCATGTAGTACACACATTGTTTTCCTCTTGCCATCAGAGACCATCACACTGATCCAGAAACAAGAAGGTAATAGTTACCAGGTCTTTAAAAGGCTGTGAACTAAATGAAACAAGTGAAATGATAAGGCAAAGCAATCAGGAGCCAAGAACTAGATTTTCAGAAGTACTGGGTACGTGTGATTTCCAACAGATTTGGACCAGAAGTTATGCATTCAGTACATTGTTTTAAGAGTTGGACTACGTTTTCTTGCAGCACAATGACTAAGGCTGAACACCTAGTAATTAGCACTTGGCAGAAAAAGCTCTGTTCAAGACAAAGACTTTAGAGAATGCACCGTCAGTTGAAGACTAGCAACACAGTACAGCCAAATCCTTCAAAGTCCTCCACACATTGGCAAGATCAACATACCCCTACATTCATAAATGTGCCAAGAAGAGTCCTCCCTCAAGATCCCCCTGAATCTAATTAGTCTATTACAGGGAAGAAATTTCCATCTCTGTATTTTGCTTACTATTTAATGAGCTAATCACTAGGTGACTCACTGATATCTAACAGCAGGCATTCCTTATCCACAGCTTGGGAGTTTGCTTCCTCTGAATTCTCAGTGCAGGAGGCAAATTTGACATTAGTTTGAAGTCCATTAAGAGAGCCTTCTTAACTGGTGTTTTTTGAGACACAAATATTAATTAATGTGAGCTAAAAAAGTTTGCTTAAAAAGGCTCTGAACTGCAATTACTCCTCAGCAAGACAAAGAAATAGATCAAAGCTGAATTAATGTTCCTCTTTGGTTTTGTCTGTAAAGCATTGATGGAAAACAGTGAAATTGACAGCCTTTTAACTTGGGCTTATTATGACTTGTATGATCAAGATAGCTTTTAAAATATGCCATAAAGTTTACAGTCACCAAGGGATTCCAGGTTTGCCCTGGTGGTCAAGGATTTTTTTTAACTCATTGGACTTGTCGAGTACATTGACTTGTAACTATACACACAGCACAGGCCTCCTGAACTTTCAGAAGAATTTTAAAAAGGTCTATCGCATGTCAGCATTTCTACCTCACTTAGAGCTTGAATCCAGTACTTGAGTTCTGGGGACAGGAGTGTTCCCAGAACTCAACACTCAAGACCAGTGTCCTGGAACACTATGTTGTACTGCAAGAACATAAAACGTCAAGTGTCAATAAGAAACACTCTCTGCTTATAGTTTATTCTCATGAAACAGACAGCCTTGGAAGGTAAATCACCCCCAACTTTGGTTATGTTTCACCTCTTCTACTTTGTAAAAAGCCACCAGGAATGCTTGTAAGGAACATGCTGATGAGACAAAAAAGGGGAAGGTTAGTGTAGCAAAAAACCCTGAAGCAAGTAAAACAGTAATGCCACAAACAGCTGAACATATCTAATAGTTCACTGCTCATCAAATGAGGAAGGTCTTGCTTGTCTATCTCCTGTTCTCAGCCTTACAGGCCTTCCTCTCTCTTCTCCATCATCTATGCTATTCACTGGGCCCTCCTTGAACCTAGTTCAACTTGCTAGGCCATAAGAAAGCTACAAAGCTTTTCCAGGTTAGTTTTCTAACTTCTGAGCATGGTGAGTCGGCTCAAAAAACAGGTCAACCACAGAATTATTGCAAATGGACATAACAGGAATGAGGGCCTGGGAGCTTTTCAATAAGCCCTCACAGGCTCACAAAAATACCCTGAGATACATATTTCTGATACTGACCCAAGACCTAGCATTTTAACCCTTGAACTGGACGCAGAAATGGATCCCACCGTGGAAAAAGCACAGGCTCAACACTACTATCACAAGCAGAAAACACTTCTGTGAACAGCCTTTTTGCAGTATGAAAACCAGTTTAGAAGTATGTGATGGTCATTAATAGGCCAGGCCAAGAATCATTTTGATCTCAAAAACTTCCAGATTAGTTGATGTAAGTGTGTGTGGGGGGGGGGAACATAGGAAAAGAAAGAATTAAGGAGGTAATTATCATACTTTCTTAGGGAAAAAAAGCAACCTTTTGATTTCAGTAAAAAGGAGGAGATAGGCATGGGGCTGCACGGAAAAGGGAAGGGAGAATATGAGTACCTAAAAATAGCTAGAGTTACATAGTTGCTGCTTGAAATATATATGTAAACTAACTTGCTGAGTTGCCCCCAGCAATTCTGTAACAGTACATATTTGCAATGCATATTTTATTGTAAACAGTTTAAGCCTTTTTAGATTTTCTTTAAAATGCCACAGCTTCCAGACCCCATCTAGTGGTCTGAGTGCCTTACAACAGCCTCATTAATCAAGACCACATTTAAGCTTTTCAATGCACTGTTTTTAAAAAAGAAAAAACACAGCTGGTTTCAGTTTAACGTCCACCTGAAAAAATGGCAATACTCACACGTTCTAAAAATAGAAAAATAAGATTTGCAGAATTGCTAGTCAACTTGTAACCATGCTGGACTTATATTAGCTCTATTTTAACAGTGCTTCATGTGCTATTTTTGAGGAGCCAGCCCACCAAATTCAGATCTTATTAGTATACTGGGGGAGAAAGGGAGAATCTCAATTGCTGCACTAAATTTGAGACAGAAGAGCTATCAAGCTGTGAATGAACTTTGGGAAAAAGCAAAATGAATCAGCCTCTGTATCCTGACTCAGTCAGCAAGACTAATCAAATTATGACTATTTGAAGTGAGCTAAACTTTTCACAATTCAGAGCCGTGCATTTGTCTCCAAGTTTCCCCATGCATGCCAAGAAATGTTGGCTTTTCAGTTATGTTCTTCACTGCAGTAGCCAAGCATAAAGCACTCCCAGCTTCCCATCAGAAAGTTAACCAATTTCACAGTATATGAATAAAATCTACTCATAATCAGGACTTTTCTTCTAACCCTAAAATAATTCATTTTTTAATTTGTAGAGGCGTTTAGTGCTGCCTGACTAAAGAAGTGGATAAATCCAATCCTCCTGGCTGGAGGCATGTAACAGCAAGCTAGAAGACAAATTCTCCTATAACCCAATTGGAGAAGAGCCGTGTATTTTGGAGAAAAATACTCCGATGCAAAAATCCTCAGATTTTCTGGATAAATAATTAGATGAAGCTCATTTGTTTCTGACAAGCAGTGGAATCTATATCTGAATTCTCTAGCCTGCTAGGATATTACTACTCCATTCAAGACTTTGAAAATTTAGAGCTATTAGTTTAAAACTGTACAATTAGCCATATTCCACTGACTGCCATACAAGTTTAGAAGTTAACAGCAAACCACCCCTTTTCTGACAGTGCATCATCAAGCTCAACAAAGTTAAAGAAAAACTATACCTCACCTGAGGAGCCTCTGCTGATTAAAACCAGAAACTCAGCATTAAGCCTGATCCCCTTCAAATGAGTGAAGGCCAGGTGAATCCTGTGGGCTTATCAAACCTCACCTGTATCTGTAAAGAGTATTACTGCACCAGTGCTGCTGGCCGTAACATGTTATGTGAAGGTATTGCTAGCTACAGTACTGCTACTGGCCACAAACAGCTAGTCTTCAAACTTCCAGGCTTTTCATTTGCTTTCTGGATTTTGCAGGGGGGCAGCAGCAGGATTCTGCAGAAGAGTCTCCAGTTGTGAAGCAAACCAAGTAGTGGCTGCATCAATTTAACTCTGCTTCCGTCTGAGAACTGACAGAGAACAGGACAGTAGCTGGGGTAAATGAGTTTTACATGAAGTGTTATACTAGCAGCAAATTATTAATTACATATAACCATTTCACCTTTCCCGTATTGGAGGAGTGCTGCAGCCCTGCTTAACCCACTGGAAGTGACTATTTTGGCAATCCACAGCAAACGTCTAAAAGTATCTACACTTCTTCCCCTCCTTTCTACCCATTCAACCCTAATCAAAACCCCACTATCACACATGGTGACAAAACAGCTAAAGTTTGCCTGATCTAGTAATTTCTGCTAGCACCACAGTTGGAACGATAGGACTGAAAAACTCCCATGATGGCCACAGTATTATGAAGGATTACTGAATACTAAAGGAAAGGAGGAATTCCCTTGACAGCTTACAGCATAAAACAAAGTCCCTTACAAGTGAACTTCATGCGCAGCAATGGAAATAAAAAGGTAGGTTAGGGAAGGAATAGACAGATCTAACAATTTTATACTATAGTTATATATTGTGCTATCCAACAATCCCAGCAAGTTAATACTTCCACATCGTGTCCCCCAAAAACCTCTATTCCCTCGTCCTTCCTACACCTCAGGCAGTGTTACATTTTCTTGGATACTGACAGTATAAAAAGAGAGCTACAAACCTGTAGAGAAGCAAGGATTTCCACCATTAGCAGACCTTCTTGACAATGAGAAAAGCAGCTGATGCTGTAGCCCTTCTTTGCTGTGCTAGTGTTCTGGCATGCAAGTAACACAGGCAGCTTCCTGTTTACCCCTAGATTATTGAGAATTTCAGGGCAGTTTAACCCATTCTGCCTATAAAATTCATCAGCCAAAACACTTTTGGCACACATCTTACCTGAAACTACACTTTCTGTCCTTTATTATTAATAAGAACATGGAAAATACTCACAAACTCCCTCATATACCAACTTCAGTTCTATGTAAAGTCTATCACAAGTACTTACAGCATTATATGGATTACTTCATCCTTAACAAAAAACTCTTTTTTTCCCTGATAATTAAGTTCACAGTGTATTTTCCCCAGAAGAGACTGTAACAAACTAAAACCCACAGATGAAAATCTAAATTCTGGCTTCCACTACCTCACTGGAGTGAGGATTGTATCTTAACAGATCTACAAATTAATAAAATTGTTTCCTCATAAGACAAAGTGAATTGGCCCCAAACATGTTAAAAATCAAGTTCCATATTTCTAGATTAGGAAACTAGATCTGCAGAGACCAGTGGGAGTTTTGGCAAATACTCTGTTACTTTATTAAAGATTAAAAATCCAGTCTAATTTATTTAAATATGAGGGACTCTGACTTTGGCGGCCCGCTAGCAGGACACAGCTCACTCTGAAGAGTCCTCTTCCCTTAGAGTTTCCTGGGAACAAGCTGCAGTGGCAGCAGAGTGCTTTAGGCAGTTTTCTTTCCTTCAGCCAAGCATACCCTTCTCACCATGTTTTGGGCACATCTCTGATCAAGCAAAGGAGGAAAGCTGAGGGCTGTCCCAGAAAAATGGCAGCTGAAAGTAGACTTATCACCTGCATTCATTTAAGTTAAAGCTTGCTCTGCCTAAGTCTGAGGCTCTAAATATCAGTCAACAGCACTCCTCTGTGAGGAACAGCCTGTCTCTTACTATTCACTTTCCTGTTTCTGAGTTCTCTGGGAGGAGCGGGCTGCAGGCAGGAAGCATGTGCCGATTTTACACAATGCACCACACATAGTAGGTTGCAAATGCTTTAAGTTCAGTCCTTAAGGCAACAGCTGCATGGTATAAGCAGTGTATGTCCAGCTGTACAATAAGGGTGTTGCACATGTTCCCCTATGCATTGAAAAAGTGGTGTGACCTGCTGACCTTGGAATTTCAGCACTGTAGTTGCAAGGTATGATGTTTAACCATCACCATTTAGCTTTTTAATTGGAAAGATTTACTTTGATCAGATTAGGACCAGAAAAGGGTAGCTCTTGTCCATCAGATGTAGGCGTACAACCTTCCACCAATTTAATTTATGCAAAGCCTTCAAGACGACCCAGAGGTTACAACATAAGGCACCCTTTCCCCTGCCCTTTCATCACTCAAAAAACACTGTAGAATTCAGATTTGTCAAAGGTTATTAAGTCTTTCACACTGGTACTAAACCTGGAGAAATACAAATTACTTGCCAAGAAGCATTACCAATTAAATTCTGTTACAGCTATTTTATATTTGGCATTAGAAAGAACAATGCCACAATACAGCTAAAACTGTGTGTCCTTACATGTGTCAGCACAGACTATTATCCCATACATGCACAGTAGCCCTCAACAAGCTCACAGAAAGCACATTGCCTTGTGGTTAAGACCGAAGAAGAAGGCAGGACAGCATCTAGACTGGAGATCTGAGTTTCCATGACTTGATATCTGCTACCACCCGAGAAATAGATCATCAACACTTTTAGATATAAGCTGAGAAACTTTTGGAGATCAAAGTCTTAATGAGAATAGCTAAAAATAAGAAAAAGGTACTATTTCTGCTATTAAAAAGCAGCTGTTAAAATTTGTAAGAGGAGACTTCCTCACTCAAGTAATCTGCTCCTGCATTTATCAGGGTCAATGCTTGTATCCTTAGTGATACTTTCTTCCTCTCTCTATTCCTGTTAGCTTTGTACAATCTTTCCAGCGGTGATTCCATTTCACTTTGCTACCCAAGTGAAAGACTTCATTTAAATTTTGCAGCCATATAGAATTTCTATTGAGATAAGCTATACCACTCTACCAACATCATTCCTTTCATATTCACACTCTGAGAATAAACATCTGAAGAGAGAAATGTTTTGGTGTAACTCTTTCAAAAACAAGACCAACTCAACCTGCAAAAGTTCTTAGGTCAAAGAATTGAGGTAGAAGCTGAAAAACAAAGAATCCTGCAAAACTAGTATGAGGCCAGCTGGCTTGGCAAGGGGTAACCAACTTTGTCCATATTAGTTCACAAGGAAAAAAACAGGCATGAACTGAAGTTAAAATTACAGAAATTTTGTGGAAAAAAACCCCAAGAAACATGTTTTGTACGAGCAAAATAACGCTGAAGTCTTGTTATTTCTCTCCCTCTATCCAGTAAATGCTGAAGTTAGTAAGTAACCTTCTAACATCAAACTAAGACCTAGACATAAAGAGTTTGACAAGGATAAGAGAAGATAGCTTAGGCAACTTCCTAACTCCCTTCCAGTTAAATTTTATCAAACCTAAATTTAATAGCAGACTGTACAACACCTGCCAACAAGGGCTCTGGCAAACTCTACAAATGTGAGCGAGCTCTAGAGCCACCAGCATCAGCACGCAAATTCTGATTCAAGCTTAAAAATAAAAAAAAAAATCCATTCAAACCAGTACTGTTTACAATTTAAGAATAACAAACCCTCCTGAAACCATAATTTGGTTGCTATTGTAATGGATGTCTAAACATTTTAGAATTTTTTTAAGCCAGTTACAATTAACTTCATATGAGATTGTACTATACGGAGAGAAAAAACAAACCCAAGAAGAGTTTTTAGTAATATGCACTTCTAGATATTCCAAGAAATTCACCAATAAGGGGAGAGGAGAGTTAAGCGTGCGCTACGGAAGATTTTAAATAGCTGAGGCTACTGCGCTGTAAAACAAGTACCACCTGTTTTCCTCTCTTTTCACTTTTTTGAAATTACCCTTTCTACACTTACACTTGTAACTGGAAACATGTAAACATAAAAGTTGGGGGGGAGAAGGGAGAAACATTTACTTGAGGTGCTCAAATTATTTTTCTGATTATTATGATAAAAAAGGGAAATTATTTTCAAGATCTGGAAGATTGAGAGAGACTTCAACAGAAGCTTAATCTCTCATGCATGCAAAACTCTGGTATCAGTCCACTTCAGAACCCAGTCGAACCACACTTCATACTGCAAACTTACTCTCTTATTTTCATTTGTTTAAAATCCTATGCAAATCTGGAAGCACATTATACAGCCAAACTGATTATCTAGGTGTCTAGAAAGTCATACAGAACTCTTAAGCATTGAGTAAAAAAAAAAAGCCTTGACCACAATCTCTAGTCAGCTATGGAAAACTGAGCTGGGTGGAAAAAACAAACTGTAAACCAGGCAGTGCCCACCACAGCCTCTTACAGTATTAGCAAGCCAGGGCTAAATATAATGATGCGAACTTGACACAACAATCCGAGCTAATCTGCAGTGGTGAGGCCAGGCAGGCTTCCAAAAAAAAAAAAAAAAAAAAAAAAAAAAAAAATCACTTACCTTAACATTGAAGACCTAGCCCCATTTTAAATCAAATTAGATCATATATATAAAAAAGAATGTTAATTATGCAAAATAATTTAATTCAGCATTATTAACATTGCTGTTAACTTTGTTCTGCATCTTTTCTTACCATGGTATGTTCTGACCTTAAAAAAAAAAAAAAAGAGAGAGCGGCATCCCATCACCTCTCAAGGGAAAGAAACAGCACGGCATAAGACAAGGACAGACAGATCTTACCTCTGAGGTTTACGAATATCCCAGAGTCCCACACCTTCCTTAGAGTTGGCAGTAGCCAGTAATCTGGGTTCTACTGGATTAAACATCACACTGTGAAAGGCTGATGGGTAGTGTGCCAAGCAGAAGGGCTCTGTTGAAAAAGTTGGTATTTCAGACATAAGAACAAACAATGCATGCAACTGTTAGATGCAGTGAGTTTGGCAGCTTAATACGGAAACAGCTGAACAAGATCTGAAGATATAGAGACATGTTCAAACCATTTCTCAAGCTGACACATCCAAAGCAATATAAAACCTGAGGTTTTAAAATCCACCCACGTGTATATTAACTTTGTCTAAATATGGAAAAGGACACATACTGGATTTCAAGACTCCATTTTGCTTACGGAAGGTTATTGGAGTTTAAAACTAGCCACTTAAAGATCAAGTATTTGAATCTTCTTATTGTTCATGACCAAATGGTCATCTAACAAGGACTACACATGGGGTGGGGGCGCTTCTGAAAGTTGCCTAGCAATATATACCTGGAATCTTCCACAGCCATTGATGACCACCCAAACTGTAAATGTAGCAGCAATCGCTTATATGGGAAAATAATATTACAAAAAGTGAAATAAGTTTGTATGGAACTCAGCTCAAAGCAAGCTGCCAATCCTGGGAAAAAGAAGCCTGCCACCTCTTAAGTGCTGTACAAGCAGACAAGAAGGGTGTTCCGCTTGGATAAAAATGTTTACAGTTAGCTTTTGCTGTTCACACACAGAGTTAAAAACATGCTCATCCAGACTCTCTCCCTCTCGATTAGCGTAACAAGACTGTGTTTGGCCTGCTATTCTGCCCTATTCATTCCATCAAAATGCTGCCTCCATGAAGAGTGGGAAAAAGCCTCGACTCTATCATCCTTCTCTGTATCTTTCTGCTAGCTTTATGGCTTTAGGCACAGTCTAATTCTCTTTGTTGTGTGTATCTTTTGTGGCATGCTGCCACTCTTCCACTCAACTAAGAAACAAGAATCAATGCCTATTTTGAGCCAGGGATTATGCCAGACTTTTCCATTCGCTCTTTGCTTTGCTGCAACCACTGTGTCGCTCACATGCTTGGGAGACTCTTACTGCCCTTATTTGAGCCACTGTGTGCCAGCACATTTAGTTAGCCCCACAAGCACCTCCAAAGGTACTTCATTTTCTTTCCTCGTATCCCTCATTAAGATGTATAAAACACCATTAAACAGATAACCCTCCCAAATTCCCAATACCTTCTGAAACTACTGCCCATGAAGCAACTGAGACAGAATTAATGTTTACTTGTCCTGCCCCATCTGTATCCTCCTCTTATGCTCTATTATAAGCTTTTAGATACAAGGACTTTCATTTTTAGTGTTCATTTAGCAGCGATCAAAACAAAGGTCTCTGACCATGGCTGAAGCTCCCTGGTGCTATTGATTGTCATAGGAGGCAGAGGTAAAGGGAAGAACAGGAGCAAACTTTTCTTCTGCCAGCCTGCCCTAAGGCTTTAGAGATTGCTGTTGGTCTGCCAGCAGCTCCAAATAAGGTTTAACACCAAAACTGACCTTCTACATTTGCATCATCAAATCAGATCCCTGCTGGGACACAAAACACTGTGTTATTAAAATGGCAGCCCCCACTGAGAAGCAATGGCCTGCATTAGCTGAGTGGAGAGACAAACAACATCAGATTGCCAAATAAAGGGGAGGGTTTTTTAAAATAAACTTTTAATTTGCGTACATTTGTTTAGTCAAATCATTGTCACTAATTACTGGTGTTTTCCTTCACCCCTTTATTAGAAATAACCTGGCACCACAGTTTTGTTCTAAGATATCAAAAGTTGCCTTTCAGCCTGTCAAATTAAAGAGAGATTACAGGAGCTAAACTAATGAAGCACTAAGTCACTTTAATGAAAAGTAGGGGGATTACTTTGTTATTGTTCTTTATGCTTATTCACAATTGTAGCTCTTACACATTGGAGTATGAAAATGTTTCTCAAGGGAGAAGCTCAACACCATCTCTAACAAAAATTAAAAGCGGGTTTATAAAAATTACTGAATAAATCACTCAGCAGTGAAAGACAGGGAGAAACAGAAGGGAAACGAAACTTCTTTTCCAGCTTCTTTTAATGCACTATTTTAAACTAGGAGGTTATTTGCAAGATTTTAATGAGCTGGCCACTCAGGGTAACTTAACTATACTTAATGCTGGCAGGCATAGCGCCTATTCCCATAACAATACCATTGCAGACAAGGGGATTACCCCAGTGACAAGGATTACATTGTAGTAAACATTGGCAGGGCTCACACACAAATGCTGACTCAGGACTCCTATAAAAGCACGCAAAAGCCCTTTATTTAAAATTCAGAGAACCTAAGACACTACTCCAAAAAAGCACCAAATGTACTACAGCCAACACTTCATTTTCACTGGTGCAGCCTTCTCATTCAAAGCCTCAGCAACAGTAAAAGCAATAGCAAGGTTTAACTACAACAAAGGAGGACAAACTTCATTTCATACAATTTCAGAAACTCAGATCAGATTGGACATTAGTTTACGATACTGAGCAGCTTCATACAGATGCACTTAAGCATCCAGTCCCACCGACTGTTGACATCCACTGTCACCAACAGGTAGTTCTCCTAACAGAGACAGATCTTTATGGTGTAGAGTTCAGGAGAAGGCAGTAAGGGAGCATTTCACCATTTCCAATTTGGAAGCCATAATCAGTGTCTGGTCTCATCACTTGGATATTATGAAAACAGAAGAATAGGGATGAAGTGACACTTGGATTTACCAAAGAAAAATTAGTCACATCAGACTAATTTGATCTCTTTCTTTGATAAAGTAACTGACCTTTTATACAGGGGAAAGTGGTAGATCTAATAAAGACTAAATTCACATGTGGTATAGTATCAAGTTTAGCTACAGGCAGTTGGGATTAGCAAAGGGAGTTGCATGGAGTAAGAAACTGGCTGAAGGGAAGACAACAGTTCACTGTGCTAGTAAGGGACTTCTGAGCAAGCGGGAGGTTATTAATGAGTTCCCCAAAGACAGAGAAGAAACATTATAGATATTTTTATTAAAATCTGTGATATACATATACTGAGTGTGTGCATTGTTTTTCAGAATGTTTTAATAAAATTACCAGATGGGAAAGAGATAAGGGGTATCACAATTACACAAGAGAATCAGAATTCACAGTAGGAATCAGACTACTGAAAACTGAATGCAGTATTAGTATATTTAATTTTTATTAATACAACGGCAATATGCCTGGGGTAGGGAGGGCACCAGCAAGCAATCTACTCCAAGTATTCTGGTGGGGCTTATCAAGAAAGACCTAATTCTGGCTATTCACGTTCAATAAAGCCCTCATGATACTAGTAGCTCTAAAAGACTCCTATAAGACCATAAAGTATGCCTTGTTTCAGCTTTCATTTCAAAGTCAAAAAGGGACAGAATCACAGACTAGAAAGTTATCAAATTCACTAGGTATTAAAAAAGCTAATTCAGTTAAACAGCAACTTTGATCCAACAACAAATGTGTACGAAGTGCCACAAAATATATAAACTGGATTTCAGGGCCATAAACAACTTCCTGTAAGACCAGTAGAAACTGTGAGTTGAGACAATTGCATTTAATCAGCTTACAAAAAAAAGATGAAAGTTTATTTTAGGTATGAAGGAAGGGAACCAAATTCTGTACTCCTGCAGATTGCTCAGTTTTAAATTCTCAGCTTTGTGTTCTTTAGGATGGGGTAAACTCACAACTTCATTTACTGAAGAAGTATTACGTAAGTATTCATACACTGAAATTCAAATACTGAAGTATTCCTCTCCAAATTTATGTAACTACAGTTCTAAACTGAGATTCTTCAGACTTAAAACTGCAGCTGTAAAAACACAGATTGCAGTGTTTTGAGAAGCTGCAGGTTTGTTACATAAATCAACAGTATTCAGTTCTGTTTTAGAAAACAAAGATTGAAGTAATAATTCAACTTCCCTGTTATCACATAAGGGCTCTAAGTTTCCATAAACCAGAAAACATTATGCTTAAGAACAATTCTCAGTGTCATAGGGAAGTATATAAATAGCTTTGGAAAATTATTCAAATCAAAGTAACAGCTTTCTAAAGGTCCAAAATTATTTTATCCCAGGCTATAGACAAAAACAAAAAAAATCCACATTCCTAATTGATTTCAAGTTCAGCAAGATGTTTTTATTGAAGAAACATGTCCTCCACTGCTTCTTTACTCAAGTTAAAACCTATTCATACCAAGTTCTGTGCTAGCCTGCACTATATGCTGGTACTTTATGAAGTCATTTAAGACAGTAACACTGAACTGTCAAGACCAGGGCTTGCCTACCACCAGCCACAAGAATTATACCTCACTTTTACCCTTCTCTAACACTCCCTGTCTCATTGTCCCCAGTAAACATAACTCCTCCCTTCCCTGCCTTGCCCAAATTCTTCCTAAAATCAGTGATCTTTTCCATCTAGAGATCTCACCTCCATGGGAAGACTCTCGGATGTCCCAAATAAGAACCCGGCCATCATCTGATGAACTGGCAAAGATGTTGTCATTTACTGGGCTCACTGAAAGACCGTACACGGCATCTTCATGGGCAAACACATCCAAGGTCTCAGTGCTGGAAAAAAGACACACAATATTATCATTCTTCCTTCTTTTGCTGTTGTTTTAAAAAGCAAACTATTTACAGCTTTATCTACCTAGTAATACTTAGTGACAAGGTTTATGTAACTTCATTAAGACGACCCTTATGTTTAATTAGAGTAAAAAACAAACGAAAAGCCCACATAGAGTGACCAAGATGTCATGCTATAAGGAAAAACAACAACCCTCAGATGAAAACCCACACATTAAAAACTTGCGAAACTGCAAGATGCTACGGAAATCATGTTGTATTAGATTAAGCTTGGGAGGAAGTAATGGGAAAGGGAAAGAGGTCTTGGGACCTGTGGACTAAATTGTTTTCCTTTTCACATCAAGTAGTAAAAAGACAGAAGTTCATTCTTTAATACAGGCTTCTGTATCATCCAAAAGCTCAGCTGAAGCTCACAGAACAGCAACTTCCCAGCTGGATTTTTAGTAAGTTTTCTTGGTTCTCCAGGCCAGACCAGACCTATATTTTTTCCCGTGTAGAAAAAGCAGCAAAAAAGAACAAAATAAAAGTAAGTCCCCCAAAAGTACCTAGATTTCAGCCATTCCACACCTATAAAAAAGAAAAAGCCCATTCTCTATTCTTTTCCCGACTTTTTAGATCATTTAAAAAGGAGGAAATAGTGGCATGGAGAGGCCAAAAGCTGAAATACTAAGAAGATTCTGGGCTTGTTTTATTTCTTTGGCAAACCCCCTTTATTTCTTTAGAGAATACACTTTGTATACAATCGCCATACCTCATGGAAACACCACCAAAGAGATCCCACATAAAATCAGTGTTTTGCTCACATGGCAATTGATGTTCTTAGTGACAGATCTACTAACTCTGTCCCATGGACCATTAATGGAAAGGCCAAAAATGCAGTAACAGAAAAAGCCATTTAAAAGTATGAAAAAGCAGTTGATAGCCCAAGTGTTATCATTCAGGGAGACAGAGTAACTTTCTGTAGAAATCAGTCAGAATTCAGTATGTCAGACTAGTAAGGTTTCTTTCGAACTTCACACAAATAGCCTTAGAGGAATGAATTCTGTATGCATTACCACTGGGCTTAGCATACCTAAAAAAAACCCCCTGATAACAAAAGCACATTAAAAATACATACATATCAAAAAGACTTGTTAAAACATCTAAACAAGACATAGCAGAGAAAAGGTGTTATATAGACAATTGTCAAGGACAAAGATCTTGCAGAAGCTTGAAGAGTCAGAACACAATAAACACCAGCATCTAAAATTTTGAGATTTCCACATTTAATTAAAAAACCAACAACAACAAAACCAAAACATCGAACAAAACACCCTCCCCAAAACAAACCACCCCCCAAACCAAACAAAAAACACACAAAAAAACACATGAAAAACACACACCCCCCAAAAAAAATCCCCAAATCCCCCAAAGTCAAACCAAACAAACAAAAAAAACCCCCAAACCCCAACCACCAAACAACATCATATTCCTGAGAAAGCATCAGAAGAGTAAGACAAAGTTACTTTTGCCCAGCTCTCATGTAAGGTTTATACAAGAAGTAGATATAAGGTATGATGGAAGGCAGATATACACTTATCAGTTCAATGCCAAAAGGCTTTGGACAAACCTAGCAAGAAATAAGTCCAAATTATGTTAACCAGGATTCAGGCAACTCAAAAGGATTTAAGGTTTTATATTTCTCTGTTCTTACATATATGTCTTCCTGCTTTTTCTTTATACTTGATTTTCTTGAGTTCATGTTATTTAAACAGTCATCGCTTAAATCTGTATAAGTTATTAGCACAGACCAAAATTTTAACTTTATAGTTTTTCTACTTCATAAGCAGTAAGCTCAAGAGACATGGTATCTAGAGAATTCCAATCTTATACATTACCACTACTGTATGAATTATATTTTGACTAACAGCCTAATCTTGATGAAGCACAACAAAGCCTAATTCCCAACTGCTTTGCCATTTTAGCAAAAAGTATCAAAATAAATATGCTTCACATTAGTGTGGAGAATCAGGCAGCTGCAGCCAAAGTTTTAAAAGGTGGTCAGGTAAGCCAAGCAGTAGCTATCTTAAATACGAGTCAGGTGAGTGTTTTGAAAAACAAAACAGAAAGCCTGTATGTGCCACAATACTTGTATACATGCCAGAACAATCTGGCTCTGAATCTACTCAGAACCTACTATGCTGCCTGCAGGAGAGCATATGTATTTAATATCCATTCTCTTTCCCAAGGTCAAAACGATGCAGAACCCAAGTGCTGAAAAAAAATGGGATGATGGGGAATACTTCATTCCAGATATGAATGTAGATAAATAAAAAGCATGTTTCGGGATTAAAACACTGTGCTCTTCTCCCAGACCATTAATTTAAAACAAAAAGTGCCTCCAATGACTTGACATTAAGGGAGCTCTTGAAGTAGTGGAAACACAAACTCTGTATTTACCTTTCAACATCATGGAGTATAACTTGCTCATCATTGCCTATAAAGACAAAATATAAACACTTAACATCACGTTCCAGTGGTTAAAAAGCATTATAGTGAAAAAAGTAAAAAACATTTTTTTTTTAAATTTTCTATTTCGAAAACAAAACAAAAGCAGAGAGAAGACCAGTTCAGTTGTCCAGTGGTCAGCCCTCTGCTCAGTTATGTGAAAGGTTCCATGTGACATTTCCAGTCACGATCAAATGCACCAATCCACTCCATCTGCTACTGCTCAACAAATAATTCCACTTAACTGATCATTGTTCAGTTTGAGCTTGAGTTTTGGGACATTTGCAGTAAAGAGAAGAATATTATAAGAAGCAGCAGAATACCTTTAACTCTCATGTGAATACACCTTTCTTCCTGCTTAGAGGATGCTCCATAAAAAGATTATGGAAGGTGAAAAGAGATGCCATAAGCAAAATGCACTGGGCTTCCAGCTCAAATGCCACCAGTTCACACTGTCAGCGTTCAGGGTTTTGCAACCATTGAGAAGGCACGAACGTGACAGCCAGTGTAATTTCTTTTGTATTAACAAAAACCAAACCAAGTAACCAGACAATCATGTCACTTTTCTTTGATCACAGCCATTGAATACAATGGAAACTAACCACATGCATGCAGACTAAGAGGGTCACAGCTACAAAGTAATTCCACTGGCTCATGCAGTGTTTTTCAAGCTATAGCAACAGAATATTTTTTTAGTCTCTGCACTGAATATTAATTTACCTAATGTGGCACCTCCTCTTTAGAAATATTTAAGGAGACACATATTTATATTTAATTCAGAAGAAAAAAACCAGAAAGCCCACAAAGTCATATTTTTATGCTCAGTATGTCTTTGTAGCTGTGATATCAAGTTGTGAAGCTTTCCCAATGTACACCAAAGCCAGAGGTTCATAAATAACAAGATTTCATGTTATGATTCTTAAGTCAGTTTTCATTTATCCCATACACATTTCAATTTGTATTCTGTCCGAACAGAAGAAATATGAGAAAGTTTCTCTTTGACTAATGAGGTATGAGATTTTTCTACATCCACTTGCTCTTTGCACAGGCTCCTAGTTAAATCGTGCCAGCCTTAGATTACTGCAGTAGCTCATCTTTTCCATGGTACAATAAACAAGTCACTTACATGTAAGTGTCCTTTGATCATTAATTGCAATGGAAACTGCCCATTATATGTTACAGGCACAGTTTATACCTAGTAAAACTACTCTAGTGCTTATGTATTTCACACCAGTGAAAAATGTAGCCTAGTTCCTCCAGTGACAAAGTTTCCCCAGCAGACACTCCTGCTCCTCACTCTTCATGCAGTATGAACACAAGAATCATTCTAGATGCCTGGCTTCAGGCCTCCAGTCATCATGGGATCAACCTTCCCTTCCATCACAAGCTCCAAAATGGGAAACAAAGAATGAAAGGAGGGGGTGTTTAGAATAACCACTGCCTCTCTCTGTTTTGGGGGGGGGGGGGGGGGGGGGGGGAGAAGGTGGTGACAAAAATCTAACCACAAACTGCTTGGTTGCTTCTGGTAAGGATCCTTCCCTGCAGAAAACATCGCTTCTGTTCAGCCCAGTAGGGTTCCCACTTACAGCGTTTTACTTTTAACACAGGAAAGTTCATTGAGGATAACTGGGTTGTAATTGTATATGCAACTCTCCCATTTATAGTCTCTCTTGTTTTGGTAACTGCAGTTACAAGGATCAGAAAGACAAGAAGCATCTGCCATTCCCTTCAATTATACCTGTGAGGATGAAATACTGCAGAGCACATACAGATGAGCACAGTTAAGGTGGCCTAAACCCCCTACCTGTCACATCAGACCTCTATAGAAATAAATTCAGTTCCCTGTAGGTTTATTTCAGCTTTTCATATACCTAACATCAAACGCAAGAAAAAGTCCATGCAGTTTACTAAGAGGGGATCTTCCATTTCAAACGCTCCTGTACTCTCAGTGTGTGTGGACAGAGGCAACAGTATTCTTCAGGGATGGGAACTTCTTTGGTATCTTGAGACAGTTTTTTCTCCAGAGATTACATGGAAAACACTGCCCACTCAGTTCCTGCCTTCCATTTTTCTAATGGCTACATGTGGTGCACATTACACATGTGCTCCTTCAAAGCAAAGACCTTTGAAATTCCTTGGATGCAGTTCAAGTTGTACTGAAGTGGAAAATCCTTTCTCCTCTGCTATCAAGAGCTGCTTTAGGGAAAGGTCATCAGATCCTAAGTCATTAGTCATTGGCAGCTTTATTTACAGAATGAATTGAGTTCTGTGCACCTTGTGCTAGTTTCCATACTCTAATTTTTAGGGGTTTTTTTAAAGTATTCTGACTTCCATGATTTGCATAAAACTTCAGTATTGGGGGGAATGATGACCAATAGATCTTAGGCCCCACAATTCTTTCAGACCTTTTAGGAATCTCCCAGAACACTGTTGAACGAATAAATATAGTTAGCCCCATTTTACCGACAGAGATAAAACAGATGGTACATCTAGGCCATGCAGCAAAATGACTCTTTACAAGGGATCCAAGAGTCAGACTCACAGCCCTTGCAGATGAGCTCTGTGAATCTTGGTGGAGCAGCTGAAAGAGTTCCTGACTCCTCCAATGGAAAAAATTTCTGGCAGAGGCACAGTGTGTTTATGCAAACTGGAGGAGGAAAAAGAGATGAGAACGGCCAGTTTCTCTGTGCATCAGCTGTCACAGCTCATCTAACCTGGCATCTTAGCAAAAATCCACCATAATCAATGATGCAAATCTTTAACTGCAGGTGTTAACTGCAGTGGCAAGGTACAGTCAAATCACTCTGCTGTCCTTCCTGAAAACAGTAGCCTCTGATAGCAGCGCCCAATGGACAGAGGGTTGAGCTGGAAATGAGAAAATACCATTACAGCTGCTCCAGCAAGATCTGGCACAGTTCATTCCTTGAATATTCATGTAAGGTTCCATTTGCCTGAATTCAAACTAAAATAAAACAGACTCCAGCCCAAAATTTCATTGGAATCACTCATGCAGATACATTCATTTGAAGACAGTGTGGACTGCTGTCCTTCTCATAAAACAAACAGCAGTCCCCAAAATCAGAAAACAGGCATCACTATTTGACATTTTGGGGGGTTTCTCCACCTGAGAAGTCTATCTGAATCATTTCATCCTTAAAACTTGACACCATCTTAAACATTGTCATGCCTTTTTTTCTAAGGGTTGTTATAGATTTAACACAGCATTGAAGGATGGGAAGCTTCCACCATTCACACGCGCTTAGAATAAAATTTATAGCATTGATTTGCAGTTCACAAATCTTGGTTCAAAAAGGTAATGAAGGGCTCTGACCAAGTGGTCTTGTAATATCCTAAAATAAGTCTAGCTGTACGTTAATGGACATACTGATGGAAGATACAAATTCCTGCCCATTCGATTATCATGGCAGATAGAGGAAATGAAGTACAGCGGAAAATGACACTGCATTTTGACAGTCTTGTGCCTTTTTCTTCTCAATTCAATTTTCCTCCCTACCTCAACACTTTAAAAAATTAAGTGGTGAAATGACCCTAAATTCCAGGGATTATTACCCCAGAACAAGTACATGTTCACTTCCCTTATATTAGTTTTAAGACTGAATTAAACTTTATGTTAAAAAGTGGATTTCTATTAAAAAATATGAAGAATATGAAGGCCAATTAGAGCCCAATGTGCCAACAGTTCTAAAAGGCAGACACTTATCGAGGGAGGACTGAAATGACGTCTGAGAAAAAGTGATCCACCAATAGATGGCAATAGCCCCTCATTAGCCATGTAAGGGTGCATTAAAATCAGCTAGTAGCAGCAGAAATTTTCAAGCATCAGGGTTGAATGCCAGAGAGGATGCAGGGTCTGCTCTCAGTACAGCTAAGAGGGAGTAACAAAGACCATGTTCCACAGTCTGTAGCACAAGCAGGGGCAGACTGGACCTAGGATTCTGATGACAGCTCGAGACACGATGCACTTATACCAAGGTTTGGGAAAAGAAGCAGCATGACAGAATTGAAAGTGTTGTGCTAGCTGAAGAATTCCCTGTTCCCAAAGAACCTTCAGCTGATGATTAAGGACACCTTTCAGATCCTTAGCGGACTATGGAAAAGACCTTTCACGTGGGGCAGGATCTTGCACATGACTTCTACTCTAAGGCATTCACAATGCAAACTCTTGTGAAATCAGGGTACTCTTCCTTCCTCACCTCCAGAGAACACTTTCGTATTGCCACTGTTGAAAGCTAGGCAGAAGATATTCGAGTGATGCTCCCCTTTCAGCTGAACTGGTTTGACTCTTGAGTGGATGGCTTCTTCCATATGCCAAAGTAAGACCCGGCGGTCATCGCCTCCTACAAGAAAGAAAGGAAATGTGTTATTGCCAGAGCCACATGTAAATTGATGACAGACAAGTTATTAAACTCTGCAGTTATTCATAAAAGGCTTTGCTGAAACCCTAATTAGTATAAAAAATTGTATACCTCGCAAGGGTTTGGATACATAGACACGCATTTACATTAAGATGCCATGCAGTCAGGTATTCAATTAACATTAATGAAAACAGAGGAAAAGTTTGGCAGGAAAAGTTTGGATTAAACAGCTGCCATTCTGCCAACCCATAGTGACAACCTATAGCAACCTGAAGACTCAGAATTTTACTGGTATGTAAAATTCTGTAGCAAGCTGTAGATGAATTACATGCCAAATTAACATATGTATGTTGGCAAAATGCTTCTATACTAACTCCTTGTTGCCAGCATCGCTTATGTTATTCATGAAGAAGGAACTTTTTCCCCCTCTTTCACTGACAACTGTATCTCCTCTAGCAGTCTTTGCAAAGCTTTCATAGCATAGGTTGGCTACAGGACTGACATGTGGCCATAAGACTTTACTGAAGCATTCAGAAGTCTTCAGCATGCACAGTTATGTCATGCTTCTACATCTGTAAAGGTTAACACAGACATTTCTGAGGTGAACTCCTGACAAAGAGAATAACTGACTCTCCCTTGCTTTACAGCTTGTTGTAATTCTAATTGCTTGCCTAGGTGCAGTTCTCAGTTCGAAGATCTATGTACAAATATATTTAAGTGCCTCCTTCTCTGTCTGGTAAACAGTCAGATGTAAAACAAATATTAGACACTGTTTATGCTTTAATTGCATTAAACTATTGTTTATTAGTAAGAGAGAAAAATTCAAGATACTATTGTATTGGACAGCACTCTCAACATCAATTTTGGATGCCTGTAAAAATCTGAATAAAGCTTCTTCAAGTCAGACTCAAAATATTCTTGGTATCTGTAGTAACAAATGAAAGAGAATGGCGTCAAAACTGCCACTAGAAACATGCTGATTTCAGTTAAAACATTTTACACAATCAAAACCCTTTGCACAATCAAAAGCATAAACTCAGCACCTTCTGATCTGCTAACCAAAAGGAAAAAGGCATGAAACAGAGACAAAAGGAAACTGCAATTAACTGGTCTGCAGTTTACTTCAAGAAGAGGTAAATGCATAAATAGAATTCATGGCTACTGTTAATCAGATTTCTTAAAACTTTTCACATCATATGATGCTATTAAGAAGTTTTCCCGTGGAACTGAGTTATGTCAAACATCCTTTAAGTTAACAGTCTCTCAGCCTTTAAGTCCCCTAACAGATTTTATGACAATCACTTTGATAGACAGTACAGCTGCATGTTATGCTTACCCATGCTCCATGAAATTTATTGTGTATTCCTCCTCCTGATTTTGTACTTTAGAGAGCAAACAAGTAATACATGATAAAAAGACTTGTGATGCATTTGATAACTACTGGGAATAAGAGTCAAATGTGATGGGTCCAGAAAAACTCACAGTAATTTATGGTCAACTGAACTGATGGGAGCTTAGATTCCTTTCTGTCTAGAAATAGGAGAGAAAGTTGTATTTGCAGCCTAGTGATTGCAGATGAGCTAGTAATAAGGAGGCATAGAAATACATGACTGCTGAAACGTATGACCACATTAGTCACGCTTAAATCAAGAAGTGATTGTCACACTTGAAGTGGTTACTTTCCAAAGCTGCCAACAGCCAGGTCTTTATGTTATCACTACCTGGCAAACAATTCAAGCAACATTTAAGGCTGGTGAACACCAACATTGCTTCTATCAGACTACGTTTATTGTCTTTCAAGACTTCTGTAAAAGACATTTCAGGGCAAAACATAATAATGTATTGTTGTTAATTGTTACCACAGCAAACTGATTTGCAAAACCACTGCAGTAAGTCTATACATCCTTCTACCTGATAGCACAGCCGTCTAGGTGCCTCACTTTAACAGCAAACTCCTATTCACTTCAGCTAGCCACCTAGTCCAGATACGAGCAAAAATAATAAAGATATCCAAAGATAACAAACACTACTGTGGTTTCCAGCACACACAGAGTATGGTAAGGGACAACCTGCAACCTTTGCAGAAAAATCTTTGACAGTGTTAAAAGTTGCCACTACCTTCTTTTTTTTTTTAAAGTTCCTATAAAAAAGTGCCTAAAGTGCCTGTTTCCTCTGCCTCCAGCTTAGAAACAACTCTTCCTACTAAATCCAAATGTGTCTCTCTTCCCAGACACCTAGATCTCCATGAGACTTTGGTACAAAGGGCCCCACTATTGAAAATAGTATCCAACACCACAGCAGTCTGAGAACTATGTTTGCCTTTGTGGTGGCACGTATTCCACAGTTGAGGAGCTTTTAAATGCTCCCCACACTCATGCAATTCTGCCCTTTCTCCATCTATGTATTGTCTTGCGCATACTTGTCTTTGAGAACTTCTACACCCCCTTTTTCATGCCTCACGTTTATTCCTCCCATACCCCACTGAGAGAGAAAAATTTAATAAAATGATAAGGTTAACTGGGTTGGAAGTGTGTGCCCTTCCAACGCCAACTCAGCTATTTCAGAAATACTTCTGACTTAAGGCCAGTTCCACCAGTCACAGAAAAGGATTTGTGGCAGAAAGACATTCTACCAGTTTCCACATCCTCATACAACAGAGCAAGAAGTGTTAAGTCAACGGCAAATATACCCAAGAAAAGGCAAGTCTTATGTGACTGAAACCAGCAGAGGTGCAAAACAGCAAATGCAATCTCCACTACCAAAACCTGACTCTTAGGAGTGAGAATAAGAGAGAAGAAAGGAGGGAGGCACACATGTATGGACAGGTATAGAGGGAGACAGCAAAGAAAATGTAAATATATAGAGCTTTTACAGTCTGTAGAAAGGAACCATGATTCATCAAACATACAAAGTGTATGCACATTATGCAACATAAGTTAGAAGTCTGAGAATTCTAGTAAACTCCAGGCCTATAGCATTCGTTCTGTACAGTTGACCAGTGAACACAGGTTAATTAAGATGCTTTCAATTTCTGGTGGATTTATTGTGCGCATACACCAATTCTACAACATGTGAAGCAGAAGCCACTCAACACTTTTTAAAAAGCACTGGACCCACTGCACAAACTTGCAATAACTCCACAATGCTCCCCAAGAGAATAATTGTGTATGGCAAGGGTATGTTCTTGACATGACGCAGAGCATATACCAACAGCAACAGGTTTACTACACAACTGGGAAACCTAGATATACGGCCTCATATGAAAATACCTTAGCCACCAAGGCTCCACATGCGGATTTTCTAGAAATTGAAGACCCACATAAAGTCTGAAATTTGTAATTTTTAAGTTCATGGTGCAAGAAGTAATAAGTTTGACATCCACAAAGTGGAAATAGCTTCAGTTCCATCTTATTTTGCTGATTCTGTTTAGGGCTGCCTGACTGACAATTTCAAAAGTAAAAGTTCGTGTGACCCAGCTAAGAACCATACAATGCCATTCTACAGTTACTTTTCAGAAAGGAACCACATTTTAAAAGACGTAATTAGTCAGGTACTTCAGCGTTCATTACGGGTCAAACCTGCTTCTACGTTCAAAATCAAAGTCAGATAGGAAGAGAAGCCAGACCAAAGAAGTATTTGTGGTCAGAGAGGCTGGAAATTTTATCACCTTCCCATATTACTCTTGATGTAGAGAAGAGCAGTAGTCCAATTTTTTTTTTTTTTTACAAGCACACATGAATGAAAAATATATAAACACACGTTTCTTCTCCTGCCTCAAGTCACTGGAATACTTTGTTAATGCTTTGGGCCTTCTGACTAATGTTGATGAGAGACACACGCGGGACTAAGGAATTCCACCCAGAAGATACGTAACAGAACATACCTAAAAAAGAAAGCTTGCATTTCAAAACTTGGGATAGTTATCCTGAAATAGATTCTTAAGTAGACAAACCCTTTATGTTTACCCTTGACAACCTTCTAGTTCCTGTTGACCCAAAGTGGACCTCCCAGAAGAATTAAAAGTGCCTTGTCTTCTTCACAGTTTGCCTGCTTCAGAATGGTTTGTGCATGCTGCACACCCCAAGACTTGGGGGGTGTGGGGTGTGGAAAGAAGGGCTCCCTCCAAAAAATTCTTCCTTTTGTTTTGGCTTGGTGTTCGTTTTTGGGGTTTAATTTTTTTTTTTTTTTAAAGAAAAGTAGCACAGACAAACACTATAGGTAGAATATGCCTATTCTAGGTAACTGAACAGGTCCCAAATGACTTGGCATGGCATGTATTTCAGCACAAACACTACCTCCACTGTTCCTAACCCAAAGCATTGTAGTTTTGCTCTGCTTTTAGACTAGTTCTTCCCAAAAAAAGTTCCCTGATCTGATTACCTTCTAGATAGGTAATCACTAAATTTATACACAATTAAATTGGAAGAGGAGTCTGCCTCACAGTAACAGTGGTCTACCTGTAGTCCAGGACTGTTCTTATTAGTCCTAAAATGGTTCAAAGGGGGCCAGAACATAACCTTGCCAAAAGCAAATCTAGTCTAAACAGTATCTGCATAGCTCATGAAACACACTTGAGCTCTTGTGTGCTAACAGAAGGGCTTCAAAATCACACCAGTTAGGACTTAAAAACTGCAGTTTTAAAGTGCATTAACCTTGCTGATTGTGGACAAAGCTCAAGACCGCTACTCCTCTTTGTCTACTATATACCAGGTCCAGTCACTGAAGAACCTACATGGCAAGTGGGTAACACTTCTAGATCATAACATAAAAGATTAATCTTATTGCTTGTATCTACTCAAGAAGTTGCACGAATCACAGAAAATGGGATCGGATGGTATTTCAAGAAGTTGATCACTTAGTTGACCCCGGCCATGGGCAAAAGGCCAGACTGCGCCAGAATTATTCCCAGTAGATGTGTGTCTAGTTTGTTCTTAAAAAACCACCACTGAAGTAGATATCACACCCTCCTTAGGCTGCCTATTTCAGTGCTTCATTATCCTTGCCATTAGGCAGATTATCCTAATATCTAGCCCGAAGGTGCAGTTTGACGTTACATATAATCCCACTCCCCCTTGCCATGTGCTCCTGCTATTTTCCCTCCCATTGAATTCAGTGGTGATGCAGCCAGAGGGCGAGTAGGTTAAAGAAGTTGACCTGTCAGAAAAATCAACTATCAGACAAAAAAATCTCTGCCTCCCTGTTCAGATGCTTCCATCATACCAGCTTATGACTTTAAGCGATGAAAGTGACACGTTACAAACAACAGAGAGGAGAAATAAGTAAACGAAGAAGTGCAAGATCAAACAGCATCCTAAAATCTTTCTTCCTAGAATTTAAGACCATTTCTTAATTCCGCTTGATACAAAGAGACTAAGATTTTCTATTCCCAGTGGACAAAGAAGAGTTTACAACTTTACGAAATAATAATCAAAAACACTTTTATGCAGCTTAAGACTTGCATCTCTATTCAGCTTTTCTTTCTGTAGACTAAGTGGACCCCTTTCTTTCAGTCTCTCATTTTTCTAGACCTCTGATCATTCTTCTTGCCCTCTTCTGAACTTTCTCTAGTTCGGCCACATCTTTATCAAAGTAGAGTGCCCAAAATTAAGCACAGCGCTCCAAGGCCCCAACAGCACCAAATAAAGCAGGATTACTTCACATGCTTTATCACGTCTGATGATATTTATGCTGTGATCTACTATCACATTTGGATCCTATTCTACATGACTATGGTCTAGTCTCCATAGTGTATTTGTAGAGTCAACCATTTTTATTCACGTGCTGTAGTCTGCATTTGTCCCTATCAAACCACCTAACATTTTTTTCTAGGTAACGTCGCTTATTTAACTTTAAATTCAACTCCTGCCCTCTGAAATTATTGCTGCCTTTCCAGGTATCACCTTTAAATTTTGTAATTTCTCAGACGTTAATGAAAACATCACGTAGTAACTGGACCTAAGATCCCTCCTCGTGCAGAATTCTGCTTGATACAAAGAGACTAAGATCAAGACTACCCCTCTTTAAAACATACTTGATATACAATCCCCTTAATTCAGAAGTAATATTCCACTACCTTTGCTAAAGTCACCTCATCCCCCTGGTTTAGGCTCGTGCTCCTTCAGATTTACACAGCAACCAAATGACAGATGAATTTCCAGTACTTTCTTGCATCCCTACAAATTTACGATGAGCTATTAATTTTTGCATTATCTGGTGAGGGAAAAAGAAGCTCAGAGAAAAAGAACATATGCATGGATTAAGTAAGCCTCAGATTACAGTACTTCCCAGAAGTTATCTTGAAAGTGCAGTTTAAAGTAGGGGAAAAAAAAGTGGGAGGTTCTGATAAAGATACTCATGTTTTTAAGAGATAGCAGGCATGCAAAATGACAGTCAGATAAACAAATAGGAAAACATATCCACCAAACTTGAGGATGGGAGAAAGCAAGCCTATCACACAGGCTAAGTAGAGATGATTTTTAAGAAGTTAAATTGCAGAAGGAGATGCTTGGCATATCTGAGGGAAGAAGTCAGTTGCATATCATTGCATGGTGAACTTAATTTCCGTGCATGGACAGTCATGTGTTTCTCAAACTGTTAACAGAAAAATACCACCATCTAGTATATAAAATGTTGCAAAGACACATTTTGTCCAATGAAATCTTTCAACTCCATCCAACAGCTAGTTTTAACTAATTTCAGCCCACTTATACGTATATTTCTTCTATGTTAAGCTTTCCTCTTCCCTTGTGTCATTCTACAGATAGGTCTTTTCTACTTGTCACATTGCATCTTCTCCTGGGTATCCACCTCCTCCTTTCATTTCTCTCAATTTCCTTTAATTCTGGTCCTTATGCCTGTCCCTTCTTCTAGCACTCCTGCCAAAACATTAGTGTCTCTCCCTGTCTTTCTCCCCCTCTCTAAAGTGACGCTGTTGAGTTCCACACAGGCACAGCAAAAGCCTACAAACTGGCCCCCAACCCAACTTGTTGACCTCAACTTTGAAAACATGGTTAGGAACAAAATTAATTACTATTAAATGCGTAATCTCCAATACAAGATTTAAAGAAGTTAAGATACCAAAAAGTTTCAAACATGCTTTCAAAAGGCCTGCTGAGGCTTGTCTACACTGAAGTTCTGTCCAAAATCCTAACAGGAAAACTATCTGGAACTGTAATGTAAACCCTGTTTAAGCAGTTTGAAACGTTTACTGAAACAGTAATCGTTAGCCTTACAGACTTGCTTCTGGGAGATACATAAAAAAAAATATGTGGGACACATACCCAAAAAAAGCATTCCAGCCAATACTGATGAGAACAGCACTAATTTGAATGCAGGCTAGCATTTAAATGGCATCAGTATAGCTGTACTTAAAACAGCTCTAACAAGGTCTAAGTTGTTAACAAGTCCATTAGCTGAAGCAGACTTGTCTAGGTCAAGAATATACATATTACTTAAAACTGAACAACTGAAAAGACTGCTTGCGCTTTCCCTTTTCACACACTCCAATATCCCCGTTAACTCTCTTGGCTGCTATAAGCGCAGATGGAAGCATCTAACATCTCATCCTTACCTCAGCACACTTACTATTTTGAGGAAGGAGAGACCCACATGCCATCTATTCTAAGGCTTTATCTGCATTTGGAAGTCTTCTGAAGCAACTCTTCTAGAAAACTTCAGATTAGAGGCAGTTTATACCCTTCCTTTATCTTTCATCTGAGCTCTCCTTCTTACTGTTTTCTCCTGCTTTTGCTATCTCTCAGAGTTTTAAGATTAAGTATGACCTTAAAAAAAGGGGTATTTTAAGTGTAATTTTAATGAAGTCTGGGCTTATAATGGCATGAAATTTAACAGAGTATCCATAAATCTTTCACCTTTTAATTTCTTATTCTTGACTGAAGAACAAAGCACCTGCCTGCTGTTGCTATGTCACATAAACCATTCTAGATCTTATGGTCACAGATAACATAAAACTTTGTTAAAAGTTAATAATTAAATTTTTATTAAATTTATTAAATAATTAAATAATAATTAAGTAATTAGAGCTCTTCATTTTCTCAGGGCATCAATACAAGGTCAGACTTAAGGTAGTCTGTTCTTAATTATCCCAAATTTGTGCACTGCTAACACATGTAACTTAAGCATCCTCTTCCCATCCCTGCCTTTTTTTACTTGCTTCCTAGTCATTTCATGAGATTTAGGAGGGTAGAACTCTATTACCATTTATCTCCTACATACAGAGGAAAAGCTTACCCCCTTTAAACATTCTGTAGCTTTATGAGATGTTAGGAAATTGAAAACTGGACATAGTTTGAAAGTGTTCCTTTTATTTGTGCTTCTTCAGATGTCCACTTGATGGGAAATCTGCCTCCATTCTCTCACTGCACCTACCTTGACTCAGGCAGTTTGGACAAAACTAATTCTTAAGAGTCCCTTCCAGACCTCAACTTTTTATGCTTCTGCCTAAAGAATGGATGTCAACATAGGTAAGTATGTCGATGATAGGACAAGACCTTAAGTGTCTCCTGAGGCTTTCTTGAGCAAAAAGAACAGAAAATATTCATGGTGTTTCCATCACTTATTATGGGGGGGGGGGGGGAAAGCAACAACAGATGTGCTTGAGCTTTCTGTAGCACTTTATAAGTAGAAATACATAGCTCTACTTAACTACTGGAGAAGGACCAGTACAAACTAGCATGCCAACTCTAGCACATCTAGGAACTTTAGAACAGATGAATCAGCATTCCCTTCCAACACACACACACATATATATGTGCATGTATAAACATATATGTATGTATATTTACAAGACACATGGATGCCTATCTCACAAGTTGCATGTGTATATAGATAAAAGAATCCCTGAAAGTAACACTAAGATCCTTCATGGACACTTATTCCAGAAATCATTGGACTTACGCTTTTAAGTTTCTTCAGGTAAGGAGGTTAAATTTAGGAAGGTCTCAGTGTATCAGCTTCCACTCTTATGGAAAAACACTCTAAAATGTTTTTATTCCACCCCTGCTCAAAGGTAACTGAACTTTTTTATTGAATCCCCATGTTATTTCTGGAGTTATTACTGGTAACTTTGTGTGATGGAGCCTGCATCTGCCCAGACACCACGGCAAGGCAATAAGCAGCCCACTCAGCCATGCCCGCATCACCTTCCTCAGTAGCCCCTGTCGCTACTTACAGCCCACCAGAGGGTGGCCAGGCAAAATCGAGACCCTCTCGCCCCTCATCCACCTCTTGGCTGGTAACCAGGTCATTACCCTCCTGCAAGCGGAGAGACCACTCAACAAAGCTGCCACGGCCTTAAGCCAAGGAGCTCTGCAATCCCCCCGAGCGCCGTTGCCCCACACGACAGGGAACCGGCCCTCCCCGCTGCAGCCCGGCCCCGGGGGAGGGAGCTGCCGGCAACCCCAGCCCACGGGGGGTCAGGGGAAGGGGGGGCCGTTCCCTCCAGCCCGCTTCCCCCGAGGGCGTGGGGCGGCCGGGACACGACGCCCCCCCCCCCCGCGGCCTGCAACGGACACGGCGCTCAGCGGCCTGGCCGTCCCCGGGGCGGCGCGGCAGCCCCTGCTGGGCTGGCAGCCCCCTCCCCGCCGCCCCGAAGGGCTCTGCCCCCTCGCAGCGAGGCTCGGGGTCCCCCGGCTCGGCGGGCTTGGAGCGCCGCGACCCCTCAAGGCCCGAGCCCTCGGGGCGCCGCGCCGTGCCCCGCCGCGGGCGGGATAGGCCCTCGATTGCCCGGCCTGTCACTAAGAGCCGCCCGAGGAGAGCGCGGCCTGTAGCGCCCGGCCAGGCCCCGGCCTGAAGTTGCCTCCTTCCCCCGCCGCCCCTCGGAGCCCGGAGGCGGGGAAGGAGGAAGAGGCACCTGCGCCAAGCGCTGCTGGGGTGGGGGTAGGCGAGCCGCCGGCCGCCGAGCCCCGCAGCCCCTCCCGACGGGGGGAAGGGGGTGCAGAGCCTTTCCCCGTCCTCGGTGTCGCAGCTGATGTCAAGCCCTCGCCTCCCTCCTACCTGACAGCATCCCCCCACCCCCATGGCTCCCTCAGCCCCGGGCAGGCAACGGGGGGGGGGGGGGGGGGCGCGCGGGGGCTCGAACCCAAAAAACACCACCACGAAAATACTCCCCTCTCCCCAACGCGCCCTGCAAGGGGAGGAAGAAAGAACAAAACAAAACCCTACTCCCCTCCCCCAAAAGAAGATGGGGGGGGGGGGGGGGGTGGTCCCAAAGTGACCGGTCCCTAAATTACACCGATCCGGTTCCCCGCCCGACACCGAGCGGGACCGCAGCCACCCCGCCGCCCGCCCCCCGGCTGCCACCGCTGACCCCCGCCCGTCCCCTGGGGCGCCGGCCCGGGGCACGGCGCTGACAAATGTCACCCGGCGCCCACAATGCACGCCGCGGGATTGTTTCCCCTGGGTCGTCGTCCCCCCAAAATAATAAAATCCCCTTTTAAGGGGCAAAACACGCGAGCCAGCAAATAAAGGGGCACCCCCAGCTTCCACCCCCCGCGCCCTGGAAACACTCACGTAAAAACTTTGTCCAGGGCTCCCCCTCCCCCCCCCCAATAATAGTAGAATTTAAAACCTGTCAACCATTTTAGATCTCTACTTGGGAAACATTATTCCCGGGCACCGGTGGGTTTGAGAAACGACTCTGAGCGCCGCCGCGGCTCCCCTCCCCCCGGGCCGCGGGGGAGGCGGCCGAGGAGGAGGAGGAGGAGGAAGATGCTTTCTGGGGAGGGGGTGGCGGGAGGGGGCGAGGGACGGGGAGCGTTCGTTTTACCTGAGACCAGCCACTGGCCTCCATTGTTGGAGAATTCAATGGCATTGACACAGCCGAAGTGGCCCAGGAGGTCCTTCTTGTAGAGGTTCCTGCAGCCCCGCAGGCGTCTCCGCTGGAAGTCCTGGGTGAGCAGGGGGTCCCCCTCCAAGCCCCGCTGGGACAGGAACCCCACCACCGACCGCATGCTGCCCCCCCGGCCGCCTCTCCTCTTCATGCTGCCGCCTGCGCCGCTCCCCGCCGCTCCTTCCCCCGCCGCCCCTTCCCCCGCCGCCGCCTCCCCTCCCCCGCTTCCCCCCTTGTTATGGTTATGATGATTTTTCTTTAGCCAGCCATGGCAGAGAGGTGTTAGACACTCCGCCGCTTCCTGATCCCGCTGGCTCCTCCCCGCTCCCCTCAGCAGCTGATCCTCAGCTGCAGCCCGCGCCTCCCCGCCGCTGCCGGCCCGGCTCTAACGTCGCGCCGCCGTCGCTTTTTAACTCGCTCCTGTAACGGCGCGGGGGGGGGGGGACAGATACATTCGCAACTCCGAGGACCTGCAGGAGGACGTTTCCCGCCGCTGCCGCTCGCGGCCGCGTTGCGCTGGCGGAGGGGCGGCCCGGCCCGCCTGAGGGGCTTGCCGCCGCCAGCGGCCCCGCGGCCGGCCCGGAGGGGGCGGCGGGCGGGCGGGCGGGCAGGTGCTGCCGCGAGCGGGCGTCGTCCCCGACTGAGGTGACCAGGAGGGGACCTCTCCGGAGCCAGGGCCGGCCCGCCGTGGGGTGCGAGGGGTGCCCCGCGGGGTCCTGCGGACAACTCAGGGGAGGGGCGCGAGCAAAAAAACCTCCCCAAGTGCGTACCGTTTGCGGTGGGGCTCGTCCTCCGTAAATGCTGAGTGATTTTGGTGCGATTTCCAAAGACGATGTCTTTAGAATTTTGTTGATTTTTTTTTTTTGAAGACAGTTTTTATGGGGCACTCTGAGGTTTTACTGCTTGCTCTCTCCTGCTCCTACCCAAGCAACACTGAAAATAGGAGGCTTGCCCCTTCTCAAGTGAGTAGACCTCTCTGCAGCCTGTTGGACTGCAGATGAAGATGATGGCTATCGGACATAACAGATTAATTTTCCTCTCTTGCCCTTCAGTATCAACAAAACGCCAAAAGGCAGCCAGCTGAACAGGTGGAACTGATCTGTGTTGTCTTTCACCATTTTACCACACCCTAACCTGTGTGTTTGCGGCAAAAAATACCTTCTGTCTTTCACAGGACTCTGCCCTTCACGTGTGATGCCTGACGCCGTGTAAGACACAGGAGTGTCACGTGAAGAATAACGGCTGTGAGGCGCAGCGTGTAGCCCCCAGTCCCACCTCGTAGTGCCTGACCACGTAGTCCCTGTGCACAAGGTGAGTGGTCCCAGACCTGCGGCTTGAAGCTCCAAGGTCTGTATTTACCCACGGGCGCAGGTGAACTGCACCAGTACCTGCAGAAGATGCAGTTTTCAGAAGGTGAGGAATTAGCCTGACAGTCCTGGCCTTCTCTGTGTGGAACGGCAGCTGATGGGAATTAGGAGTCTCCAAACTTTAAAACAAGCAAACAAAAAAAATCCTTCCTGATTTTCTTGATTTTTGCCACTGTGGTGTGGCAACATTACTGGGTGCCGTTAGACTGCTGCCATGTTCCAGTGACAGCTTTTCATTAGAAATTGAAATTGTTTCATTATAGAAAGTCAGTTAAGTGCTTTGGGATTCTTCTTGGCTAAGATTATAGAAAGAACATGAAATCCTATAAACCATGCTTAGTTGGCAACACTATTGCCTTACTTTTAACATACAACAAAAGAAAATAACAAACTTTTTGCTTCTAATCAGAATAAAAAGAATGTAAGAAAATATAAAAAAAAAAGTAAGAACACTGCTTACATTTCAGCTTTGTATGTAACTTTTTTCCATATCTGTTTTCAGTAGGTAAAAATATCAGAACTTAATTGAAGGTATAATAATAATTTGAGAGGAATATTGAGACACAGTCTGTTAACTGTTTTCTGTTAGAATGATAATTAACAATATTAATATTGTAGTGAAAACCAAGAACACTTAATCTCTTCTGCATCTGAGCTATATGAAGATTTTTTACTAGTTACGGTTGTTGATGGCCAGCTATTGCCATGTAACATGTCTAGCAAGCCTCAGTATAGAGAGGCAAAGACCCTGTCCATCATGATTTGTGTTTATTGCCTTAGCTTCAGACACAGGTGAATTGCACTGGTATAAATCATATTTTATAGCTCTTTTGCTTGCAGCCATGAAATTCTGCACCACTACAATTACGTCTCAAACTGTTACTTGCTTCTGAATTCCCAACATAGGTAAGTGGCAGTATGTTTTTCTGCCTATAGACTCTAAACTGACTCCATCGGTTTGTATTCCATTCTCTTCTCTATAATTTTCATACAGCTCACATCACCATATGGTCTGAGAGCCTTCCAGAAATACGTTACGGAATCATAGAATCATAAAACGGTTTCGTTTGGAAGGGACCTTAAAGATCACCTAGTTCCAACACCCCTGCCATGGGCAGGGATACCTCAGGTTGCTCAAAGCTTCATCCAACCTGGCCTTGAACACTGCGGCTGTCACTTTTGTTACATGGTTCATTTTTGCCTCTTCCCTGAAGTATTGTTCAGGTCAGATATGTTTGGTTTCTGTATTGAAATAAATAGGTGTAGGAGCCTTCCATTTGAAATGCAACACAATAAGATCTTTGGTGCTTTTTCTCCATGTTCTGGACCCAGTCTGTAAGAAAGCTGTGTACTTACATGGACAAATAGAAATAAAATTATTTCCTAAAAACCCAGTGCCAGGATTTGCAAGAAAGATTTAACTGAGGGTTTTTTAAATCACATTTGTAACGAGTCAGAAAGAAGATAATATGTTGTCAGAATTTGAAAGAAAAATAATAGAAGACTGACAACCTTTTCTGCTAAATGCAATATTCTCTGACGTGACCAGATAGGTTAAAAAAAAAAAAGTTGGTAAGCATTCTTTTCACTCACTGATTCCTTTGTTTGAATTAATTTTGAAAATATATAACACGTAAGGAAATTATCATGACCTATACAGGTAACATTTGCCTTTGAAAAAAATAACATGTTGCTATGTTAATAATGCCAGAGTGCTGTAATCTCTTCCCATCCACTATTGGCCTGAGTCATGCTGAAGTAACATCAATGAAGTATCTTTTTCTACTTTAATAAGAACCTTCCACAGCTCGGAATAGAATTGAGGTATGGACAGTACTGAGCCAAACAGTTTGAACTTCATCAAGTTACTGTTCTGTTGTACATGTTAGCTTAGCATGCAGGGTGCTGTACTGAGACTGTTTGAATGTTACAGACCACAGTGGATTGAGCCTGGCCAGACTCAATGGGCAGAGTAAGTAAGTCAGGGTCTGTTTGTACGCACTGCTTGAGCAGCTTAATTCTGTAGGATGTTTAGAGTCTCCTCCATGCCTCAAAAGCAGCATGAAATAAAGCACAAAAATATGTTTTGATTGGAATTTCTACAAGTGGGCAATAGAGAGGAGAAGTTGACTGGAAAAGAAATGGGAGATAATGAACAGGGCAGTGACTTTCTGTAGATGCTTTTGGAAATGAAGATGAGTAAATAATGTTTGATGCAATACAGAAGAGGGAACTAGCAGAGTGCTTCAAACAGAGAAGTGATGTGGTCAGAGTAGTGATCTACGTAAACAATCTTGGGTTGTGGTTTCAGAGTTGCTAATTCTAGGGCTGTGCACAGCCCAGTTTCCCAGCAGTACTAAATTGATCTGGATCAGGCCATGGTGTCACATCGCTCTCATATTAGCTTCTGCCCATGCTACAGAGTTTTTGTTCTGCCTCTGGAAGGACTGACAATACCTGATCTGGTTTTAATGTCTGCTGGTACAAAATTATCCCTTCAACATTTTTTCTGAACAAATTTGAATTGACAGAATGAGTTAAATTGCATTAGTGGTTTTCATTTGAAGGCTGCAGCGTATTTGATCATTAATAGGAGGCCTACAGTCAGCTTGACTGTATTGTCAGATCATGGCATTTAGAGCAGTTAATGGCTGTTATGTTATGAGCTACGTTGGTTAATGCTGGAGGGAGAGGTATTGGGGCAGTCTAGGTATGGAAGCAAGAGATATAAACAAGGGTCTTAGTTGCATGGATGAATCAAAGGACTTTGTCTTAGAGATGCCATATAAAAGTCTAAAATTTACATGTATCCTGGCTGGTCAGATCTACGAAGAGGTTTCAGTCAGAGCTGACAGTTGACATACAAACTTGAGTGGTAGGTAGACTAGTGATGTTATCCACAGATACGTACAAAGAAGATAATATGAGGCCTTTCAGGGAAGAAAAAGAGCCATGTTCTAGCTCTACTGAGCTTTAACTTCCTGCTAGTCATCCCTAGAAGAGAGGAAAAGGCTATGATTTGAGTTTGAATAGAGGGAGATAGCTCTGGGGAAAGGAGCAGATCTGTAAACCATCTGCAGGGAGATGTTAGTTGTATTTGTATTTCAGCTGAGATAACAAAAGGAAAGACCAATGATACAGCTCTGTGAGAGTCTGTCAAAGAACACTTGGAAGGAAGGCTTAAACAGGTAAAAGGAAAGATTTTAAGTGAAGCATGGTTGATTGTGTCAGGTCAGAGAGGATGGGGTTTAAATACATTTTTTTTGAGCTTTGAACCTTTGAATGGCTTTGGTTAATCCAGAGTGGAATCAGAGAAGTTCGGACACAGATAGTTAGATGTCTATGGAGTGAGTCTGGAAGTGAAATAGAGAGCGCAGTTATTAGAGAGGAAAGTGGGGCTGAGTCAAGGCTTTTATTCATTTGTTTATTTATACCATTTTTTTTATTTTTGAGGGGAAATAGAAACAAAAGGTGGGTAAACCAAGACGACTATGTCATATTTTAGCCATATCATTTTTCAAAAATAATATTGCTTGTGGAATTTATTCCCTCTAGTGGAAAGTAGATGGCTTCTGGGCTTTTCTCCTTTTGCTTACTAATTTCACAGCCCAGAAAGGGGGGAAGAACAAGCATTGTTCAGCTGAAGATGTAGCTTTAACATGCAGCTGAGCCAATCTAATGACTAGTGGCCACTGAAAGGTGGCTTTCTTTTTCATGGCTGTGTTCTGTCCCTTTCTTGGTGCTGATGGTGCTACTCATTGGACGTACTTGTCTGCGGTTTTACTGAGTTCATTTGGCTCATGGAAGTGTCCCAAAGGTGCCAAAATCAGCGCAGGCTAGTCAGAAGTGCCCAGCTGGAAGTGGAGTTTTGGGAGATGGGGGATGTCACCTTCTCAGCAGCCATGAGCTGTGAGGCCAACTTAGTGTGCCTTCTGGAACTGAACCACTGGGGTAAATTAAGCAGCTCTTCAAGAAACAGAATTGTGAAATTCCTTTCTATACCTACATAAGCAATGAAAGAGTTGGCAGTTAATGAAGAAATATGTTGATGATGATGAATGTTAATACAACTCATCCTCATGGGATCAATCTGGCAGCTCACACCTCTGAGAGCAGTTTTTTCAGATTCTTTGCAAAACCTGCAAACTCTGGCAGATCCCTGCAGTGAGTTACTGCTGATTCATCTTTTGGCTTAGGATGTAGTTTCACTGAGATCTGGCTCTATGGTGAGCTAGTTCAAGACGTTAAACCAGAAGAAAAGTCTCTTTTTTGATGTGCTAGCTTTCTGCTCACTTAATTCCTTGAATCAAACTGGTACCACTTTTTGCAGAAGTGAGGCAGTAGAATCGGGGTAATTCTGGGCAGACTACCTAGACTTTAGTAAAGCCTTTAACACCATTTCCCACAGCATTCTCCTGGAGAAACTGGCTGCTCATGGCTTGGACAGGCACACTCTTCACTGGGTAAAAAACTGGCTGGATGGCCGGGCCCAAAGGGTCGTGGTGAATTAAATGGAGTTAAATCCAGTTGGTGGCCCGTCACAAGCGATGTTCCCCAGGGCTCAGTACTGGGGCCAGTTCTATTTAATATCTTTATCAGTGATCTGGTTGAGGGGATCAAGTGCACCCTCAGCAAGTTTGCAGACAACACCAAGTTGGGCGGAGTGTTGATCTACTAGAGGGTAGGAAGGCTCCTCAGAGGGATCTGGACAGGCTGGATCGATGGGCCCAGGCCTGTTGTATGAGGTTCAACAAGGCCAAGTGCTGGGTCCTGCACTTGCTTCACAACAACCCCATGCAACGCTACAGGCCTGGGAACTAGTGGCTGGAAAGCTGCCTGGTGGAAAAGGACCTGGAGGTGTTGATCGACAGCCGGCTGAAGATGAGCCAGCAGTGTGCCCAGGTGGCCAAGAAGGCCAATGGCATCCTGGCCTGTATCAGAAATAGTGTGGCCAGCAGGTCTTTTCTATGAAAGAAGCGGTCCTACTGCCTCCCTGGTATCAGCCCTGTTAAAACAAACTGTGCTCAAAATGACTTGTTTGAATATGTAGCATCGATATGAGGAAGATAAATCACATTAGGAGTTGAAATGTGAGTTTGGCTTTCTTCTGTAGCTTGGGATGGGATGCCAAATAGAGTGTTACTAATGAGCTAGTGGGGACTACACACAGCTCTCTGCTCATTGTCTGCTAACAGCAATTTAAGTCTTGACTGGAGCCTCTTCCCTGATATTCCATGATCATTGATTTTCCTTTGAACACTGAGCCATTTACCCTAGTCTTCTCCCTGTTAAAGGATGAGCTAATGTGATTATAAAAATAATTTTTTTGTGTCATCAGCAGAACAAGTGAAGCCTGGTTTCCTATGGACTTGTCCTGATGTGGCACTGCTGTGTGGATTCTCATACGTATATTAAGCAGTGTCTGCACACGCTTGCCACTTTATCAGTGACAGCTTTATTAGGGTCTGTTTCATTGATTTGGCTTTGCATTTCACAGAAGTTACCTTTGTACAAATTAGATGGAATTGGGCAATGGCTTAAACATGCTTTTTTGGCAAGGAAAGGGGTGGGGGGAAAGGGGACCTGCAGGCAGAAACACCACCAGACAGTGTAGTTGCATAAGCCTTCTTTCCTTAGGAAATCAGGCTAAAAATGAGTCTTTTGACAGAGACCTCTGCAGACATCTCAGATCAGGCTACAGAGACGGAAAGAAAAGTAAATCTTGCTGTTTACCATGTAAAGGCTTCCAGGTACCTGCTGCAACAGATTTTTCATAAGTAAGGCTAAGCCAGCAGTTGGTGTTTGCTCACTCGGTTACCTTCTCATCTTCAGCAATGTCCCCATCAGGCTTTGGGAACTTGTTTTTTTGCCAGAGTGCACTCATGCATCAGTTGCTTTCATTTATTTTTAATTTAACCTTTATAATTGAATAAATGACTATGTAGGTAGTAAGACAAGCTGTTAAAGAGACTTGTGGCTTACAGGACTCTGTTTATGTCAGTGATGCCATGCAAAATAAAGGCTCTAAATGCAGACAAGGATATAATCCTGTTATTGTATGTAGAAAAGCCAGACTTGGGGGTTCCATTATATAGCATCTTCTCTGTGAGACTTCCACTGTGTAATAAATGCTGAGGTATTTTATTGTTTTTCTCTCAAACTCCTATTACCTTAGAAACTAAAATAAACAACTTGTAAAAGGAAAAACTGGCTTATTTCAGATTTCTGGGCGAATGCCAGTTTATTACGAATGGGTCCAGCTACGAACAAACTTTGCAGATTTTTTCAGATTTGGTTGCTATTTTGAGCTCATCTGGAGCTCTGATAGAGTTCTCTTACAAATGCCTTGCCTATGCCATAACAGGGCAGCAAGTTTGCCGACAACACCAAGCTGTGTGGTGCGGTCGACACACTGGAGGGAAGGGATGCCATCCAGAAGGACCTTGACAGGTTTGAGAGGTGGGCCTGTGCAAACCTCATGAAGTTCAACAAGGCCAAGTGCAAGGTCCTGCATGTGGGTCGGGGCAATCCCAAGCACAAATACAGGCTGGGCAGAGAATGGATTGAGAGCAGCCCTGAGGAGGACTTGGGGGTGTTGGTTGACGAGAAGCTCAATGCAAGTCAGCAGTACGCACTTGCAGCCCAGAAAGCCAACCATATCCTGGGCTGCATCAAAAAAAGTGTGACCAACAGGTTGAGGGAGGTGATTCTCCCCTTCTACTCTGCTCTCATGAGACCCCACCTGCAGTACTGCGTTCAGCTCTGGGGCCCCCAACATAAGAAGGACATGGACCTGTTGGAGTGAGTCCGGAGGAGGGCCACGAAGATGATCAGAGGGCTGGAGCACCTCTCCTATGAGGACAGGCTGAGAGAGTTGGGGTTGTTCAGCCTGGAGATGAGAAGGCTCCGGGGACACCTTATAGCAGCCTGCCAGTGCCTGAAGGGGGCCTAAAAGAAAGCTGGAGAGGCACTTTTTACCAGGGCACGTAGTGATAGGACAAGGAGTAATGGCTTTAAGCTGAAAGAGGGTAGATTTAGATTAGATATTAGGGAGAAATTCTTCACCATGAGGGTGGTGAGACACTGGAACAGGTTGCCCAGAGAAGTTGTGGATGCCCCAACCCTGGATGTGTTCAAGGCCAGGATGGACAGGGCTTTGAGCAACCTGGTCTAGTGGAAGGTGTCCCTGCCCGTGGCAGGGGCGTTCAAACTAGATGATCTTTAAGGTCCCTTCCCACTCAAACCATTCTGTGATGCTGGAGCCCTGCCACATTGGCTTCTTGGGTCTCCTTCCAGTCACTTGGGCCTTGAAATAAGTCTGTTGTGTCCCCAGATGTTAACTTTTTTCCTTGAACTAGTTTACAGCTGGGATCAGTTCCCTGATTCTCTGACACTGTCATTACAGAAATGCTGGTGCTGGAGCAGGGAGCGAGCAGTCAGTCAGGTTGAACAGGAAACGTGGGACTATCCTTCCAAGTGGCACTCCAGGTTTACGCTAGACTACCAAGACCTTGTAAAACAAAGTATTATACATTGGGGGGTGTGAAAGGAGGAGAGGAGGGAAAACATGTCCATCTGACTGTGGGAACTTGGTTATAGCCAGACCCCTCCAGCTTTTTCTCCTGAGCATGCGTGTGATTTCTCCTGATCATGAGTCATGTGACGAGCTTCAGAGGAGCGCTGGCTCTTGCTCCGTGACCGTCATTTCAACTGGGCAACTGTCTCTGCTGCATCGGATTGTAGGGGATGGACGGAGAAGCTGTGGCCGGGGTTGTGACTGTAAGGGAGATGCAGCCCTTCCCTGTAGAGGAGAATGAACCAGAGACAAGACATGAGAGTTACTGCAGTGTGGGAGATTGCAATGCTTTGTAACCCCCAGTTGATAAATGTAAAAATGGATAAAAATGTCTTCACTGTAGAGCGAGATTGAGGGTCTTTGCAGAAAGACTTACGATACAGAAGCTGTAACTCTCAGGTATAAAGCATTTGTATGTTCAAAATACAGACACAAGTCAATGGAAAACAAACTTTCCTGATGTGACCCCACCACCAGTGAGACCTGACGTGATCACACCATCCTGGCTTAGACCAGGTCCTTAGAACAAGCAGCCGCCTAAGTTTTAATGGCCTGGTCATCTTATTTCTGATAGGGAGAGGGCTGCCTTTGCTGAGAGAAGCGTTCTTCTGGAAATCAACCGTGCTCCTTGTTTGCTATCAATTGGTCCCTACCTCGTTCCTGAGTTAAAAAAGAAAGGGGAGGAAAAAAAAGCGAGAATTCACTTAGACAGAAAAAATACTGCTTCTATAGAGATTTTTCCCCCGTGACAGCCATTAGCTGCTTTGTTACACTCCTCAGACACTCCGTCTGCTAAATGCAAAGTCTCTGCTGGGGAGAGCCACATACCCTGATCATAACATTACAAGTGGCAAAGTTAAAATGAAATTTGATGCTGACTGTCAAATTGTCAGAGCGATTTAAAGTGGTATTTCTGGTGGTTTCAGGGCCTCCTTCAAACAGATGCAACTAGCTGGGATTCTAACAGCACAAAAATTGGGAAATATTGTGAAATGCAAAGGAATTGGAAGAAACTGGGTGCTCAGATCCCTTTCAGTTGCAATGGAATTTGGGCTGCAAACGTGTATGGTTTTTGACAGTCTTGGCCTCGAGACTTGATGATGGTAACCCTGCACACGGCAGCTGGCTGTACAGTCACTGCCCGCGTGTTGTGATGTCACCCTTCTGATGTTCATACTTGTTCCCCACACATGAGCTTTGCCATAATTATTCCTCTGTTAAACTCTTACTCCTTTCCACTCGATCGGTCCCTTTTTGTTTTCCTCCCGTTTGCCGCTTCGGAGACGGCTACGATTTGCCTTTTATTTTCCGGCCTGCCTTTGTTCTTCACCTTCCGTTCTCGCTGCGGCCTCTGCTCCCCGGCTCCCGCTTCGCTTCCCCGGCGCCGAGGGCTGCGGCTGCCCCGCCCGGGTCCCGCTCCCGCCCGAGCAGGCGGGCAGGTCGGCTGCCAGCCGCCGGACTTCATCTTGCCCCTCGGCTTCGGGGCGCGGGTGGCTGCCGCCGCCCAGCTACGGCTCGCTCGTCAAGCCTGCCCGACTGCAACCGGCAGACTTCGGAAGTCTTCTGAAAGCAGCTCGCCGTTCAGTATTCTGATTAGTATCTGATACCACAGTATTCTTTCTCCAGGTGGTATCCCCCTCGCGGGGCTGCCAGCGCCTGTTCGGGGACGCAGCCGCGGCCGCCCTAACCCCGCCAACTCCCGCGCGGAGCTGCGAGCACCGCGCCCCTCTTCGGGCCGCCGCCCCCAGCGCAGTGCCCGAGCCCCCGGCTGCCGCCCCGGCAGCGGCGGGACAACCACACAGGCGCTTCGCGGGTACGACAGGGGGCCCGAGATGGCAGCACACGGCTTCCGCGGAGGATCCGGGCACGGCAGCCCGGAGGCGTCCCGCTGCTGCGGGCCGGCCCGGCCGGTACCGTACTGAAAGCCGCCGCGCGCCCCGCTTCAGCCGCCCGGCCAGCAGCTGCCGTACAACATGGCGGCGCCCACTGCTCGCTCGCACCGCCGGGAAAGAGGAAGCGTCCGCCACTCTAAGCCTCCCCGTGAGCGCAGCGACTACTCCGCGGGGGGTTCCTGCAGCCGGAGACAACCGTTCCGCGGAGACGCAGGTAGCGGGCGGGTAGGTGGGCGCCCCGGCGGGGCGTCTGTGGGCCGGGCGGCGGCGCGGCAGTGGCCGGGAGGGAAGGGGAGAGGTTGCCGCGCGCATTCCGGGGGCGGGCCGCGCCGGCAGGTGCCCCGGCTGCGTAGGCCGGTGGGCCCGCGGCCTCTTGGGCCGAGCCCTCGGCGCCTGCCGCCTGCCCGCTCCCCACGCGGGCGGCACCCAGGCCTCTTCCCGGTAGAGCCCCGACCAAGCCTAAAACGGGCAGCGCCTTCGCCCGGGTGCCACGGGGCGCTGCGCCCCGCCCCGCCCCTACCTGCCCCCGTCCCGCCGGGCCTGCGGGCGGCGCAGAGGCGCGCTCTCTGCTCTCTCCGGGGGGGGGCTGCGGCCCGGCTCCCCGGCCTGCCCCCGCGCGGCCCCCTCGGCCCGAGGCGCACGGCTGCCCCCGGGGCCGCTGCCCGCCGCGGGTCTCCCCATGGCGGGCGGCCTGGGCCGCCTCAGCCCGCGGGCATCCCCGCGCAGCGCGCTGGGGCTGAGCGGGAGGCGGTTTGTCTCGTCGCGGCTTCTCCTGCCGGGGCGGGATGGCGGCATCCGCACAAGCGGGCTGCCTGGGATCGCGGGGCCGCGGTCCGCGCCTGCATCCCCCGGTTCCCAAAGAGGTGGCGGCTGTCGGGCGGGGGGAGAGGCCGCACGTGCAGGTGGCCCTCGTGGCTTTCGGTCTTCTTGGTCAGTTTAAGAGTGAGGGTGAATGACCTGTCACTTCACCAGCGTTCGGGCGGGTGCCCGTGCCCATCCTCTGAAGGCGGTTAGGGGTTGCGCAGGGCTGTAGGTAGCACCGACACCACAGCTTCTGCTTGTGCCCAAAAGCGCGTAAGGGCAGACTTCTAAAAATAACGTGGTGGGTTGGGGAGGTGGGGATGCAGGGGCAGGATTGATTTCAGTTTACAGGAGGGGAGCTAAGCTTTTGTATGATAGAGGGAAAGCTATGTTATAAATAGATGCTGCTTCTTCAGAGCATTGAAAAATGCCTGAAGAGCCATTTGACCTCATTATGGATTTGAATGTAATGGACAATGCCTATTTTCTACTGATGCATGAATGGACATGCTTATTCTGCAGTAATTTCATCGTGTCCTTATTTAGGTTGATCTGATTCCAAACTGAGCTGAAAGGTGTTGATAATAGCCCTGACTAGTTTATTTTTGGAATATCAGAGTTTGCAGAAGCATCCAGTTGCACCAGTATGAATCAGTGCATTCCCTTTAAGGTTTTCGGTGGTCTGATCAACCGCAGCATTCAGTCTCCTGTTACTGCCCAATCCACCACTGCAGCAGTCTGTCCCCTGACCCCCAGTCTGTCAAAGTGGGACCTGGTCCTTTTTCTGTCAGGATCACAAGTTGTGGCTAGAATCTTGTTATGATACCAGTGGGTGTGTTTAATACCTCTAAACACATTTTATTAAGTTGTCTTTAATTTCCACCTCTCTCATTTTTCTTTGCAGGCCATGATAAAATCCTACAATGCTGTTTTGAGTGGGTGAAGCGAAAGGGGGAAAAGGGGGATTAAAAAAATGCCCAAGCAAACAGCAGTGACGATTACTTTGGCGACCCTGCTGGGTGTGGCAGTGGGGGGCCTGGTTTTGTGGAAAGCAACCCAGCGTCGGAAAGGAAAAGCATGCTGTAGTAGTCGGCAAGAGGAAGCAGTTATAAACTTGGGAGATGAGGATCTGATTAAGGCAGAGGATAAGGAGGTGCTTTCCTTCTTCAGATCTCCCACCTTTTCCTGGGTAGAGAGGACCCTTGGTGCAGACATAGTGATAGTTTCAGAGCAGGAGGAGTGGGATCGTGTTGAACCTTTGCTGAAGAAGGAGCTGGAGAAGTGGCCAGTGCTTGGAATTGATTGTGAGTGGGTGAGTGATCAAGAAGCACCTCTCCTTTAGATTGCAGATTGCAACGGGAAATCATTGAGGGTGGAGTGATTCCTTTGCTTAAATTGATACAACGCTATTGAAACTGTCTGTGTGATTATCTGTCATGACAGCAGTGAAATAGCTGCTAATTTTGATTGTTCTCATGTTTAATTGTGCTGACTGTAAGTTTTTAATTCACTGGTTGTATTTGTTTACTGAACTCCTGTGATAAATCGACTATACTAAACACAGTGATAATTGTATGGCTAAATATAGCATTATGTGTTTTCTATAATATCTCTTTAAAGGTGATTTTCTAGAAGTAGCTTGGGTTTACACTATTTTAAATCCAGCTACATACTTAAGAAACAATTTCTTAAGAATAGTAAATCCAAAAAGAGGATAATACTGATATGATGTGTAGGTGTAACTCATTGGGAATACCAGAAAGCAGAGTTGCTCTTCTGCTTGTACATTTGCCTGTATGAACTCTCAAAACAGGCTTTGAGTCATTTATAAAGCCTGGCTTTACCATTATTTTGACTGGAAATTTATTCACCCCACAGTCATTAGTATAAGCCACAGTTAAACAATGTGTTTGCCATAGACATTTATGTAGCGGGTGGCTTTGTGCAGATGTGGATTGAGAAATGTGTCTGATTTTTTTCTACCAGCTCAGCTATGAGGGGGAAGGGTGAAAGGGGGAAAGTTTCTCTTGTAGGAGTGTGGCAAGGAGTAGCTTGGGGGTGGTATAATACTGTGAAACAGATCACATAATTTGCAGTAGAATTTTAGAGACATGTAACGATGCTTGACTGTATAAACTGATAGGTATTTTCTGTCTACAGTGGCCTCTTTTGCAATTTGTTCCAGCTCCAGTATTGCCAATAATACTGTAACCCAGACTCTGATTTTTGTCTTTATTTCAGGTATCTGTGGAGGGAAAAGCAAATCCTGTATCCCTCCTGCAGATGGCTTCTTCCAGTGGCCTCTGCATTCTTGTTCGGTTGCCCAGGCTTGTTGCCAGTGGACAGACTATCCCAAAGACTCTCTTGGACATCATGGCAGATAGCGCTGTGTTGAAAGTTGGGGTAGGATGCTGGGAAGATGCTTGCAAGTTACTTCATGATTATGGTCTTCCAGTCAAAGGGAGCGTGGATCTCCGGTATTTAGCCATGAGACAGCGGTGAGTGTCTGAAGACAGAGGCAGCTCTGTTCGAGGCATCGTTTGAGTTGGAAATATTTTAAAAGTAATTTGCATATGCTGAATGAGACCAGGCAGGTAGGTCTGGAGTTCTCAGGGTGGTTTTAGAGCATGGGCATTGACAGCTGCAGCCCAAGAACATGTCATGCTTCTGTTCTGGGGTCTTAATGGAAATGAAATCTTCATGAAGATTTCTGGCGGGCTCAGGGTGTGTGAGGCCATCCAAATTTGGATGGGTGTATAGTTTCGTTTTTAATATCGTTTTTAATATAGTTTTCGTTTTTAATCTTCATGAAGATTTCATATGCTAATTGTGTCTGTTAGTCTTCTCATGCAATACCCATATGGACTTTTCTGGGTATCATGCTTCAGCTTGCAAGAAGCCCTGGCACAGTGATGTAATGTAGTGAGAATGATCACCATGTCAACAGATGTTTGAATACATTGTCTAGAAGTATGGGGTAAATGTGCCAGGGGCACGTAAGTGGGACTGTTGAATTACAGGATTTCTTGAAAAATGACTAAAATACACCATCTCTAATTTTCTCTTCTAATAACAATGCTTCCATTAAAAGGTTACAATTATGATGCCATTTTCTCATCCTTCATTCTTCCTAAAATAAAATGTTTTACTTGGGAATACTCTTCACGTACAGTATTTGTATGCCTGGGTGTGTTGTTAGTGATATGGGGCATGGATTTGCTGACCTGATGGTGCCTTTTTATCGATGAGGATGGACTAATTGTCTCTAGAGGCCAGGATTCCTCTGAGTCATTCCTGGCTCTCATGCTCCTCGTGAGGCCCTGCGGCAGGCGGTCCATCACTCTATGATAGACCTTTTTAGTTGAGAAATGGGTAGTTCAGAGCCAAGCATTTCAGCCTTAAATGTTACCAACTCCCAGCCTTGCCTGTTTTGCATATTGCAAGCACTAGGTAATTACTAAATCTCAAAAGGACATCTTAGCGGAGGGGAGGAAGAGGGTCTGTAAAGCTGACAGGCAGCTGTGTGCTGTTTGAGTGGGAGTCATGCATCATGTGCATTGTATTCTGGCGGGCTCAGGGTGTGTGAGGCCATCCAAATTTGGATGGGTGTATAGTTTCGTTTTTAATATGTTTGTTTCGCTTTCTTTGTTAAACTGAAGGAAGGATCTACTTCACAACTGCCTTAGCCTTAAGTCTTTAGCTGAAAAAGTCCTGAACTGCCCGCTTGACAAGTCTCCTCATGTGCGTTGCAGCAACTGGGAGGCGGAAGAACTGACACAAGATCAGGTGTGTCTTCCACTTCAACTTAGTGTTTTGGGAGGAAAAGCAACCTTCTTAGTAGAGAAGAGATATTACAATAGGGACATCTGAGCTTTCTTCGAGTTTTGCCTCAAAACCTTGTGTGTGACTGTGGTCTGAAGTTAACTTCAGATTCTGTGCCTGCGTTTTGCTCCTTTTCCATGAAGATAATTTTCTGTTACTCTCCCTGGATTCTTGACCCTTGTTTTCCTTTAATCCTGAAAGGTCTATAAGGCAAGATCCCTTGAAGAAGCGTTTCTGCACCCAAAACCTCACCTTTTAATTATTTTCTTTCCTCGAAACCATAGCAGTCAGTGCAATATAAGAGAGAGACCCCGGAAACCTTGTTCACCATTTGTAGACCATTATGATTTCCCTGATTGCTCACTTTCTTTACAGTCATGCTGCAGATGTCTACAAAATCAGTGACCGGTAGAGGGAGTGACAGGATAAATAACCGCACTGAATATTGGTAGACAGTGTGTCAAAAGGGAGCTTTTTTTTTTTATTGAGGCCTGGCTGACCTGAATTTTTTTCAGTCCCTTGGGGTTCCTGGGGGCACCCATGAGTATTTCAAGTCTGACTGATCATAAAAATGTGGGGTGTGGTGGTGTTACGAAAGTGTCACTCAAATGCCAGAACTTTGCAGGAACTTCAAAAGGAAATAAATCCAGCTTCTGGCTTTACTGTACGAAGTGTTACAGACTAATACTGTTTGGGAGTGTTTGCTGTTTGCCAGTATCTTGACATCTATGTTTTTCTGCAGGTTCTCTATGCTGCTAGGGATGCCCAGGTCTCAGTGGCCCTGTTCTTCCATTTGCTGGGATTTGCCAGCCTCCCTGCTATGTCTGAAGGTGAAAACTCTGTCACTGCTTGGGAAAAAGCACTGTGTAAATGCCGGGGCTTGGTGGATATCCCATTCAGAGGAAGAAGGAGTGGCAGCACAGGAGAGGAGAAGAGTGGAGAGGGACGCTCCCCTCAGAAAACAAAGAATCGGAAATCTTCAGTGAATGGTCAGCCTTCTGGCAGTCAGCAAGTCAGAGATCCTCGGAGGCAGAAGCGAAAGCCTTTGGGTGTGGGATATTCTGCAAGGTAAGTCTATGAGCACATTTTACGCCTTGCGCCACCGATGGCAAACTTTGAATGATGCCTCATGCTCTACTTATTAAACAAAGTGGTTAATATGAGCTAGGAAGGGAAACACAAGACCTAACAGTCATGAGAGCCAGATCCTGTTCCTGTTTTCCCTGTTTCCCTCTAGTGGTATTGAAAGTGGGGGCAGCACTTGGATCTATACTATCTCAACCTGGTCATGAGCATGTTGAGGGGTTGTCTTCAGCTTTTGCCCTTCCTTCTCCTGTGGAGGCATTAGCTGGAGAGCAGGGTCCCAGCAGGAGGCAGTTGGCTGTCTGGGTGGCACTTACTACCCAAACAGCTGTGCCCTGTCTCCTCCAGGGAAAAGGTGGCAACGGCATAGAGCTTGTCCTGTGAGCAGGGTCTGCCTCGTGGAGTCCTGTTTGTACTGTGCTGCCCCTGGTCACTGTGGCCACAGGGATGTCAGGGTACTGAGCAGAGCTGAAAGCTAAGGTTAGGAGGGGTTAGAGAGGTTAGGTGAGGTGCCAGAGGGCACAGGAAGGAAGAGTCTGTGGCAGCATCAGAGCACTGCACTTCTGTGTTGGCCAGGGAGAGAGAGGAGGGAACGGTACTACTTTGGCCTTGCAGGGGCAGCTGTTGCTGGATTCAGCAGCCCTGTCCCGCTGGCAGTTTTTGTGGAACAAATCTTAAATTCTTACAGCCTTTTGCTAATGAAAGTTCAGTCATTTCTAAATTAAAACAAGTTGGAGAAGTCTCTTTAAGCTCAATGCAGTGGAAGATGCAGAGAGCTAGTATGTTTAGTTTTGTTTGGATACAATCTTATAGAATTAATCACATGGATATAGGAACTAAAATTGTCTGTAATTACCATTTGGAAAGAAAACCAGTCATTTTAGTATTTTGTTTTTTCCCTTTCAAGTTTATTGGCTTGGCAATGAAAACATTTTAATGCAGTCAATAATATTGATTTAATTAGCAGTCATTAATGGTATTGTGTTGTACACAGCAAGTCCCTTCAGATTTTTTTTTTTCAGTTGGAGCTTGTGTCATACAAAAGAGAAGGGCTGCACATCATGGGAGGATTAAAATTTAAACAAAATTGCATTCCAAGCTAAATTGAGATCTCCCCATTTTTGTATGTTTGTTTGTTTATTGTTTTTAACCATGCTTGACTTCATGAGAGACTTGTAGACTCACTGTTTTTTACAGTATCTCCAGCAGTCCGGCTCTGGTCTGTAATTAGGCTAGATGTGATTTCAAAAGTCCTTTTCCACTTTTCCTTTCTTTAAGCCTGTTTAGTTTTAATGTGTATTCATTTAGAGCTGGGAAGTACTCAAATTATCATGGTGATTGAGCTGAACTGCTGATGCTCAGTGGAAGGAGACCTCCTGTATCATTATTGTTTTGTTGGGTTTTTCCCCGCATGAACCTGAGAAGAAAGCCTTTTGTCAGATTACATAGCCTGTGAATCAACATGGTAGAGCTCTGCTGAGTACTTATTTTTATGATCTTGCTGGAAAGAAAGGAAACTTTTCCACAGAGTATTGTGACTTGTCTGTAACCCTGGCCAGTTCCTCCCAGGTGCTCCCCCACCCCAACCTGCTCTGCGTTTCAGTTTTTTTGAAGGAGGTTGGCAGAGTAAGGAAACATTTTCTGCAAAACAGAGCCCTTCCACACGTTGCTACAAATCACCAGAGATGGCTCAAGCAGGACTTTTCGCCACTGGCTGAGGTTAGGTGCCTGTGTTTCAGAGGGCCTCAGCTCAGCTTCATTGTTCCCATGGACTCATGTGTTTTGGTTCCCAGTGTTCCAAGAGCTTTTTTATAAAATTTCTCTTGGATGAATGAAGTAATTGCTGTTCACACTAAGTTTTAGAAAAGTCATCTTAATAAAACATTAAAATATGGGCTTAGGCAGTTGATCTTTGAAATTGCCTTGCCTGTAAGTTGATGCTCTCTTTTAGCTTACTCTTAGCTCATAGTCCTTCTTGACTTCAATTTTTGTTTCCTAATGTAATTTTTTTTCTTTGAAAATGCTGTTATCATTGATGGCATCTCTTGAAAACTGGGATTCAGAGTTACAATTATATTGGCAGCAGGAGAGCAAAAGATACCTTACAGTCAGTTGGTAAACGCCAGGTAGGTTTTTAGATGTTCTGCTTCCCTTAACAGCAGCCTGTGCAGTGCTCAGCAGCCTTAGGTGTGTGTTTAGGGACACTCCTGTGATTTGGAGGGAGCTGCATGAATTGCAGTGTGGAACGCACGGCTATAGAGAGCTCTGTTTTTTTGGCATGCTGTTATAGTTGCTGTAATGCTGCCCTTGTTTCATAGAAAATCTCCACTGTATGACAACTGCTTCCTGCATGCACCAGATGGGCAGCCCCTGTGCACTTGTGATCGCAAGAAGGCTCAGTGGTATCTGGACAAGGGGATTGGAGGTGAGCATACCAATTTTCCTGTTGGATTTGAAATACAACACTTGGGGTTTTTGGTCTTGTTTGTTAGATAACTGGGCGTGAATTTTTTTTGTCCTTTCTTATTGGATATACTGTTGGGGATTCACTAGGATGACTCCTATGTTTTAGCATTGTTATTTTAGCTTTCAAATAGAAATTTGTCTTGAATATTCCCTATTTGCCTTTACCCTTTCAGAGCTAGTTAGCACAGACCCATTTGTTGTGAAGCTGCGGTTTGAGCCTTCAGGACGTCCTGAGTCCCAAGTTGATTATTATTTGACAGTCAAAGAAAACCTCTGTGTTGTATGTGGCAAGCGAGAGTCCTATATCCGGTGAGTTCAGTGGGATAGGAGAAAAATGCATCTTTTAAAACAGGATTGAAGTCTGCATCTAGTTTGGCATCCAGAAGCTTGGTTAGTGGACAGAAACATCATGCTTGTTCATATCCTGGATGGGCTATCACTCTTTGAACGCTCTGTAGTCGTATGTGTCTGGGTAAGTTTGACACTGGACAGGCCAACCTTCCCTCTTCTTCCAGAGGCAGGAGGTATCGTTCCTTGGAGAGAACAAAGTGTATGGAATTTCTATGTGCTGCTCTTTGAATGACAGGGGGCAGTAGTATGCCAACACACACTGTTTTGATGGCATCCCCTTCTGAAAATAGCTGTACTGTTCCTTCCACTACTTAATCCCTATATTTTTGAAAGGTTTAGGGGAGCCTGAAGCCCATGAGATCACAAAGGGTGATATTTTTGTCTTTGCAACTGCTGCTGTTTAGCTGAGAGGTATGCTTCTCATAGCGCATTGCTTTTGTTGGTTTTTTTTTTTTTAACGGTATGAATCACTTTAAAAAAAAAAACAAAACAGCAAGGGAAAGAAAAAAGAAATGCAGAAAACCTGTGGACAGAAGTACAATTAAAAAGAAGTTGCAGAACTTATTGCTGCACTGAGGGTCCTGACGCTGGTGATCTTTGTTTTCCTGGACTTTTAGTATTAGCTGACCCTTTGTGGGCCAGGAAGAGGAGGAACTGGGGAGTAGCAGCTCCAGGCAAATGTAATGAGCTGGCTGGTTTGTTTTCCCTAGGAAGAACATTGTTCCTCACGAATACCGAAGACACTTCCCCATCCAGATGAAGGACCACAACTCCCATGATGTGCTCCTACTCTGCACGTCCTGCCATGCCATTTCCAATTACTATGACAACCATCTCAAGCAGCAGCTGGCGGAGGAGTTTGGTGCCCCCATCGGCTCTGAGGAAGGCGTGCGTCTGCTGGAGGACCCTCTGCGCAGGCAAGTGCGGTCGGGGGCCCGAGCCCTGCTGAATGCAGACAGCCTGCCTGACCCCCGAAGGGCAGAACTTCTGCAAAGCATCAAGGACTTCTTTAACACAGAGGCAGTCACGCCAGAGATGCTCCAGGAAGCAGCTGGTCTGGAAACCAGGTATAACAAGCCCATCGATAGATGTAACATTTTAGTAATTTATGTTGACACATAACTTCAACAAAAAGTCGTCTGCACACAGAGCCTTGGGTAACTATTACTGCAGCAAAATAAAAGAAAATTCAGCAGGATTTGCAGAGCTGAGGCTCACACATGCTGACTTCCCCCTCCCCCCCCAAAGCTTTTTAATGAAAATAAGACAAAACCTATTGCTAGTCTCCTTGGGATGTTGATGTATCGTCCTTAAAATAATGGTGTTGAATTAAGGAGTGTCTGAGTTTGAGACTGCTATGAGTTGATCTACACAGGAAAAACGAGTCTCTAAAAGCGTAACTTTATCATTTGTGTAAGCCTGCAGAGCCTGGATTTATAGTACTTTGATACATTTAACTAGAGAGAGGACAGGAAGAAGATAACTGTCTGTGCTGTGGCCTAAGGCTCTAAGAAGACAAGCACACTCTGCATTTCTTACTGTGTTCTTGTTTTTGTTTACCCCCTTCTCCCCTCAACCCAGCAGTGGTCTGTGAACTGCAGCTCTTGTTTCTTCCCCTCTTTCCCTTTCTCTTCTATCGATCTCCTTCTGTTCTTGCTCTCCATCTTCCCCTCCACTATCTTACACTTCTTTTGAAGGACAGATCAGGGAGGGAGACTGAAAGACAATCATGTCAGAAGTCTCCTCTCTTCCTCTTTCTCAAAGCCTCCCCAAATATCTTTTCTTAACTAGTATCTGGTCTCTGCATGAAGTCAGCATTTTCTCCTTGTTATGCTCACTGTTGTTTGTAATGTGCCAATGTTAGAACCTATCGAGGCAGAGAATTCAGTGGCAGGATCAGGGCTCTGGAGTGTCATATGGTTCTTGCCTTGAGAAATTTGCAGTCTGTCTCCTGAGGAGCTTGTAATGGACCTTGAGAGCTTTGTTTAGTATTGCTATAAAAGAAGAACACTTTCTCAGTTCAAAGAAACCAACTTCCGAGTGTAACTGTGTTCCAGAAAGCAGTCTGGCATTGAAGCAAAGCTTAAAACTCTCCCTCCTGGTTAGCTTAGCATGTGTCTGTAATTAAACTCCACAGGCGAAAGTATCTTCAGTGTCTTGCTGTTCATTGTAGACTGGTCTGGAGTCTGACAGTGGGCTTGTGTGAAAATAAACTCTGCTTGTGTCCTGGCAGGATCTGCAATGAGAGCTACATGCCACATGGATTGAAGGTGGTGCAGTGTTTTGCTAAAGGAGGCCTGCGCTCCCTTATGCAGTTGGAGAGACGCTGGCGGCAGCATTTCTTGGACAGCATGCAGCCCAAGCACCTCCCAGAGCAATGGTCAGTGGACCATAACCACATGAAGCTGATCCGAAAGTATGGGGAGGATCTTCAGATCGAGCTGTCGTGAGACTAACTTCCTGGACTTTAGATAGTGTCTAATGGACATATGTAACTGAAGGTGGAATGACGGTTTTTATTTCTACGTCTCCACTAACATCTGGGCCTGGGTTTGCAAACAGGCAGCAGTGGATCTGCCAGACTTGGCATTTTGTAGAGTTAGAGCCGTTGACTTGAATTTTCAGGTGGTTTGGAATTTTTAATCCTAGTCTTTGCACTAGTTCAGTGCAAGACTGATATGCTAAGGGAACTTGTCTTCTCAAAGTGACTATGGAGAGGTTCTTTTCTACCCCCTAGGATAGCTGATGCCTCCAGACCATCTCTCTTAACACACAGCACAATATATGAACATTTCCAGGTTTTCCAACAGATAGATCTGAACCCTTAGCTGCACCTTGAGAGTCTCCCGATAAAAGTCTTTGCTTTCAGTGCAGTTGTACTCATATGAGTTCTTCCCAGAGAAGACTCCTTGCCAGAGAGAGATTCCTTGTTTAGAAGTGGCAAAGAAACCTTACCTTTTTTTTGCAGATTCTGAGCTGTATCAGCATTGCATATAGGCCTCAATGAGTTTCCTTGTGGCAGGTGCCTGATGAGAAGCGACACTCTTTGACTCTGGCAGTATGGAAGCACCCATGTCAAGTCTTTTCTTAAACAGCTTCAAGCAACACACAGTCTACAAAAAATGTTATATCCTACTTCCACTTGTTTATCATGAATAGCTCATGGTGGGTACCTTTTCATATCAGACTGAAATGGGGTCAGGTGTCTTTAAATAAAATTTGTTTCCTCTCATCTCTTTTAAGACCAGCATATTTTAAGAGGTCAGACCACATGTGGCAGAAAACTGGAAAATCTGGTGTTCTGTTCCTGGATTTGATGTGTGTGGTGGTGAGCAGGTCATACTCTGTCCATGCCTGTTTCTCTGTCTCTAAAATGGGACTAATAATACTTACCTATCTCACAAAGGTGTTGTGAGGCTTAATTAATTAATGTTTTTGTAAAATGCTTTGAAAATATAAGCTAGTGTGTTAATTATTACTGTTGGTTTTTAAAACGTGCTGCTGTCCGACTTTCTTAAATATTCATGTTTTTTGCCTGGTGCTAGACCTTGGTTAAATATAACTTTTTAAAAATACATACTGCTTTCTGTGGAATCACATTTCATGATTTTGATTGCATGAGATGAGTGTGCTTCTCCTGAATGATGAAGCTATGCTGAACTTTTATAGGTCTCTGTAAAGAAGTTTCAGTAAAACCCTTATCATACTTCACACTACTGCATATAGCGCAGTTGACCCATATTTTATTATAACATTTGGTCAGAATCCTGGACCTGCTGTGATCGTGACTGAAACCTTACCCTATCAGATAGTTCAAGAAATTTCACAGACCAGGGGTGAAAAACCTGTTTGTAGCAGAGCCTGTTTGAGATAAGTAGGAGCCACGGAGAAGTGGTACGTTAATGCCATCCCAGAGGAGCTGCAGTAGCAGCCTGAGCACAAGGAATCAAAGATCCGTGATAAATACTACTTATCACAGAGCTGCAAATGAGACCATTTTCATTATAAGGGCAATTTTATTCCTTTCCTGTACCACTGACAGGTCTTAACAAAACCTGATCTAGGCAAATGGGTTCTGTCTCTGTGCTCATTCACACAGCTGATTGTAATCTCAGCAAGAACCTCCTGTCTACAGCAGCAGCTTGGACATAACTATTTCTCTCCAAAGCATTTTGAGCATGTGTTCAGATGGTGCCATCTCCTGTCTTTAGTGCCATCTGATCAGGGTGGCAAGGGCTCTTTGCATGGCTCAGAAACTCCTTTTCAACAATCAGGAGTACAAGGTGCCCATCTCGCTTCTTCATTCTGCTTTGTTTTTTCTCCCTTTGTTCTGATGCAGGAACTGATAAAGCTGTCCTTGTTTAATGGAACTGATGTGCTGACCATAGGACTGCTGTCTTTTCTGTTTGTTGAGACAAGAAAATGATGTTGAGACAAGAATTGGACTACAGGTCCTCTAAATTTAAGGAGTCAGTGGTATCATTGAAGAGTTTTGTGGGGTTTTTTTTCCAAATCACTTGTTCAGAAATAGAAATTTGCAAGGAAAACTTCCTTCATAAATATTTTCTTGGCTAAGATTTTTTGTTGTTTGTAAGATATCCTTAACTTGCATCATTTTAAGTCAACCTGAAAGAGGTGGGGAAGCGGTATATTTATTGTGCAGAAATAGATTATTTTTATATGATTATAATTTTAAATTTTCTGCCAGTCTATAGATAAAACTTTCCTGTATGTCTTCATCGCTAATTGTTACACTCAGTAAAAATTTGCTCTTTTACCGGACTTAGCGCTACTGAAGCTCTTTTTTCCTTTTTCGCATGCCTGCTTTTTCTCTTCTTTCCCTGTGTCTCACCCTGTCCTTGTGAGTTCATCATTCCTTACAGTAACACCTGGACCTTACCCTCTGAGTTTTCCTTTCCAGTGCCTTCCCTGATCTGTCTGTCAGAGATCAGCTGTGGAAAAGCCCGGGCTGGCAGCAATACTGTACTTCTAAGCAATGCAATAGCAAGTTTGCTCAGGTATACTTGAATTGTTGTTCTGAGGCTCTCAGTGGATTCAGGTGCTGTAGTTGGCCTGGTCGTATTGGTCAGTCATGATGGCTACAGATCTACCTTTTTTAAAATAAAAAACTTAGATTTTGCTCAACCTAAGCACTCGTCTAGGTTGCTCCGAGTACTTTACCTGTACTAGGACCCCCTTGCACTAAACCATGCACATCCATTTTGTCTGCAGAGGGAGAGAATTGCCATGCCTCTCTGTGTGGGCTGGCTTTCACAACACGGGATTTTTCTTTTCATCACTTGTCACTTTACATTTGTAAGTTTGCCCAAAGTACACTGCCAGAGATGGGGGAGAGAAATTTTCTCTTTTACCTGGCACTTGATGCTACCTGCCTCAAACTGGTTCTTGCAGGTTAGCGGGGAGCACACTCCAGCTGCTGAGGTCCCCAAACCTGTCTTGGTTTATGAATTCCCTGCAGAACGCGCCTCCATCCTTTTTGTTTCAGGTGTTTTGCCCATGTGAAATGGATGTGCTTTTCTAAGAATACGACTGGGCACATGTTTCCAGAGACACTCCTCTGGAGCGGGAGTACCGACAGCCCCTGTAGTAGGTTAGCTTGCCTTCCCCATAGGCTACAAACTGATTTCTGTCTTCCCAAACACTACAGTTTGCCTTTTTCTTGGCTTTGCATTAACTTAGACATTATTGCAAGGTGCAGGAATTACTAGCTGAGCAGCATTTTTGATAGTCTGGCAGTTGGAGGTGCAGTAAGAGCAGCATTTCTGAGCAGACCATACATGACATGTTAATTATGCTGCTGACAGACTTGGCATTTGGAGTGCGTTGGTTTCCCTCCTTTGACAGTCTTTAAAGGTCCCAAATGTCACATCCATGACTGGCAGGACTGAAGACAACATATCCCCATGGGCTTCTTGCATTTTTCTCTGGTACTCACTAATGGCAGGGATAGGAAACTATCTTCCTGTTGCATTTCTATTGCTCTGGCTCCCTAGGGAGTATCTGAACTCTGCACTACATGGTTTTGGTGGTGGTTTTTTTTTTTTTTTAGTGAAGGCAACATGGTTAGCCTTGAGAAGCACCTCATTGCCCTGGCCCTGTGCCTAAATGCCTTTGAGGAACTGGGCCTTTTGCATGTGCAGAGGGAGCTTCTGTAGTAAGGAGTCACCAGGAGCCCTTGCCAGTGTACAGTGTTCTGTACTGATTTAGAGGCACCTCCAGTCTGAACCAGTAGGTCAGTTCCCATAGCTGCTCCTTGATCTTCTCCTTCCTTCAGGCCTCCACAGTCGCCCAGACCTATACTGCCTTCTTCATTCCGACTGCCTTCTTCATTCCGACAGCCTGACACAAACTGTCGTCCCCTTGATGTTCTTTGGGAATAAGGGCCATTTTAAAGTCCTTTCTCTCATTTCTGTGTAGTGCTGTGTTATTGGCATAAGGGCTTTTCCCCACCCTCAGGGGTACATTGTTCTGGAGAAAGGGAGAGGCAGTTCGAGGTAAGTGCAAAGAAGATGTATTCAGCTTTCTCTGTGAGTTATTAAGGGAGCCACAGTGTGCCCTCTTGTATTAGCCCCTGCATCAAGGGAATTTTGTTAAATGCTTTTACAGCTAGGGTAATGCAAGAGAGCCAACATGGTTAAGCTTAGTAAGGGAAAAAAAAAACCCAAAAAGCCAAATAAACATGCGTGGAACATAATTTCCCATATTCAAAACAGACTCCTCTATCACTGTGAATTCCACCATCAACAGCAGACAGCTGTGGTAAGGATTTTCTGCGCCAAGGTTAGTGCTGCATCTTCTCTTCCCACTCAACTATCATGGTGCTTGTTTCTGTCTTGAATTAGCCAGCGTGATACTACCTGGGGTCTCAGTAGTGTTGGTCGCCAGGAAACAGAGCAAAACCATCTTTCTTTTATTATTATTCTTTGCAAGCTATTGGATAAGTTCAGTTTTCAAGATGGGAGAGTAAAGAGAACTGAAAACAAGAGGATGGAGGCTTTTACTGTAAAATAGAGATGTCATCTTCAGAAAACAAGAAACCATTTCCTTGCACAGGAAAAACTCCAGCTTCAGCTACAGATGATATAAAATATGGCTTCTATCTTTCTTTGCTTAAAAAATGGGAAGATTGTGCAGTGGTTAATGAGCAAATGAGAGAAGACATTTATATATCCCAGCACAAATGTGACAAGTCTGAGAAGAAGGTACTAGGCAGCTGTCAGAAATGCAGGCTTAAGAGAAAAACTGCCTGTCCAAACTCCCTCCACAAAAAACTGCTGCTCTAAGAAGCTGTTTCACATGGTAGTGTGCTCTGTGGGGATCTGACATGTATCTGTTTCACATTGATTACCAGCAAGCCCTTTCTAGTTGATTGTCCTTTGAAAAATCCCAAACAGTACTTTGCATCAGCTGAGGTCTGCCAATTGCTTTTCCCTTTTTCCACTGTGCCCTGAGTCTGTCCAGGACTTCTAGCCATAAATAAAAGCAGAGAGACTGACTGCTGGTGGCAAGTTGTGAAAATGAGAATGGGACCTCCTTTCAATGCACTGTGAATAAAATATCGTTATCCCTATTTGTTTAGCAAGGGCTATGGAGAGCCCACATCTGAGCTGTAAGTATGTGTGTATAGTTTTATGTCAGATTTTTACTATTCTGATAATGCTTTCCACGTGTTTTACAAGCATTACATCCTCTTCTTTCCCCATCTGCTTCTCCTGTGATATATGGGTAGTGATACTAGATGTTCAGCTGCATATCTCAAAGAACTGTGCTGATGTCCGAAAGACCAGCTCTATTTTACAGGTATTTTCCCCACACTAGAAAAAGAGTTGGTCCAAGCTGTAAAATTAGAACTTAAGAAATCCTTACAGAGCCCTGGAAAGTACCAGACTAGACTGACAGTGTCTTGACAAATTGGTTAAGGGGGAGAAAACTGCCTTCAAGTGTATGTTCTGTGCACGATAGTCATAGGTGACAAACATTAGACAGTGCTGAGTATTAGATGCTCAAGAATACCCAAGTATCTTTTTTTTTTTTTCTCTGCCCTGTAAATGGGCATTAGGACTCTTGATACCGCTGGCTTCTGGCCCCATTAGCTCCATGCCCACAGTTCTGTTCCACTGCTTTCAAGGTTTCCAGTGTGTAGTGAAATATTGGAGGCAGTGTGGAAGCCCTGCTGCAACTTTGGACAAAGAAGCCGGGAGGTGGAGTAAGTACAGATAGATAGATGCAAGAGCTAAAGAAGTGGATTATCTTTATTTCAATCAGTTGGAATAATCACCGGTTAAAACCAGAAAGACTTCCTGCTAGCCAGCATCCTTCAGTTGGAGGTGTTTCACCACCAGCTGTGGCTAGTCAATGGTTTCATAGCAAAAGCTGATTTCTCACGACGGGCTGCAGTAGGGGACAAGGAAGAGAAATTGCCGTAGCTAGCAGGTTTGCACTTGGGTAATAACCTCAACCGTCTCAGCCTGCCTTGCCCTGACCATGGAGGGAAAGGAGCTGAGGGAAGCCCGGATGGGTCCTTGTCCTCCTCACTGTCCCTTCTGCTCGGGATCTGCCATGCTGGAAGGTGAGTCCTGTGCTCTGCAGGGGACACCAGTGTGGATGGAAATGTGGCTTAGGAGCAAAGCCCAGAAGAACTGGGTTTGTTCTAGCTCAGGGGAAACAAAGAACTGAGGGACAAGGAGATAAATAAGAAAAATATTGTGGTGAAGAGGAGGGGGATTTTCATGGTCTGCTTTCTAGTCTAGCTGGGACAGAAGGTTATGGACTTAATTGTCAATGAAGATCTGGGCTAGTCATGAAGAAAAGCTGCCTTATGGTACGCATTGCTTCATGACACAGGTCACATAGCTTCCTTACAAGCACGCTGACTGGCTCCCCAGCTGCAAACCATCTGTGCTGCCCACTGACAAACCTGGAGGTGATAAAAACTGAAATATTTTAGCTAACTCTGTCCATGGGCATTCTGCTCCCGAATGCGCTATGTGCCCTTCAGTCACCCGCTGCCAAGACTGACACGCAGCACTTCTCTCTTAACTGTTTTAATTAATGTGTGCCTGCTCTGGATTTTTATAGCTCTTAAAAAGTAGCTGTGAGTGGTATCTTGTATCGGAGGGAGGTTTTATATTACTGCTGTGAAGCTTGACGTTGCTACTGCTGAGGAGGTGACCTTGGCACGTGTTCCCTCCCCTTTGCTCCTCGCGCTGTGTATTAGCATCATGCTTGCTCTTCCAGTTAAATGCTTCAAAAAAGGGTATGTGAGCCAAATGAGTTTTTGGTGTTTGGTTTTTTTGAAAAATGCAGTAGTTTAGTAGCTTTCCAAAAATCCTTGCTCCCTTGAGAAGAAATACAAAAGCAGACCTCCAGACCTAAACAAACTTTCTCTTGCTAAATAAGCACTCATTTTTTAAAATCTCAGAACTTCACTTAGGGGAGATGATGGGTCAGTAACCTCACCAGCCTTATTTTTCTATAAATCCCTGTGAGTTTGTTGGGAGAAATTTTTGGTGTTTGTTTTTGTTTTTTTCCTGGGAAGTTAAATGGAACTGCTGTACAAAGAAACAAATTGTGCTGGAATCAAGATGGGAAATACATGCCAGTAAAACCAGCAGGATTTTTTCACTTCTGTCCTTACAGGGCTATACTTCTATCCCAAACAAAGATGAAAGGGGAAACCTGGAAAATGCAATCAACTTGAAGGGGATTCCAAAAGCCATGGGGTGCTGTGTGTTAGGCACACTGCAAAAAAAATACCCTAAATGATCCATGAGGGCAAGGATGGGGATGTAGGAGTTGCTCTGCTGGACTGAAGCCAAAGTCTAGTTAGTTCAAGATAATTTCTCTGACTTTAGTGGTCAGTAGTGAGAGCTTGGCTCTCCCTAGATAGCTTGTTTTTCACACTTCATATTTTCAGGGTGAAAACTGATGATGATTCTTGTGGTAGTTTGAGGAAAGCTAGGCAGAATTTTTCTAGCAAGTCTCCTATCACCAAGACATGTGGCAGTGACTGCCTTGCTGGGGATGGGCTGTATGGTCAGCAGGATTTCGTTTCACCTTCCCCTCTGTAAATACCAGGCACTGAGTAGTCTCTCAATGAGTCAGCTGTCTGAAAAATGTTAGCTAAAGTGGCTGTACGTGTTTCTACCAGCACGGATTCGCAAACTGCATTTGGGGTTTGAAGAGGGGTTAGAAAAACCCCGATTGATACAACACTGCTTCAGTTTGCTTGGCGGAAGGGCTCCTGTGCAGAGGGACTGTCGGTTACTTAACAGGGCGTTTTACAAGGAAGAACCTGAAAGTCTTCAGACGGATTGATCTTTGAAGTACTCTATTCTCTAGCTGGCTCTTCGTTTCTTTTAAGGATGGGAGATGCAGGGAGTAACGGTAAATGTAGTAAGGGCATCTGTGGAATGAAGTGCTGGTGTTCGGGCAGGTTTGGTGGTAAGCTACACAAGCTATTTTGCACATTTTAACCCCGAAGACTTCAATGCTCTAGGTGTGCTGGTTTGATAAGGCAAAAATGGCTTCCCTACCCTCCTTCCTATATTTGTCAGTGGATTGCGGTGATAGTGATAAAAAAGACGTTGGGGAACAGTGTCAGAGACATTTAACCTGACTTCCCAATTACAATGTGTGGCAGAGGAGTAGAAACTCCCTCTACACGTGCGCTAGCCTTGCTGCTCTGCAGATTCGACACGGAGGGGACAAAGAAGGAATTCAAGTTGCTTTTGTGGTCCTTATTGCCTCTGCTGAAACTGTGCCTGCCCAACAACTGTGCACTGTGCAAACAAAACCCTTGTAAGGTAACTTGATGACGAGCCAGCTGGGGAGATGGACAATAGTGGCAAGGAGACAGATGAGCAGGTATCATCTGTTCAGGCTTGAGGAACACCATGGCTGTGTCTTCAGCAGTGAAGTACTTAAACGTCAATGGTCCTTACTAGCTAGGCCTATTAATGCCCACTGAGATGCACCAAGCGACCTCTTTTCGAAGCTACTACAGACTGTCTGAAGAGGACCCTTTGGATGCATCTGTCTCTGTCGTGATAGCCAGAAATTTAGACCTCGCTTACATGGTGTTAATTATTATTTTGATTGGGGGTGGATTTTTGGATCGTCTTTTTGTTTGTCGAACGGAAATTTGATCTGATGCTGTCAAGGGGGGTGTGAAGGGCTGGTATGTGGTTATAGCACATTCCCCTGGCCATGCAGTGCTATAAACATCTCGAATCCGGCAGCTGTGTCCATCCTGAGGGAGCTGCACTGGTTTAATGCTGTCAGTATATTATAGCAGTATTGTTTGTGTATCAACAAGCTCCTCTTGCTTTTAGCAGTGAAAACATGTAGTGAGTAAATTACGTTTTTTCCGAGAATAAAAGGCATTAAATCTGCGTGTCCTTGTCTCAGGCTCCTGGGTAGGTGCGTGTATGCGCTGCTGGCAGCCTGGACTCCGGCTGCGACCCAGCAGGCTTGTACAAAGGACCCTGCTGAGGACCTGGGCACTGGAGTGCTGCTGAACCGAGGAGGCAGGCTGCCACGGCACTGGAGGCCAGCCTGCCTCGGCAGTCCTCGGGAACGGAGCTCCTCCACTTCTCACTTCACCCATTACGGACCTCACGATTTCGCCTTTTCCTCCTGCTCCCTGTTAATTTCACATCAAGGAGACCCAAAACACACAAGACAAACGAAGGAAATGCCTCACCGCTCCTTCAGACAGCTCCTGTGGGGAAGTCTGTTCTTGTAATTTCTAAAATCTCAAATCCCTAGAAAGGGCTGATGGTGCCCCAGTAGCTGAGCTCCTATTCAGCAGGTGGGGCGGTGGTAGGGTGTTACAACTCAGGCACAGCATAGCTGGAAACGATGTCACAGTGATGGAAAAAATGGTTCCCAAATGCAGCAAAATAGTTTTTTGGGGAAAAAAAAACCAACACAAAAATAGAGTGAGACTGGGGTGTTTTAAGGAGACCAAGCTGCTGAACAGGATTTTCAGAGCTGCAGCTGATCAGTCTTCAGAGAGGGGAGGAAAGTGCTTTCCTTAAGGTGTGTCTGTCTGTCCCACTTCTTCATGTCTGACCTCCCTGGCATCCATAAACTATCTTCTGAATCTCACTGTTAAAGCTGTGAACTCCTGAGTTCAATAAATCCACAGCAAAGTATGACACATGGGCTGAGGTCAAGAAATGACAAAATCAGCGGAGGCACAAAATCAGAAGTACCTGCAAACCCTTCTAAATCTCAGTGCGCTGGCTTGTAGCACATTTATTGACTTCTGCTCAGTCTAGGGGCAAAAAATGGGCACCTGGATGAATGTGCAGAGTCTGCCTCAGTTCAGTCTATGGAAAGCAGTGCCAAGTCACTGGTTCCAGTGTTTTATTAGTGAAAGAAATGTGTCTGAGCCAAAAACGAACTGCAAGTTTTGTTATTTATACTGTAGTGGCTGGTGGCCTACTATGCACGGAAATTTGAGTGAGCCCCAGTTCATGATGAATGGGCAATGACCTAATGGTCTGATGCCATCACAAATAATTTCTGCTGCAGATGATTTAAGACAACTTCATTTTTAGATGGATATGGTGCTAATGGCACCACAGATAATAGCCAGATCTTCCCTCATCCTTATTCCTCTCCCACAGTACCTCAGATTCACCAACCCTCAGTTTTGTCCTGCCTCATCTGCGGTATGAGCAATCCACCTTCTGTTCTCCCTCTTCTTCCTTACCGTACTCCTAATCTCAATCGCTCCAGCAATTGTGCTCTTTTCTTTTTCCAGCAGGATTGTACCAAGGCATCCAGAGCAGTGCTGAGTGTGCCCATGAGAGGAACAGCCTCCTGGCTTTTCCTTGCAATGCATGGGACACCTGGGCGAGGAATTCCTGGTATTCCCCAAAATCGCTCCTCTGGCAAGCGGTCTCTCATTGCGGCTCCTTCTGAGACTCCGGGAGGTTGGACTTTAATTTCCAGATCCATTGGACATTTTTCATTGTGATTCCCATTTGTCATTCTCAGCTTTACTGGCTCAGACCTTTCATTTCCTACTTCCTCGCATCACAGAAGGCTGTCAACCTGTGTTATTTAATGACAGGGCTAGTTTTCTGCTAGCGAGCAGAAAAGACTTCTCTTTCTTTGCTGTTCATTGCACTCTCACATTGCATATTCTTAGCTCTTTTTTTTTGATTCAGGCGCTATGAAGAACCTGAAGGAGGAGAATACAGGAGGGGGGAGATGGGAAGAAGTGGAGCGTTTGCTTCTCCTTGCCCATTAAGGATTGTGGTTTTTCCTTTCCTAAGTGTGGTTGTCATCCTCCATCTTGTTCTGCAAACCTCCATCCTTCTCCGTCTGTTTGGAACTCGGTCCGTCTTCCCTTGTTGTGTTGCACTCCTTCCTTGCTGCTCTCCCATGTCTGGTGCACATACAACCTGCTGAAGAAAACCCATGTGCTTCTGGCAGCATCTCACCTCTGTTCTGCAGGGGAATGCACAGGATGGATTTGTCCCATGTAATTTTGTGCTTCATCGCTGTGTGAGCTGGTCACAGATTGGCAAAGGCCACCTCCGGGGTCAGGTGAATGCTAAGGCTGCAAGGGCAGTGGTGAGATCACGGCCACTCAGATCTGTACTCATTTCAGTCACGGGGCAGACCTGAAGCTGGTTTCGTTTGGTGCTTTCAGATCAATTTAAGACCTAGCTCCAAGCAAGAGGCTTGAACTCACTTAAATTATCCTTTAAGCCGCTGTGGGGGAAATGGCATGCAGCCCAGGTCTGGAGGAGCAAAGTCAGCCGCACAGAAGCTGACACAGCCACGCTGGAGCAGGTCGCTGGCCGTGCGTAAGGGGGGACCGGCAGCCGTCACCAGCCTGCCCGTGCTGTCCCTCCAGCTCTGGTTTTCTACTTGGTGGGCTCTTTGCAGTGATGTGGCCTCAGAGACAGGCAGCTAAAGCCAGGGCAATTCCTGGTGCACCATGCAGGGTCCATCTTCTGAAGCACCATTGGAACAGACAAAAAACGTTTAGGAACGCTCCTGGCAAAGGATCTGGCTGGGAGCTGCTGAGAAGAGACCCTGGCCCAGGCTGAGAACTGCTGCCCCTGTCCTTCACAGCGATCCTCTGCCCCGTGCTACAGGCTCACCCTGCTCCACCCTGGGGACCTGGGCTTTCCCCGCCGGAGGGGAGAGCACCCGGTGATGGAGACAAAGCCCCCTGGGCCGCTGTCGAGGGCCTGCCTGTGTTCCTGAGGTAGCCTGCAGCTGTACATGGCTGGCAACATCCTTTCAAATAAACCCTTTTTATTTATTTATATATTTTTGAAGGGAACGTTTGCCTATTTGAGGGCTGATCTCAGCGAAAAGAGAGACTGAGGAGGCTGAGGTTGGCCAGGGACGAAGCCCGATATTTCAAGCTGGCTCTTGCGTGTTGTATTGCAGCAATGCACAGTCCTTCTCTGATTCATCATTGTGCAACATTTTCCATCCCTTTGGATATGTAAAGAGCCAGGCCTGGGAGGGTTCACAACAAACTTTTGCAAGGGATGTGATGACTGGACTAAACTATGGGGATAGGTCTGCCTATAGATGAAACATGTAACCCAGGGTACAGCTGACTAAGCTTCTCCTTTCCACCAAGTTAATGTCCACGGGAAAGGTGCAGGTATGCTCCCAAACCAGAGGGACTCACGGGTGCTGACGCCTCAGGTTTGACCACTTCCCCACACCCCTCACATGGAGGAAAGCTTTGACCTTTTGAAATCTTAGTTCTACCCTCACATCTGACCCCTGCCTCTGTACTGAGTGAAACCATGCCCTCTTCAGTCCCAAATCCAAACCCCCACAATGCCCTGATAAATTTATACCCGGCAGGCCAAGCTTTAGTGTATTAGCAAGAAAAAGAATAGCTGGCGAAGGAGGGGAGAGCAGCTGGCTTTCTGATTTACAGATGCGTTTGTTGTAAAGCACCTCAGAAATGACAATTTGCAAGGGTAGCTTCTGAGAAACAGAGCAAACCTCCTTTCCCATCCACTGGAAATGTCCATGTTTCATTTTTTCTCCATCTCATCCCATTTTTCCTTTTCAACAAACATTGTTATTTATATGCTCCAAGAATGAGAAGCAGGTTTTTCCTTGCAAATACTAGAAGGGCTTAATCTCAGGCCATTCCTCGAAAATAATTAGCTGCAGTGCGGTCTGCCCCAGCTGAGAGGTATGAAATGTGGCTCTTGGCACCCCTGCTCAGACCAGAGTCTAATGACATTGGATCTTTGCTCTGGAACAACAAGCCATCTTAAATCTGGATCTTGGTCTCGCTGCAAACACTGGAACAGAAGGAAATGGCCTGGGAGATGCTGTAAAGCCTATACATGGGAACTGAATTTTTAAGTTAGGCTTCAAAGCTGACTTTCAGGGGGGTGGCTAGAGTGGCCTCGAGCGCGCTGGAGCTCGGAGGGCACAGCCACCACCACTGAGGTTGGAGCAGCCACTCATCATGGGACAGAGCAAATCCCAATACAATGAGGCTGCTTGTATGACAGCCTGCAGAGGTGAGGGAGGATGTGATGTTTGGAGAACAGAAGAGATAAAATAAAATAAAATAAAATAAAATAAAATAAAATAAAATAAAATAAAATAAAATAAAATAAAATAGATAAAACCTATTTGAAAGCTATTTTATCCTGGATTATCTTTGGGGATTGCAGAAGTCCCTGAGGGCTGGAAACCTGTCAAAGCAAACCCCTACTTCAGAGCTTGGCAGGGACCAAATGGCCCTACGAGACACAGCTGTCCTCCTGGCAAACTCCTCCCTGCACCTGATGATAAAGGGAACCTGGTGCCTCCTTCCCCCCTTGCTCTGTGCCTGCTGCCCTCGGCTGCCCCTGGGGGGGCCAGGTAGGGAAGAGCTGCCTCCCATCCCTGGGGACGTGGGTACAGGGGCTGCTACTGCCCAGCTGGGGCAGGAACGTTTTGTGCGAGAGCCCGGCGCGTGTTTGAGGTGCTGCAGTGGTGGGGCCTGAGTGTGCCCTGTGCTGGAGCTTGGATGGACCCTGCCTGGCTGAGAGGGCTGCTTGGAGCAAGGCAGAGCCAGGCTATGGGGCGTGAAAGGGCGGTATTGTGCTGATGTACGGTAGCGTAACTGTCTGCAGGCTGAGACTGCACCCAGCTGTATGTGGGGCTTTAAAACTTGGGCCTGTTAATATGGGTTTTTTTGCCTATATAAATTTTTACTGTGCTAAAATAATCTGTAAGCGTTCTTCAGTATACTATTAAGCAATATGATTGTAATTGCTGCGCGTAGGCTCTTTCATCCTCTCTCTGCGGAGAAAGGTGCCTTGCAGTGGACATGTTTGTGGAGGGATTACATGCATAAGTAGCTACATATTTGCTAGAGATGGTACATTTCTTTGGTCTTGCTGTGACCTTCAAACAGAAATGGTCAGGCTTGTGATGGCTCTTAGCTCCTGTGGGAGGTATTTTCCTTGTCTTCAGCCAGCACCAGAGAAAGTAATGCCTGCTGCAAAGTCGAGTTAGACTTGAAACTAATCTGAGCGTGTGAAACACATGTGCACACACGTATATGTATGCAGGATGTATCTCTGCATCTGAAAACGCTGCAGTGATGTACTGAGCGTCTCTGCAGACATGCAAGCATTCAAACGTGCGTTGGGCCTAGCTGAGGTGGTGCCATGTTGGGTGCCAAAAAGGACTGTGGTGGGTTGACCCTGGCTGGACACCAGGTGCCCACCAAAGCCGGTCTATCACGCCCCTTCCTCAGCTGGACAGGGGAGAGAAAATATAATGAAAGGCTCGTGGGTTGAGATAAGGACAGGGAGATCCCTCACCATCACCGCCAAAACAGACTCAACTTGGGGAAATTAGTTTAGTTTATTACCAATCAAAATCAGAGTAGGATAATGAGAAATAAACCCAAATCTTAAAAACACCTTCCCCCCACCCTTCCCTTCTTCCCAGGCTTGACTTCACTCCCGATTTTCTCTACCTCCTCCCCCCGAGCGGCACAGGGGGACGGGGAATGGGGGTTGCGGTCAGTTCATCACACGTTGTTTCTGCCGCTCCTTCCTCCTCACACTCTTCCCCTGCGCCAGTGTGGGGTCCCTCCCACGGGAGATGGTTCTACATGAACTTCTCCAACGTGGGTCCTTCCCACGGATGCAGTCCTTCAGGAACTGCTCCAGCCTGGGTCCTTTCCAGGGGTGCAGTCCTTCAGGAGCAGACTGCTCCAGCCTGGGTCCCCCGCGGGGTCACAAGTCCTGCCAGCAAACCTGCTCCAGCCTGGGCTCCTCTCTCCACGGCTCCACAGGTCCTGCCGGGAGCCTGCTCCAGCGTGGGCTTCCCGTGGGGTCACAGCCTCCTTCGGGCATCCACCTGCTCCAGCGTGGGGTCCTCCACGGGCTGCAGGTGGATATCTGCTCCTCCGTGGACCTCCATGTGCTGCATGAGCACAGCCTGCCTCACCATGGTCTGCACCAGGGGCTGCCGGGGAATCTCTGCTCCGGCGCCTGGAGCACCTCCTCCCCCTCCTTCTTCCCTGACCTTGGTGTCTGCAGGGTTGCTTCTCTCTCTCATTCTCACTCCTTTCTTCTCCAGCTGCCGTTGCGCAATTGTTTTTCCCCTTCTTAAATCTGTTATCCCAGAGGTGCTACCGCTGTCGCTGATGGGCTCGGCCTTGGCCAGCGGTGGGTCCGTCCTGGATCCGGCTGGCATTGGCTCTGTCAAACACAGGGGAAGCTTCTAGCAGCTTCTCACAGAAGCCACCCCTGTAGCCCCCCACTACCAAAACCTTGCCACGCAAACCCAACACAAAATGAAAGAGTACCACTTCTATTCACGGTGCCTTAAGCAGTTTCTCCTATTTCTCACTCCTTTTTCTGGCTGCTGTGCTCCCGCAGTGACAGCTCTTCGTTGCCAAGCCTTGCATTCAGGTACTGGAGACAATTACGGGAGAAAATGAGGGGTCATTTTTTAAATAGTGAAATTTCTTACTTCATAATTCCCATCCCCTCTCCTATGCAAAAGTGGTGGAGATCATTTTGTTCAGCACTTCTAAAGCATTCCCCTTTGGGGGAGAAGAAAATATTTGTCCTAAAATGTGAATATTTAAAGAATATTACCCTGACCCTCCCTATTACTATATTGCAAAGGTAATCTCTATTACACTCCTTTCTTTTACAGTGCACCTTATAAAAATGGCTTCCTAATGATGAACCACCTTGCCTTTCAAGGAGGGACAAAAAGTCTGGCCCTCCTCCATTTGGGGAAGGCTGGCTGAGAGAACAAATCATGAAGGCGGTGGATGGAGAACTGCCATGCACCAAGTCCCACTGCTCTGGGACCGGGGGCACTTGGCGGAGTGTGTGGGACGTTCTTTTCCAACAGGTAAAAGATAAAACATTGTTGCCCAGTGAGTAGTGAAGTATTGGACTTTGCTGTCACAAGAGGTGGTGGAAACAGGCGCTGTCAACAGGTGGTTATATAAATTTATAGGCTCTGTTGCCATAAAGAGATCCTATGAGGAATAGCAGGACTGTACCCTCCAGCATCCTGTACAAGAGGGGCAGGTATCCCGGGGACTGTGAGAGGCACAGACTGCAGGAAGGGTCCAGGTTTATGAGCTCTCCCTAGACAGCATCTCTTCTGACCACCACCAGAGGCAGGGTGATAGGGCCAAATGAACCACTGGTTTCACTCAACGTTCTTGCTAACTACTTCCCAAATGCTACATTTTCTAGCAGCCCTTTTGGGGTGTTTTGCAATAGATAGCCCCTGGTGTCAGGTACGTTCATGGTGAGGCTCTCAGCTTGGGCACCAGCACTGGGGAGCTTTGGAGGAACACTCTGCCCTCTGGCTTGCACCTCCAAATCTCCTTTCATTCTTTAGGACCCGATCAGCAAATCGGGGTGCCCATGTGCCTGCTACAGGACTTGGGACTGGAAAGGGTCTGCAAGTGTGGAGATACCAAACAGGGATGATGTGAACTCAGTTGCCTAAAGCAAATGCCCTCAAACTCTCAGCTTCAGCTGGAGCCAAGTGCTCCCAGCACCTTGCAGGCTAAGTTAGTCCTGCTGCCGGGGAGGTTACGTCTACCTGCGCCGAGATCCCAGCTGCCTTCAGGGAGGTGGTTCGGGCCAGTGCTTCTCTCACCACCCCAACTGTCGTTGTACTTTTTGTGCTTCATTAATTCTGGATTGCAATATGGCACAGGTCAGCCTGGCTTTCTCATCCTCCCATGCTGCCTCGGTGCTTAACCCCAACATGGGAGAGAAACACTGAAAGCTAATACTGTAAACCCCAACAAAATGAATGAGGAGGGGTGAGTATTTCACACCCAGGCTGCTGACCTGTCCCACTGTCAGCAGAGGCTGCAGGCTGGAGTTGTGTAGGGATTTAATTGCCAAGTCTTGCCAGGCAGAGCTGTCACTGCTGAGGGTTTCTCCTCCAGAACAACCGGACCTGCATGATCCCAGTGCAACGGGTTCCCATGCTGGATGACTCTTTATAAAGTCATGGGAGGACAGCAGCTTCGTTTCTGCAAGAGCTTCAAAAGAAGTTAGCAGCATGTTTTGGAAGTTTAGCAATACCTGGATCATTGTTTACAGCAATTGCAATGGAAAGGGATGCTGCCAGCCTCAGGCTGTGTACCTTGCTCTTAAATCGGAAATGGTGTCTTATTGATGGAGTTGTCTGTGCGTTGCCCCATGGAGCTTGCCGGTCAGCAGTTTTTACTGGTTGCAGTTCCACCAGGGCTATCATTTCAATAAATATTCTTGCCATCCTTGAAGTCCCCTTCTCCCACCTCCCTGGGAGTAAAGATGTTCCAGAACAATGCAGATGGAAAAGGTAGAAACTGATAAATCTTTAGCATCATGTTGATCTGCCTGGATCTTGCTCCTGACATTACAGGGATGCCTGATGTCCTCTGGACTCCAGCATCTTCCCTGGCCTTTTTATACTCTCCAGTTGCCACTGGGAGACAGATCTCAATCCCAGCAGGCAGAGATTATGGGATCAGCCTCGCCATAGGGCACTGCAGTGCCTCCAGAGTTGACAGATCCGTGGCTCCTCTTTCTGGGCTCCCCTCAGCCTGGAGTTTCTCATGCTTAGTGCCAAGGCTAGAATGTTTTGGAAAGTTTTCCATTAATTGTCTAGGTTATTTTGAGTGATAGAGCTTCAAAAATAAACACATTGCTGTGATTTTTAGGAAAGTTAAGCATTTTTCATTGCATTTGACTCAAACCCAGTCTGCAGTGCAGGGTGCAAGTCCCTTTTATGGGATGTGTGAGAAAGTGGGTAGGATATTTTTCACAGGTTATTTCCTAGATTGTCGTGTTTTCACATGGAATTCCTCTGTAGTGGAAGGCAGGAGTTTCATCATTTTGCCAGATGAGCATTTCAAGCTGCTTCTGCTTTGCAGCCAAGAGGACTGTTATGAGCACTAACTTGGTAGCTACATTGAGCTGTAAAAGCTTTGAATTTCTATGAGGATTAAATTGCAGTTCAGGTCACAGTCGGCGCTGTGATGGGCTGCCAATAAAGGAGAGCAAATCATCGTCAGATTGTAATAAAAATATTTTATTGTTAATTAATTCTGAGCATCAGAAAAAGTGCTACGTGCTTTACCATAAAGGTGGGAAATAAATCCATGTCCTAGAAAAGATGCAGCAAGGAAGAGAAGCAAATAATTTGGGGTGAGAAAAGGAGTTAAGAAAAGTGGTAGGAGGGAGAGCAAAAACTTATATCAGGCTCATAAAGTGAATCAGGTTGATTTTAAGTGGATCTTCTAGTTAATAAGTTGTATTAATATGTAATTATTACTACTTAAATAGTTCTTCTTTCTACACTTCTAAAAGACTGCAGGATGGCTGCATGGATTTAGAGAATTTTTGGGTGCTGTTGATAGCTCCTGCCTGATTCTGCTGTAACTCCACTCCTCACTAAGGCTGCCCGTGGTCTTGCGGTGGCAGGCAGGTGGGTTACCTGGCTCGGAGAGGGTTAATGGGACTGCCTCCCAAGGGGGAGAGGGGGTGTCCTGAATCCCGGCTAACCATCTCTGAAGACTTTCCTGGCTCCTCTATGCTGTCAAAGGAGATTCATCTTGCCGCTGTTTGCCTTTCAGCAGATGTTTTTCTCTTCATACTTGTAGAGCACAAGTGCAATGTGGAACTGTTAATTACAGCTTATTGGGAATTCTTCTCTGTGCTTTCATTTTCATTAAGAAACATGCTCATGAAAATAACGTTAAGGTTACAGTGACCTTAAATAGCACTTAAGTCAATGTTTAACTGTACAATTTCAAGCAACTGAAATCCTAGTTTCCAGTTAACTACATGCTATTTGCCTTAACTTGGCCCTGAGCCACCCCCCTCCACCACCTTACTGTTTGCACGCTGGCCAGAAACAGTGAGCCAGAAGGTATTTCTGTCCTGGTCAACATATATGCCGCCCTAGGCAGCTTACCTTCTGTTAAATGCAGGAATAACTGGCATCTGCCCTCTGTGCCTATTCTGATTGGGAATCAGGAAAAATTAAGGATGGATCCTCTCCCAGGGGAGTGATTTTTCTCTCTGGGCTTTCTACGATGCCTGTGGCCATGGTGTTGGTGGTGAAGGGCTGGAGGCTGCCTGAGCAGCGTCTAGCTCTAGGCAGGGTGCGATCAAGACAAGCTGTCAGACTTCTGGCACACCTTGTAGTTTCCCAGTGGTGACTGAGGCCAAGGATGTGGAGAGTGATATATGACCTGAGGCACCGCAACATGGATTTTCAGAAACTCACACACATACCCACACCCTCTGACCAGCATGAGAAAGCTTTTTCAGACAAGGAGAGTATTTCAGGCAGTTTAGGAATTTGGCCAATGTAGATGAGTAATGCAGATAACATTTTTCTTTTTCTTTTCAAAAACCAGTGGCACACACTTTGCCATCTTGGCGTTATGGTAGGGGTAAGCATGTCTCAAATGTTTACAGGGGTATGATTTGGATCTGGATGAAGAGCACAGTGAGATGCTATGGTCATCAGAGGGGCCTTTCATCCATTATGGGGAAAGGACTTCAGCTCTTTCTGCCCGTTGGGACAAACATTTCCCCTTCTCCCTCCTTTTCCTGGAGTTTTCCTGAGTTGAAATCAGGGACGAGCTCCGAGTCTTCTCCCTTCAATAGGTAAAGTGCTTTCAACCACTCCTACCTACCTATTCCTGCCCTGGAAGCTGACCATTGACCCTGCTTGGGAAAAGACCAGGAGCTTCATCAGGGAGGGCAAGTGTCCAGCCCAGGGGTGGGCTGGAGGAGGCGGAAGGAGCCACCTGGTGACAGCAAGTTCAGAGAAAACCATCCTGAGATGTCTCACCTTCTCCCAGGCACCCTGCTCTGCCCGTGCAGAAGGAGGTCTCTGAGGAGTGGTCTCTTGTGAAAAATCCCTGAACTGAGGCTGCTCTTCCCTTGCATAACTTAGCTAGGAGCCATGACAGAGGCTTAGCTAAGAAAAGTACCAGGGCTGTCTCAGCTGTGTGTATGGATGGGCTTTGGAGTGAGAATTAAAAGAAGGAACTCCTGCAGCTGGAGGGGTATAAGCAGCTAAGCTGTGTTTATGTCTTTGTCCCTCGTGGCTTTAAAACGCATGACTTTCTGGATCTTCAGTCCGTAGCGCAGGCAGGAGCCCAGCTGGGTGCACAGTACTTTCATGCAAGGTGGGGCTCAGCTCCTGGCCAGCTGTGGGCAAGCAGAGCTGCCTTTCCCTGAGCAAGTCCTCTGATCCCAGCAGGATAATATGCCACTCGTTTCTCTCTGGAGCATGACCTGCTCCAGCCTCTGAACCCTAATGCTAGTTTTCTTTAAATGTTGTTAAGTAAACTCTGGATGACTTTGTTCAAACTGTTTCCAGAGTCTAGACAGAACTTATGTTCGTGTTCCAGATGGCACTTCCATGCCTGGAGGCCACAAATATAGCGACCTGATTTCTCAGATTAGAGTAGTGCTAAGAAAAACCTTTTGGTGTTCTCCAGAGGTTTCATAGTTGAAACCTCAGCTACATTTTATGTCAGATGACTGCAAAAGCATGCACTTTGTCTCACTGTAACTCTAAAGCAATAACACTTCAATCTTTTGAAGACAAATCTGGATGATGCTTGTCTTTTCTTTCCCTGCAACAAAGATCATCTTAATTTTATTTGGGACACCAGATCTGGTCTCCTAGATGTTGTTACTAAGGCCATCAGCCAAAGACACAAAACTGGTTTCTCGAATGCTCTTTTTAATATTCATGGTTCTAGGAGATCTCTTTCCATCGAAGGTGATGCAGATCAAGGCCTTCTTGATTATGAATACAATAAGGTTCTTAACCCTCTACATAAATTTCTTCCAAGTAGCTGGTCATATTCCTGCCTCCCATTTCTGTATCTAGATTACTCGCCACATGCTTAGCCTATGCTTATGTCAAAGAATCGGCCACCTGGATTGTCAAGGGGTTCCTTATATTATTCCACTGTCCAAAACTGTACAAAGTGTTTCACAAAGTAGGAAAAGACTTAATATCTCTAACATGGAAGTAACAGCTATAAAGGAAACTGAAAAAGAACAAGTATGGTGGTAAGACCCCATAAGTTTGCTGTGAGGTTTGTATAATCTTGATTTGTTTAGTTTATTATGTTTCTCAGGTCACTTCTCTTAAGGCATTTATTGAATTAGCTGATGCTTTTGCAAAGATCAGCAGTGAAGCATTATCACTGTTAATATTCATTGTATGTCTACATTGCAGGCTGCACTGAGTAGAGAACTCCATGCCAGACTGCTTCTGGTACTCTTGTTATCTCTGATGGGGCTGGCTCTAATACCTGTATGCAATATTGCAGCTTACAGTATAGCTATACTTGAACAATTTATATTGTCAGAGATCCCTGTAGATACGTAAGGCTAGAAATGTACTGTCTTTTTAAAAGAAAGACGAGATTCTGGAGCAAAGCTCTGCAGTCAGAGGTGAAAACATAGCAAATTCCAGCTGTGGAACACAGGACCTTGGGTACGAATAGCTTGGACATGGGAGCTAGTCATCCTGCAGTGAGGTATTTGGGCCCTGAAGATGAAACATCACTGTGGAGACACTTTCAAAGTGTGTGGAAGCCTGATGCTGCAAAAGTACATGTCTTTTCTGCTGGAGCTGTGCTGAAGGTCCTGTCTCCCTCAGGTCAGCCAGCTCTAGTGCCCCTGTCAGCACTCCCTAACCCTTTCCAGCTCAAACAGCTCCCAAAGCTTGGGCAATGAAAATAATGGGTCTCTGCAAAGTGGGCTTATCTGTGCTGAACTGGGTACCTGCAGGCAAGCGTGAGCTGCTCTGCCAACAGCTCTGAGGGTGGGTAACTTGGTGCTTTTGCCGGGGTTGTGGGCTAGAGCAGAGCTTCGCTACCCCACGCTCTGGCTGCATTTCTGCAGGAACAACCTGTGCGTTCTGGCGCTGACTCCTGCAGGGAGAGGGGAGTAACAGCGACTTTCTCCTAGGAGAAAGACCCCTTGAACTTCAGCTTGTCCTTCCTACATCAGAGCTGACTTTGGTTTGGGGCTCTGCTGAAGATTGCCTATAGAGCTCGTTGCTTGTTTCTGACACCTACCTACAGGCCATCCAGTGAAAGGGATTTGGGGTCTTTAAATGAAAGTGTTAAATTATCTGGGTTGTGTCTTTCTTGTAATTAATGAATTGATTTATTGAAGGAAAGCAGTGATTCTGCACAGAAGGGTTCCTGTCACTCGTGTAAGTTGTCAGCAGGCTGCTTTACCCAGGTAGTACAAGTAAACTCTGAGGTTTTTTGGTTTTCTGTGCTGTTTTCTGAACTGCTGGCAATGCTCTGGGAATAACAGGATGTGATGGGGGCAGAATAGCAAAGAAGGCTTGGCAGCATGTTTTGCAGGCGTGAGAAAGTGCTGCTGAGAGCTCGAGAGCCTCCTTTCCAGAAATACGAGTTCATTAATGACTGGGAACACCCACCGACATGCCGTCAGCTTTCAAGGCTTGTGTGTAAGGTGCTTCCAGTGATGAGGGCCAGCTGGGTGCAGGCAGCTGCCTGCTGAACCCTGCCACGAGCAGTGCCACCCTGCCCTGCATGGCTCCCTGCGGGGAGGTTAAGTGCCAAGACGGTCGAAGGTCTCTGCTGACATGTTCCCCTGGGCAGTGACTGCAGCTCTGAAACACAGCAGGATGAGATTACTCTGCTCCCTTGCTCACCTGGCAGTGCCTTGCACCTGCTTAGCATAGGGGTTGATGGCTGCTCCAGGCAGTGGGAGGCTTGGGGCCAGCCCTAAGAGTGTCAGCCTGTACTGTACTATGGGCAAGGTGCTGGGATTTATTAGCAGATGGGAAATGTTAGACTGCACTTGCAAAAGTGAAATGGTAATGCTGTGAAAATACAGGGCTCCTCTGGCCCTTGTCCTGCATAGAGAATAAAGTGGGAGGCGTCTTTGCCCAAAAGGTGGTGTCTGCTCTGGAAAGGGAAGGGTGCTCAAAATGGTGTTGTCCCTGGAGAATCCAAGGAGTCAGGGAGCTGGGTTTCTTCTCAGCAGAAAAGGGGAGATGCTGGGCTGACCTTACAGGGGACTTGTCAACTCTTACAGGCTTGGCAGAGGCTGAGATGCTTGTGGGGTGGGGATCACCATCAGGGTGATTGGAAGTGGTGAAATGTGGTGTGGGGAGGCAATGGAGACAGCACGGCAGCTTACAGGGTGTGCTGGCAGGGAGGGCAGCAGAGGAAGAAAATGAATGGCTGTGGTAGAAGGGGGAAGCAGCGTGCTTGGAAAGGCAGGAGAAGGCAGTCTGTTTAGTTCAAGTGTTGGGGCAGAGGGTTTTCTCCTGGTTCACACACATTTCTCCACCAGTGTTTTGAGTGATTTGCTTTTCTGTAGTGAATTTCACAAGATAGTGAGAAAAGACTAAGAAGGAAATGAGCAAAGCCTGGGATGATCTGCACAGTGGTGAAAGAAGAGACAGTGTATGGGTCTGGCTCTGTGGTCACAGGGACATGAACACGTCTTTCTCCCATGTCTTTTCCTTTTCTGAATCCTGGATACAGGTCCTCTGCCTCCTTTCACGTCCCTCTGCAACCCGGGCAGCTGCTGGATCCAAACCCACGCAGGAGAGCAGCCACCCTTTTTTGTAGGACTGTGAAAGAGAAAAGAGACTGAAAAGAGTAGAAGCTCAGCTTCCACAGGTTACTCATACCACTGGGACAGATGTGGACTGGGCAGCTTGGACTAATTATGTTTTTGTTGATCCCTTAGAGGACTTTGGTTTTGCCTTGACTGTCTCAAACTTCCCCTTGCCACTGGCTATGATCAGCTGGCCTGGGAAGCTGCGAGTGGTTGATGGGTTATTGGGAAAGGTACCTAGTAGGATATAAGATGTTTTGTAACACCTTTCTGCGTGAGGAGCGCAGTGCGCTTTGCAGGGAGGTTGGTGCAGAGCCAAGCTGCAGCCCTGGGAGGTGGTGGTCCTAGCAATAGCTTTCTGCCTCGAGTGCTAGCACAGTACAAATCTGATGGATGAATTTCATACTGTGCTGTGCTTCAGGAAACAAGCGATGCGCCGGTAAACCTGAAAGGGCAATTTAGCAGGGCAGGTTGTGATTACATTTAGAGGGATTTGGCCAAGAGGAAGGTAGGCAAAAAGTCATTTAGAAGGCCTGCTGCCATTTTCCATACTGTAATTCAAATCCTCTAATCCCCTCGTCAGGTGCCTTGGAGGCACCCACATTCTCTAAGCGTGCGTCTTCACTGGTAGAGTTTTCTCCGTATCTCGTCTTGCTCTCTCAAACCCTTGAGCCCTAGTTGCACAGCAGCGGCACTGTGACTAAATTACAGCTTGGTTTCACAAGCTGGATGGTCTGTTGCCTAAGCTGCCCGCAAGGCTGGGATTCGGTGTGCTTTTTACCGCCACAGCTTTGGCAACGCGCTGTAATGTGGAGTTGTATCATCCTTGCCCCTCGGCTGCCACGCTTCCCCTCCAGCAGCGCTTGAAAGGCCTCGTGGCTGTAGTGCTCGCCCAGGTGCCTGCCCTTGTGCGACCGTGTGCGACTGCTGCGCGGGTGTGTGTAGCAGCGATGGGAGCGGGCGCTTGGGCAGCTCCGTTGCCAGCCCAAGAGACCTGCTCTGTGAACTCCCAGGGCTTCAGTGCGAGATGCCTCTGGGGATGCGCCCATCTCCATGGAGCGGGTGCCCAGATGCCGTGTGCCATGGGGTGCCACGGTGGCCACCTGCCTTATGGCAAAGAGCACCGTGCGGCGCTGGGGCCACCAAGGGCAGGGAGCTGGGCTGGCGGTGCAGGAGGGCAGGCTGCTGTGGCACCCGCGTCCCCGCAGCTGCCTCGTGGGGCTGAGCCCGTGTCACCCGCTCCCCGCCACGGGGGCCCTGCCGCCGCGTCGGTGCGCCCGCTTTCCCGGGGCTGCCTCCCCGCTCCCGCTGGAGCGCCGGGCGCATCCCCAGCGGCACCCACGCAGGCTGCCGGCCAGCGCCCGGCCCCGGCCGGCTGCTCCCCCCGCCGGCCAGGCCGGGTGGAGGAGGAGGAGGAGGAGGCGCGGAGCCCTCCGCCCCCTGCGGCGGAGCGGTGGGGGGGGGGGGGGGCGAGGCGTTAGGACCCGGCGGCGGCGGCTGGGCGGCGCGGGGCCGGGGCCGGAGCCGGAGCGGTGCGGGGGGAGCCGCCGCGCCGCCGCTCCGCCGCCGCCTCTCCCCTCCTCTCCTTCCTCCCGCAGCCGCCCCTGCCCGTCGAGGCAGCGCTCCCAGGCTCCCCCGGGGCGCTCGGCATGAGGAGGATCAGGGCCAATGCCATCGCCATCCTGACCGTCGCCTGGATCCTGGGCACTTTCTACTACTTATGGCAGGACAGCAAGCCCCGCTCGGCGGCCGCCGGCAGGTCCGCCGGCAGCGGCGGCGGTAGCGGCAGCGCCCGGGGCGGGCGGAGGGCGGCCGGCAGGCTGGAGCTGCGCCGGGAGGAGAGGACCATCCCCCTCGTGGTGAGTGAGCCGCGGCTGCGAGCATCCCGCCCTGCCGCGGCGCGGAGGGATGCTCGGGGAGCCGCCGCCTCGGGCGGGCGGCGAGCGGGGCGGAGGGGAGCGAGGAGGGCTTCGCTCTGCCTTCGGGGTGCTCCGTGTTTGTTTTGGCATTCCTGCTCGTCACCATGGCAGCCGTAACGGCCGGGGAGCAGGGTGGGCAAGCCTCAGGGGGAGAGTAATGCCGTGGGCAAAGTATTTGCGAGTTGTCTCCGCCGGCTCGCCCGGGTTCTGCTTCCCCGGCTGAGAGCGGCTGCCCTTGGCTGAGGGAGAGGGTGGGTGAAACAGCTGGAAGGTTTTCGGTTCGCGCACATGCACATATATATACACACACACACACGCACACATAGATATATGATCACAGTTTTTTCCCATCAGGACCAGATAAGAGCCACGACTTCTCACAAGCCCTTCCTCGGGCCAGCCGGCTGCTGGGCGTCGGGCCAGGGGCTGCGAGCGGCACTTGCAGCGGGTACCAGCCTCTCCCTCAGCTCCCTCTGCTTTGCTGCCAAACGGGGCACCTGGGCTCAGCTCCCGACCCGCGTTCTGTCCGTTTTAAGCCAGAGGCGGCAGTCTGGGGGTCAGCTCAGGCTCAGGTTCGGGCAGGATGGGAGAGGGGGGCGGCCCTCGGGGCTCCTTGCTAACCCGAGGGGTGGTAGTGGTGCTCTGATGCGCTACTTCAAACGCGCTTTCGAAGCCCCACACTGCCCTCCCTGGGTATCCGTGGGCTCGGTTGGGCGATAAAATCAAGCTCGTGACTTAAGGATGATAAGGACCTTTCTGCTCTGCCTGTGGAGGAGGTTTGTCCTCCTTCAGCCTGTATAATAGCATCAGTAAAGCTCTCCAGCTCTAGGCAATAGCTTCATAAAAAATAAACCGGTCCCTGGAGCAAAAGTGGCCCAGCAATGCCATTCCCAGGAGTGATCTAGCTGAAGCAGTTCGGGAACTGCACTGTGTGTCACTCTTTGGCTGCAAATCCATTTATCAGCCGGTTACGCGCACATGGAAGCAAACAAAAGCAGCAGCCTGGTTGGAGTCGGAGCAGGGGCCAGGCACTGGGGCTCTCCGCTTCCATCCTTGACTGATGCTGGGATTTTTGGCCTGTGTCTCTTTTCTCCACCTGTAAAGTGGGGCTGGCAGGTGTGTGGGGGGGGTGTTTGGGAAGCCTTGTCAACGTTTGGAAAATGCTGTCAGAGCAGCCCCAGCCCTTGGGCAACAGGGTGGAAATCCTTCTGCTTGGACCCTTGGCCATGGCTTGCAGCTGCTAAAACTCAGAAGTCGAAACTGAGCCTCTCGGGCAGAGCGAGGACGTTATCTGCCGCTCATTAGGGCCGGGGGCTGCCAGCAGTTCAAGCTGTTCTGCTGTGTGACCCTCTACGGAACAGGAGTGGACATGAATGCTGTGCCTCCCAGGTGAGGAGCTCTGTGAGGGTTGTTACGGCTGTAGTCCTTCGGGGCGTGCTGGGAAGCGCTGTCAGGCTGGCCAGGGCCAACTTGAACCAAAAGATGATTTGGACCACTGCTGCCTGTCAGATTCCACCTTAGCGGCAGGGCAGGCTGCTCCTGAGCCCCTGATTTCTTGCGCATGCTTGAACATGCTGCTCTGGCAGTTTTGTTTCTCAGTTCCCCCACTTATCCCTTCTATTTTTTTATTGCATTTACTTTACTCCCTCTCAAAGGGCTTGTAAGGTTACATGAATTCATATCGTCTGCCAAGCACCTTAAAATCCTCGGGAGGAGGATGCTGTGGCGGTGCTGCACGTTGTTATATTGCTGCTGTTTGGGGGGGAGGCAGTATGCGCTCATGGCTAACCACAAAGCTTGTCGTTACAAGCTATAGCGCTGTGTAACAGCCGCTCCAAATCTGGTCCTGCTCACAGAACGATGTAAAGCATCCCAGCTCTGCTCCATGCCTGAAATCCCTCAGCAGGGAAAAATAATCATCCTTTGCTTCTCCTGTCCCTCTGTAAGTGGGGTCCCACGATGGGCCAGCCCCCCCCGTCTAAGTCCTGGTCCCCTCGGCAGGCAGCAGCTGGGACGAAGGAGGACCTGCTCCTGATGCACCTGACAGCGGGGCATGGTGGAAATATCACATCCTCACCTGCTTCGATCCATTTGCATAGAGAAGGGAGACAGGAGGGGTTTGCGGTGTTTGGGCTTCCCCCGTGCATGTGGAGCGGTTTCCCGAGGGTTCGGTGTGGTGCCGTGAGAGGCGAGCTGGCAAAATGCCATATGTGTGCTGCTGTAACTATGCAGCGGCATGGCTATTGGAGAGCCTAACAGGCTTTGCTGCGATGGGAGGCGAATAATGAGCTGTCCCGGCTGCGGCCTCTGCCCGCGCTGCTGGGGTAGAAGCAGAGAAGAGGCTGCGGGCAGGCGCAGGGCAGGAAGGTCGGCGGGGGCCTGGGGACAGCACCCCCCCGCAGGGGGTGGCATCTAGCTGGGGTCTGAGCAGTTGGCCTCATGGGCTGAGCTGTCCTCGTGAGCCTGCGGGCTGGTTACGCAGGGGCTATAGCTGTGCAAAGCCGTCCTCAGCACACGTCCTTACCCCGGCTCCTGGGTCCAGCCAGTGTGGAAAATGTGCCATTTCAACCATCCTGCTGGAGAAATGCGAGAATTTAGAGAAATGGCTGTCCTTTTGCAGTGCAGAGCCCTCAACCCCGAGTTCATTGCCTGCGAAGTTAGATTACTTAATATATAATGGCAGTCTTGGGTAAGAGGAGGCGTGCCTATACTCCGCATGCTTCTCGTGTCACTTGGCCTTCTGCAGAGCCACTGAGACAAGCTGCCCATTTTGATCCAGCTTTTGGTTTCCTCTGCTCTGCATGAGTGATGGTTCGGGTTTGGGCTCATCTGCAAATAAGGGTGACTCATGTGACTTATGGGTCTCTGGAAAATATTTTTTCAATTTTCTAAAATTGGCTGCTTTTCTCTCTGGGACAAAAAAAATCTTGTCTTTTGGGTGAGCGAGTCCAAGAGTTCTGCTCTTGCATCTATGCTGTGACATTTCAAATCCCAGGCAAATTAAGGTGAACTGCATGGTTTTTAAAAATTGAAGTGCTTTCTGGGGTTGTGCTTTTCTTCTTTTTTTCTCCCAATGCAAAGAATAAAAATCACCTTAGGTAAAAAATATAGTCGATTGCAAGTCTCAGCTTGAAACTGGTTTGTTTTTTGTTGACCTCATGTTATTAGCACAACTTTAAACCTAAAATGCGGATGTCTGACTCATAGTGTCAGCAAGGGAAATCTTTGGATATTAAAGTTGGGGGGAAGCCATCAGAGATCAGTGTCCCAGAAATAGCTCGTGCATTAATGGTGATCCTCCAGATCCCTGTTTTATAGCCAGGAATCTTGACATGTGGGCTCTCTGCAATAGCCTTTCCCCAAACAGGTCCCATAGATGCTTGAAATAAAAATGCAGAAATTGGTGAAGGGGAGGGCTGACTCGGTGGTGTGCCGAGCCCCTGCACGCATCCCCTTCCACTTGCCACGGAGAGTGGAAACACGAGTGAGTACCACAGTACTAGGAATATATTTTTTCTCTGGAGCACGGCATAGTTTTGTATCAATTAGGAGGAGCCCTGAGACCTCTGGCAGTTGGTTTGTGTGTTGGGTGTTTCTGGAGGAATGACTTCTTCCCTGGGCTCTTTTCGGTCCCTCCCAGGCGGGAGGTTGACTCCTGCTCCTTGGAAATTTCCCGGAGGCAGAAGCTGTGCAATGTGTCTTTTGGAGGGGCTTTGGCATCATTTCCACACTATGTACAGGTGGTTAATCATTCACCACGCGCTGCTCGTCTGCTTTAGCATGGCACTGATGGGCAGAGCCCAGGACTCTGTCCTCCCGCCTCTAAAGATTGCAGTGTGGGAAGCTCACCCGGCATACCTGCATCCCACTGAGGATAGCAAGGCCATTGCTGTCGCATGGGCAATGCTTGGTAGTGAGAGGGGTGGCTGGTAGGTAGCTTTGAAAGGGGAATTTTGCTCTTGGCAGACTGAGCTGAGGATGGAAGTATTTGCTCCCGTTTCCCAGTCAAAAGCTGGATGTGAGGCTGCCCTTGGGCTTCTCCAGCTTTGACTTTGCTGGGGTGGTAGGCAAGCAGCAATGGAGACAGGAGAGTATCATTAGTTAAATGCTCTGGGTCGTGTTAGGCTGGTGCCCAACTGCTCTTTGGAGCAGGTATGTTGTCTCTTATCTTTGTCCTGCCAAATTTTGTGACCTGTGTAGCTCCTCTGTGATCCCACTAGAGACAGTCTGGCAGCCGAGAGACCCAATATTGTAATACTGGCGCGCGTTGCCTGGGCTCAGCTCACCTGGCTGCTCCCTACCTCTGTGCTCAGCCACCTAAAATGAGCACCGGGGGAGATACGATCAAGGCATCATTTTCCTTTGTAGCAAAGGGTTTCTAAATGCTCTGCAAACATCGCTGAACTGAGCATCACCTGCCTGTGGTGAGGCAGCGAGCGGAGACTCCTCTGGGACACGCTGCTGAGAACGGGAGGTGTCTATAACCATCGAGCAAGTTGGCAAGGAAAGATGTCAGTTGATTCTTCTCTCTTGTTTAGCCAGAAAATAGGCAGTGGCTGGGGTTTACCTGCTTCTCTGAGTAGCTGGATTGGCGAGATTAACCACACTTGTATTTGCCACCGTGTAAGACCGCCTTGACGTACGCTCTTCAGAGCCTGGACTTAACTAACTCGGCCAAACAGTGCGCTCTGCTGCGTTTGTCTTCTCTTGGCTTTGGCTGTGGGTATCTGAATCCCATGGAGCAGGTGCCAGCTGATGCTCACCGTTCGTTCATGAATGATTTTATTCCCATCCCTTCATCACGTTCCCTGTGTGTGCAGCTTTCAGGGGATGCTGTTTCCCTCACAACTGGGATAAGCTGCAGTTTTTGTGGATTGATAAGTGATACCATTTTTCAGGGACTTGAATCCCACGGGGCTCCTGCATGTGTGTCTGCCCGGGGTAGGTCTTGTAGCCTCAGGGATGTAACTCTGGGAACCGCGGTGGATCCTAAATTAAAAAAACCCAAAACACAACAACAAGAGGGGGAAGAGCACTAATTCCTTCCATTGGCATATTGTTAGGCTTCTGAAGTACAGGTTTGATTTCATGTCCTGCTGTGCTGTGGAGAGAGAAGACCTAATATTTAATGAGATGCCCCAGCGCATTTCAGCAGCCCCCTTACCATTTGACTCTTACCAGGCGGCTCACTCTTGAGGCTCCTACCTTTCGGGGCAAAGATCAGGAATGTGGTTTTATAGGTTTCTTTCTGTTCTTACGCTGGGCAGCCACGTGTCAGTTTGCACACGTGTGAACACAGCACGGGGGGCTGTATGGTCTCCCCAAGGCTGCTGCGCTGCCTGTAAGCCAGACCACCTCAGCTACAGGCAGCAGGAACCTGAGTCCGGGGAGGCACGCTGAGCAAGCCGGTGAAGTCTCCATGTTCAACAGCTTGTGAAATACTCTTGTTTTCCTAGAACATCTTCCTTCCTTCAAGCTAAAGGAAAAGTGAAGGGGACTAGGGCTCTCCATCATGCCAGCCTGCAGAGCAGCCTCACTCCCTGTGGCTCTGCAAGTATCTATCTGGGGTGCTGGAAACGAGATGGAAAAGAAGCTGCAGGTCGTAGAGCTGATGCTTTTGCAGGGGGAAGGTGAGCCCTCCAAGTGCTGGGTTTGCCTGTGCCGTTCAGCCTGGCTCATTCCCCTGCTAAAATCCAGCACCCACCCAGCTCTTCCCTGCACCTATATGGCCTCCCAGTGTTTTTCCCAGTTAATGTTAGGGTGGGGGGGACAGTCCTTAACACCTGGGGTTTTGTGGCAGCCATTCCTGCTGCTGCCGGGAACACTGATATTTTTTTTGATCTCTGTGGGAGTCTTATAAATGCCAGATGAGAGGCCTGTGCCAGCTCCCTGGGAAAGGATGACTTGGTAACTATTTCTCTGTGGGTATTACTGCAGGAGGAAGATTCAGTGACAGTTCAACAGCTTAATATTTTATTTACAGTGTTTATGTTTTAAAAATGTGGAATGAATGCCGTTTGCCTAAATGGCAGGAAATGATTTTATATTTAATTTATCCCTGTGGCTCATGTGCCAGATTAAAAAATAAAAGAAATGGTTCATAATAATAATAATAATATTAACCAAATCCAGTTGGCAGCACTGGCCTTAATTGTTAATCAAAGTGGTGAGGTAGCTGCAGCGAGGGAGGTGGGGCTCGGGGAGCACGGCAGTGTGGGCAGCCTGGGACGCTGTGCAGAGGTGTGGGGGGGTGAAACGCAGACCTCCTGAAGGTGATTTTTTTTTTTATCGGAGCCTTTCCATTAAATAAGTGGGTGAAGCAGCTGCAAGTTTTAGTGAGCTAAAGCGTTCTTTCAGTATGCAGCTGTTTCCCCCGTTAGATTTGTCTTTCCGTATACAAAACTGCCGTAAGATTTAAACTCTAAAAATTTGGTAGTGTTTGCTGGAAACAGAAGCCTTTGAGAGACATCTCATGTTGCTTTGCTGTGGTGCAACTTGGCCCAGGCACTTAATCCCAAGGCAGACAGGTCAGGAGTCACTTGAAAGGCAAGGGGAGAAGATCTGGTTTTGTTTCAGCGGCACTGAACTGGGCCTGCCCATGTTGGAATGCTGAAAAAGACTTAATTTTTCCTGTTAGAAAAAACACGCAGTGTAGCACAAAGGCAATGAAATAAACAGAGGTGAATGTGCTGGGGATGAGGCACGCAGGTCAGCGGGGGACCCTGGCTTGCCTGTGCCGTGCATCGCCTCCCTTCTGCAGGGAAAGCCCCGGCGCAGAGGGTGGCTGGGCAGGATCTCTTGCTCTTCCTTGGTTCTCCCCAGGGTGCCAGCTGATTGTTCCCATCCCATGGCATCTCAGCCACAGTCCCAGGACCTCGTTTTCCTGTTTCGGTGGTGAAGACTGCTCCCTTGAGCTCCTCCAGCCCTATCTGCCAGCTGCTGTAGTAGGGCTGTAGGCTCTTTGGGGCTCGTTGTGTTGGTTGTCACTGCTATTCTGCCTGTACAGCGCCTAGTGCAGAGGCCACGATCCACAACACATCCCATACTATCGCATCAAGCTAAAGACGTAACTAAAGTGAGACCCATGGGCTGGGAGTCAAGCTGGTTTACTGAGCTACAAACTCATCCTCCTTACAGGCTTCCATGCCTCACTTTTGTCCAAAGTCTAAAAAGGATATTTTTATCTGCTTCATGGGGCTTTGGGGAGGCTTAGCTTGCAAGTTTTGTAAAGGGCTGGAGATGAAATAACCTTAGCAAAACATTTGGTTGAGTTCACCCTTTGTGGACATTTGAACCAAGAACGGGATTAGCAGAAATGCAGCAGGTCAGGGACGATCTGCTGCAAGAGGAAGATGTTAAAGGCGCAGCACGGTCAGCTCTGTGTGCTGAACAGGATTTATGAGGAAAGGCTGTGTCCTACCTGCAGCTGTCTTTCACTGTATTTTTATAAGCACATATTCCTGCAACTAATAAAAGTGATAAAGGACAGGAGCTGGACTGTCCTCATCAGATTTCCAGGTCCAAATTGTGCTTGTGGCTGTGGAGACAGTGAGATATATAGGAGTACATTTAAGAAAAAAGAAAAAAAAGTGGTCTCTTGGGCCCCGTCTTTGCAGAGAATTTACCCATGTTGTGGTGTGCTTTGAGCATATGGGTAATTTCTCAGTGTTGGTAGTGGCTGAGTTTTTGATAGGCAGCTGCATGCTCTCTTTGGAGCCACTTCAGGGGCATGGTCCCTGCAGAGACCTGCTCCAGCTCCTTCTGCAGTGGCAGTGGAGGTCCAGCAGCACTGTTGGCGTGTCAGCTCCGTGCTACCCCAGGACATGAATGGAGGCTGCTGCATGGGGCTGCCCCTGGGCAGGGAAGTTGCTTTAGCAAGTCTGATGATGGTCATCCTGCTGTGATGGAGCTCCAGGGTTGACTTCGCCATCCAGGCTTCAAGGCTGCCACGGTTGCGCTGGGGTAATGCTCCAACTTTTGACTCTGTTATAGCATGGGCACTGATGACTGCAGAAAATGATCTACTTTAACCTCTTGTTTTCTTTCTCCCGCTTCCAAATGTTTCATCTTTTAAGCTGAAATGTGGTCCTTGTGAGGAGGCTTTGTTTTAGAGTAGCAGAGAGAGAAAAGCAACTGTATTGAAACCTGCGTCAGCCATTTTGTAAGCCCAGGAGGAAAAAAGAAAAAAGGAGTATTTTTCTTGACTTTTTTATTTTGGACAGACTGAATCCTGAAACAGACGGGTCTTGGCTGGAAAAGTGCTCTTACCCAATGAAAGTGTCTTCAGAGGTTCTCTGAAAAAGTCTTCCTGCAGGACAAAATTGGAAAACACTGATGCTTTCCATCTGCTTGCATGCTGAGTGCCCCAAATGAAGTATTTGGTGCCAGAAAGTGTCATGCTCAGTAATGCCATAATGTACCTTTGTGCCTTTTGGTATCAAGTATGCAGTAAAAAGCCTAATAAATGAGGAAGAGCATGTAAAAGCTGCGAAAAGCAGAGCAGCTCCTTGGGTAACTGGTGAGTTAGTTTCTGAGTGTGGGAACAGGGATACAGTAGCAGTGCAAATGGGAGCCATCACATCCACACAATGAAGTTGAAAAAATTCTGTGCTCCCTATGTAGTTTTCCAAAGTAATTTTAAATTGTAAAAATTAATAGTAAAGTATCGGAGTTAGGAAATGTGAATGTTGCAAGTGCTCACTGCAGACTCCTGTAGCTCAGCGATGTGATCATGCTGTAATTCCCAAGTGCTATACTATGTATGTGGTGTTGCTTTGTTTTTGTTTTTTTCTTTGTACCTTTCCGGGAGACCTTTTGGATCTAGTTGCATGGTAGGAATTACCAGCTATACCAGGCTGCTGATGGAGTAGGCTGTATGTGTTTCCTAATCTCCTGGGATGTCTCAAGTTGGCTGAAGTACCTGATTTACACCTAAAGGTAGGGCACATCTTCTCAAAGTGATCTCTGGGTGTGTTGGCAGGGGCAGTGACAAACAGGTAGGGCATAACCCTGTCCCTAGCATAGGGATGCTGAGTTGCCACATCCCCGCTGGTGCTACACTTGCTTCTGTGATGCTAAGGCTCTTGGTTTTGTGTTTAGGAACAGCAGAGCCGGCTCCCCTGGCAGTACCAGATGCAGGCTGGGGTGAGCGCAGTCATGTTTCTCCCCTCGCTCAGAGTGCAATGTGGTGTTTATACTGAGCTTGGGTTGGCAGCAGAAGGATGGATGCTCTGCAGTGAGGTAATACTTTCAAAAAATCTGTTGGAGTGAATCTGAGCAAACTTGCGTCTGTTTGCATCCTCTTTGCATTTGGGTGGTCTAAGTCTGGTTGTGCCGTGCCCTGGGATCATAGAATCATAGAATTGTTTAGGTTGGAAAAGACCTTTAAGATCATCAAGTCCAACCGTTAACCTAACCCGTTGCTGTGCTGTGCCTGCTAGCTGAGCAGTCCTGTGGGGCATTTCCAGTCTGTGCTGGGAAAACTGGTCCACACTGGTTGGGCACTCCCAAAGAAATTTTGGGAAGGGCTGGGAAATAAGTGTTCCTTCAGAACTAGCTGTGGTCATCACAGAGGGTCTGTTGGGTCAGGCAGTGATGAGGTGTGGTCAAGTGAGGTCTGGCCTTGGAGAGGTTGCCCAAGCACTTATCAAAAGCTCCCTTTGGCCAAGTGTGAAAGGGTTTTAAGTCACTGGATGGACTGCTGGCTCAGGTCAGGTTCTTGAACAGACACAAATCTCATGCTACATGTTAGGCGAGCCAGGAGGAGGTGGTTTACAGTGAAAGTAAACAACGCTGTCCTTACAGCACAGGACACAGATTGAGTCATATCATGTAGTAGGGAAAATCTGCTGATCTGTTTGCATCACTTAGCTTACAGCATTATTAAAAATAATTATTATTTGTAAATTATTTACTCATTAATTTTCTTAGTCCCAAAGCCTCACCTTCAGGAAAGATGTGCTGGAGTTGAAGGGAAATATGATGGGGTGATACAAATCATAGTATCATAGAAAGGTTTGGTTTGGAAGGGACTTTAAAGATCATCTAGTTCCAACCCCCTGCCATGGTCAGGGACACCTTCCACTAGACCAGGTTGCTTAAAGCCCCATCCAAATGATTGTGCTCGGCGGGCTAATATGAGAAATATGTTACTTGGTATATTCTCCTTTCTGCTGCTGTTCAGGCATTAATTGTGCAGCTCAGCCCTGTGTGCTTGGTACCACTCTGACCTTTGCTGCTCCTTGCACCTGTGAATCAAGGGGGCTACCTGGGTGCTCCTGCCACCCCCATGGTGTTGGAGACGCTAGTCTCAGCGTGGCAATGGCCAGGCAGTAGAGTCTTCTCGCCCACTGCTGGCATCCTTGGGGCAGTGGGTCTCACCAGCTCTCGCTTGCACTCACTCACTGAGGAATTGGCAGGGACAGTACTGCAGGGACCTTGTTAGAGGCGTATGCTGTGTGCAAAGCTGAGCCCTTTAAATCTTGGTGCCCTAGTTAACAAGGATTTAGTCCTCCCAACCTGTCACAGTCCATCTCATTTTTTCTCCTCTTTCTTTTTAGTTAGAGGATTATGATTGTCGCATTGAGTTTAAAGGGGATTGGAATGCTCTGTATCTTTCTTCTCCCTTTTCCCAATATCTCCTAAGAGGCATCATAAAGAAGGGGCAGGTATGGATAAATAGTTATTAGCATCACTGCAAGTGCTGAAGAAGGGATGAGAAAATTCTCCCTAACCTTTCTCGCCTGCCTTCTTGCAGGGTCTGCATGGGATGCTCTGTGACTTTCTGTCCCTGTCACGCTGGCGTTAGTCTGTGTCCCCAGATCGCCTGGTATGCAGGAGCAGGGACTCTAGGCAGTCAGCTGGGCAGGAGCAGCAGCTGCAGGAGGGGAGAGTGCTGACGGGAACTGGGTGTATAAAGGGATCCCCTTCCTATTCTTCTGTGCCTTCTGTACCGCAGGAGCCCTTTCAGGTGTTATTCTAGTTCCCCAGCTGATGAGTGCACAAAAGGAACTTGTTGCTGCCTGTGGGTTGATGTTCAGAAAACCCAGTATGCAGATGCACTCAGTTCCTTCAGCTGGGCTTCAGCAGAATCCAAAACTGTAACAGCTGAAGTTTAAATCACACAGAATCATTAAGGTTGGAAAAGACTTGTAAGATCATCAAGTCCAACCATCAACCCAACATCACCATGCCCACTAAACCATGTCCCACAATGCCACGTCCACACGTTCCTTGAACACCTCCAGTGAATGAAATATCTTGACTTTTTTGGGGGGGTGGGGTGGGTGGTGCTATTCACCACAAAAGAATCCTTCAAAGCGTTAGAAAGCAGAAATGCACGGTGACCATTTGAACTCCTTAGCTTATGTAGCAATGAATTTAAGAAATTAGGAAATAATGCAGCGCACAGCATTTTTAGATGTCCAGGAATTTGCTAAACTGAGTCTTGTGACAGATTCATTAAGACTAAGTAAATTTTGAGGATCCATGGTACATTATCAATTTTCTTGTTTAACTTTCTGTTAATGCCTTTATAATTCCACTAGAAATACACCTCCCACTGCTACGTTTAACTTGCTGGCCCTGTGTAAGCTTTAATTGTGGTCCACGTCATTCTCTGTGGCAAGGACAGCCATGAAGCATGTTGCCAGAAGGTTATTTTGAATCATTAAAGGCAATCCATATCTTTCCAGTCTTGAGTAGGTGAGTTGAACCTGAATGGAAAATATTTCTATCTAGATCAGAATTTGCTTTACGTTATCAATTTAATATTTTCTGCCCAAGGTAAATTCCCATATCATTGTCCCGTATCTGATGCGGGTAAATTTAGATGCTATTTGGTCACTGCCTATCAGTTGGTGGCCCTTTGAGAGTCAGATGCTGCTTAGCCTGGGGTGGGCTCAGCACCTCTGCAACGCAGGGTTCAGATCTGCATTGAGTCGTGATTGGGGTGGCTCCAGCCATTACTTGGGTCTGCTTGGCAAGAGCTGGGTGAATGTTGGCAGTGTGCTCAGGGTTCAGGTGCAAAAGGAGAGCCATGGAGAGAAGCTGTTCTCTATGAAAACTCAGCCAGCTCCGGCAGCTGCCAGCCTTTCCCCTGCCCTGGCTGCAACTCTGTATGCCAGGGGACTGCATAGCCTGGCTCACAGCTGGATGTGCATCCCCGTAGCAGACTCTGTCTGTATGTAAGGGACTTGTTTTGGGGCTCTTCTGGGATGGGGGAGTGAGGCAGGGCAACTTGTTGAATAATAAACTGTTAGGGGCTGCCACAAGCCTGCCTGGAGTCACCAGTCACCTTGCCACCCTTTTCTAAGCACTTTGCACATCAACGTTACGCAGCCTGAGATCTCCTGTAAGCCTTGCTCCTAGCCCGGCCTTCGTGTACAGCCTGTGCTGCTGGGTCCCTCCTGGTAGTCTGCAGATCCCTCCTCGTAGGGGTGTTTGGGTATCCAGACTGGGGGCTCTTCTGTGCAAGGTGAAATGTGAACCGAAAAGACAGTCTCTGTCCCGGGGAATTTATAAACTTCACAGATGAGTAAGATAAAGGGTCGGGGAGAGAAAAACTTCTTTCGCCCCTTTCCCTGATGTAGAGCTGAGATTAAACCTCAATCTCTGCTGAAAGGAAGAAAAGGGGGGAAAAAAAAAAGTATGTTCATTATTCAGATCTGCTAACCTCCAGTTATTAACTCCGATTAAAATACCAGTGAAGCCAAGACAGCTTGGATATTAACTGTGTACCAACATGAATTCAAAGAACTTGGTACTGGATTCAAGCTACTACTCAGAGATAATTGAAACTCAGTTTGTCCTGTGGTAGCTGTTGTTGTAACTGGCCGTACCTCATTCTTGTTAGGGTTTTGCTTGCCTTGGTGATTTGGATCACCTGCCTACCCTCTATAATTTCTATGTGGTCAGTGATGGCTTGGCCACTTAAAAACTGCTTTGGCACTTTGCCTAAACTGAGGAGGGGCTGAGATAGTTTGGGGGGAATAAATTTGGCTTGTGTCTGGCGAGGTCAGTAACTTTCTACCCCCTCAGTTACCCTGACTGCCAGCTCAGGTTTTGGTGTGCATTTTTTCCTGTGTGTTCATCTGGGGGAAGAAGCAGCATTTGAGGATAAGCCACTGGGAGTGGGAGTGGGGAGACAGGTTAGAAAAAGCTTCTAAATGATTCCTGTATGTGCAAATGTTAATCATTAAACCTGTTATGGCTTAACAGCATGGCTTCTTGTCAAGCTGCCCCTCCAGGCTGAACAGGAATAAATCTCAGGGTGTTTGCTGAGCTCTGGGAGCTGGACTTCAGCCTCTGCTGCCTCAGCCCTAATACTGAACGGTGTTTAAACGCTCCGTAGTGGGCTGTGGTGGCAGTGGGGCTCCTTGGGGCTGCTGCTGCTGCTTCTTCAGTCTTAACTCTGTCTTTGAAGAGTTAAATTCTCAAATTTATCAGGTTAAAGGGGGGTTCCCCATGTTATGTTGTTTTTAATGCCAAGTGACATCCATAACCATCTGGATTCTAGTTCTGTGCTCAGACCAGTAGCCTGTATGATTTGCTCCTCTTGGGGGGAAAAAATACACTCTAGGCACTTTAGTCATTCTCTCTGCAGAAAAAAGAGTGTTTGCATCTGGGAATATGCTCCTGGCATTTGTAGTATGTATTTGTTTTTTGTCTTGCTACCAAGCTCTTAAAGCAGATAGATAACAGCAACCTGAGTGCCTGCATGCTGAGATGCTTATATTCCTGTCTGGTGGCACAAGTTGTAATGGGCAATACCATCTGACTGGGCATATGGGTTTTTTGCCACAAGTTATTAATAGTCAAATGCAAACACAAGCAGCCACCACTACTTTTGTAGGAGCAGACTTTTACAAGGATGAATTCAGCTAGTTGTACTCATTTCCTCCAAAATAGGAGTCTGAATGTAGGACATCCACTGCTGTGGATGTCAAGAAGGTGTAGGCGACTAGTTCAGACTCTAACAGTCTGGAAAACATCAGCTGGATGATGAAAAGTTACAAATGGATGACTAGGCCTTTTGCCACTGTTGTTTTGACGAGTGATACTGAGTAATACTTGTTGCTAGTAATTCGGTAATGCAGGCAGAGGAAACTGAGCAGTCTAAGGTATGAGGGCCCTGGGATATACCCTGTACCTGAACTGGATAACCCACTCTGCGAGGCACACTGGTGACCATCTCTCCTGATCAGAGAGGTGAGGAGCAATGTTTCTGGGGCAGCAGCAATATGCCACCTCAAGAAGGCTCTTAACAGCCGCAAGCAGCTCTAACTCCCTAGGGAAGTCTGTCCTGTTTGACGTATACTTGCTATTGCTTGTTGAACGTCTCCATGTGGCACTATGGGATTGGGACAGAATTGGTTCTTTGGAGTGGCTCTGCACTGTAAGCAGAAACGGGCTATTTGGAGTTACTTGAGGGGAAAAAAATGGCCAAAATAGACTGAAAACCCTGATGATCTAAAAGAAATACCTTTGCTCCTGAGAAGGGTGAGTGGAAAATCCCCACCTGTTTGGTAGGGCTACTCAGGCTCCCTGTAGGCTGTGCTTTCAGAAGAACTAATTGTGATTCTCCTGCCAGTTCAGTACCACCAGCATTACCAAAGCATGTGTGAAAAACAGCTGTGTGGGAATGTCTTCAGTGTCATTTAGAGGGCAGCTCAGCTATCTGTCCTCCGGACAGACACCGAATCTAGCAAGGAGAAAGGTATTTATACTGTGCTTTAGTAAGTGTTGACCTAAAAGAACTTGTCACTGTGCATTTCTCAAAATCCTGTTAATTTAAAAAAAATCTCTTAGCTTTTAATTAAATTGACTTGGTGCCTTTCTGAGAGTGTGAAGGTGAACACCAATATGTTTCTTGGTTTGCTGAACTAGCATACATGGACTTGGAGGAGCTTCCTTCATGCTCGCTGCAGATGAGAAAGATGTATGAAGAAGCCTGGGGTGCAAGAACTCTTGTCTTTAGTATATGCTCCTAGTGTAGGGTGGGTGTGGAAGTATTCAAATATATTTAAAACATTTGTTTGCTGAAATGTAGAATCTTAATATTGTCTTTCTTACCTGTTCAGCTATTTGAGTTTATTAGGAAAAAAGAGGGGGTTTTGTATTTCCTCTTCACACATATGGTGTTGTTTGCGTCAGTCACAGTAAGTGAAGATGTTAAAATAACTATATCATCCAGGCAGCCTCCCTGCAGATGCTGACTGCCTCCTGTATTCACGGCCCACACTATCTCTTGGAGCCTCTTGCTTGTTTGGGGAGGTACAGAAACCATTCGATAGCTCTTCTTTCCCTTTGTCCCATTAAATAGGTTGACAATATAACATGTAGTATGTACAACACCGTGGTTTTAGTCTGTATTGAGCCAGACAGAATGCTCAAGATCTGAAACCAGAAGGAAAGATTATCTAAGGATGCGGGGATTATAGAGTAGGATTCAATGTCACTGGGCTGGAGCTGGCTGCTCCTTGCTGTAGAAGGAGCTTGGCCACATCCCCTCCCTTGAAGATGTGTGATTTGGGAGGAGAGGGCTGCTGTTAGAGAGGCCTGTCTGCTCTTCCAGAGCTAATTTAAGGGCCTGCCTCCCATTCAGGCAAGGGAAATGCTATCAGTGGAATTTTTCCTAGTATATTAAGTGACCTGTCTGTATGCCATGGCCTAATGGTGTTACCGCAGAGAGCAGTGGATAGAGGATGATTTTCCTTGAACATTTTCTTTGCTGCGTGGGAAAGGGGCTGCTCCCATCTGTTTCAGCTGCTAGGCAGACAGATTTCTCTCTGCTGGTCAATAAACAGAAAGTGCTGTTTTATGCACCAGAAACTGGGGTACTGGCTGCTACAGTTATGACTTAGTTTCTAGTGTCAGATTAGTTAGGACTTAAGTATTGCACCAAGCCAAGGATCTATCTACTAAAGATGTACAGGCTAAAGTGAATCCGTATTTCTACGTTAAACAGATTTGTAGCGGCATCTGTTCTGCCCAATGAATTTTACAGGGGAAACAGTCCAGAGACAGTAAGACTGAGACACTTCAGTTGGTACTTTTGGTAATAAACGTTTTTTGCATTGACGTGTCTGCACTTGACTCTTCAGAAACGTGGTAAGTGCTTAAGCATCTTTTACAGATCAAGACTCTGAGGGAGGCTCAGAAAGGTTAAAGTCTTGATTTACACTGATTGCTCAGGCTCCATTGACTTTCTCTTTGAATGTCTTTCCCACTGGGCATTTGACTGACATCACTTTCCCTAGAGCTTCAGTGCATGTGCAAATAGTCATGGCTATTTTGCAGTGAGGGGAGGTGGATCAAGGAAAAGCAAGGTGAATAAACCCCCCTGATGCACAGTGACAGCATGCTTTGCCCCCCCAAGGATGATGCTTCTCCTCTTGGGGTGTCTTTGGGATGAAGCATCAAGAGTGCTCAGGTGTCCATTTGCAAGTGTGACAACTTTTAGTGCTGCAAGGTGAAGGCCCTCGTAATGAGTGGCTCAAATGAGGCAAACAGGAACGAGTTGTCTGGGGATGGTTCATCGGCTTCTGCCTAGCAGAAGGAAAAGCGTCACTGTGATTCGTGCTTACCTAGCTATGCAACTGAATTTTATCCTTGAACTGGGTTCCTGGTTAAGATAAAATCCCTTTGGTGAGACGCTTGCCATTTGCACAGAGTTCTTAATTAGAAGAATTCATCATAAACATGGGCATCATTCTCTTGTTAATATGGCAGGGGATAGAGATTAATTACATCAGCAGAAATGTCTGTTGTTGTTTACTATTTCTATGAAATGTGGTAGTCCTTGGTGTCTGCAGACAGAGGTGAGGTTCCATATGATATTGCTGTGCTGCCACTACGATGCTTTTAATTATTTAATGAATTAATGACTTTTGAGTTGAGGTAGCTCCACACAGCTTGCTATCTGCTGATCAGGAGGTGCTTAAAACTTGCACATTCAAAAATTTTTTCATTTGCAGTGATAAAGGGGGAAAATCATGTCACGTTTAAATTTTTAATAGCAGCCCTCTCCTAAAATAGCTGTGTTCTCCTCTCCCATATTGCCACTAGCAAAAGAAGTGATAGAGTGCAAGGAGATAATTTAGTATGATTATTTCAAAATTAACGGCCTAGTTTGGGGCACAAGTAGATCTTGCATCCTGCTTCTCTCCCCTCTGTCCTCCCGCCCCCTCCAGTTCAGCTACCCAAGGGATGCCATTTTGAAAGCGTCCGAAGAAGAGGAAGTCCATAGGCTGTGCAGAGCTCAAGAACTGGAGATTAAAATTGCTTATTGGGTTCTTCTATGTGAGACTTAGCCTCCAGTGCCAAGGATTAATTGCTTACATTCAGGTTTTGAAGGGTCTGTGTCTCTCGCAGAGAATAATGCAAGAACGGCTCGCTGGCTCTGAAGCATGTAAGCATCGTTTGAAACGCTTGCCAGTGGGGTGCGGCAGGGCTCTCCTGTGAAGCTAGCAGGAACAATTAGACTACTGGAGAGTTGGTTTTGGTGGGTTTTTTTGGCCAATAATGCCCATTTATCTCCTCAGGGAAATTTTTTTTTAGTTGGTTTGTCGTCTTTCTTCCTCCCCAGATTGATATCCGGTATAAGCAGATTGCTAAGGAGAACTGTTTCCTTCCCACTCCCTAAAAAGGAAGTGAACGTATGGAAGCTGTCTCACGGAGACAAGTTTTGAGTCCTCTTTTAACTTGGCAAAGGCTTTGGTCTCACCCCAGGAGCCTTGAGGAGCAATGCCAGTGTGGCAGGCAGAGGGAGAGGGGGAAGCCCACATAGGTTGCTTACAGGAAGAATGAACAAGGTGTGTTTTGAGGATATCAGTGTTGTAGCAGCTGGGTACAGACCTATAGTGTACTGGGCCAAATCCCACTCCAGCTCTCACAGTAAAAGTTGTGATTTTCAGCTGCTTCTGTCCTCTAGGCACAAAAGCGAGAAGGTCCGTGGTATTACTGGAGAGGAGACGAGTGTTTGTCCATGTGTTTAATTAAGACCTTCTCTTCAGTGAGTGCTTTATTGCAGATGTTTTCTGCACACTTCTTGCACTTTTCTTTTGGGAATAAATGTTAAGAAATTTTCTTCATCCCCTTGTCTTCAGTACTCTCATGTCATGAGTTAGGGATGAAAGTGCCTCCTCTGCCAAATACAATCTGATGGAAGGTCTTGCCTGGAAGATTTATTTATGAGGCTTTTCAAGTTTAAGTGGACATTAAGTTGGAATTTAAAGAAATATCTCAAAATGAAGGAGGGTAGAACAAGCATTTCTGCCTGTCCTTGTTCTCAAGTGTGCAGTGCCTATCACTCTCCAAAGAGGAAGAGACTGTTGTGGAGTTGTTAAGATGCGTGAAGAGTCTCTTACTTGTGGGCTGTGGTGCCTTCTCTGTCCAGAAAACCCCACAGAATAGTTTCTGTGCAGTTTTTTAAACATCTAGCATGCAGTTTGGGGGCCCAAACATGAGTGATTTTAAGATCTGTTGCATGTGCGAGGACAAGAGTTACAGACCCTTAGAAGAGATAGGAATTTTGTTAAAATAGATAAGAATTTAGTTAAAATAGATAAGAATTTACTGACAATCCATAGCTTATTGGATTCCTCCATGTAAAATACCATGTACAACACTGAGCATTAATTGATTAAACTTTTCTCTAGAGAATTTTATTCTTTAAGATGTGAGTAATGTAAAATTGCCTTACTGGCTCAAAAAAGCATAAAAATAGGAGTTTAAAGGGGCTGTTGCCAGGCAGGGAATACTGTTACCTGCTTTTAATTATAGGATAATATTTTCCTTTAAAAAAAAGGTGAATCCAAGTCTTTTGTATCCTTATGGTGAATTGAAGCAGTTAATTAAAATAAACACTTTGGTTTTGAGATTTGCAAGGTCTTTTAGAAGAAGGACTTAGGTAAACCTGGAAGTAGGTGTTCTATGAAGCTGTTTCCTGCTTTGCAGCTCTCCCTTTGAGCTGAGGTGGAAAGGATGTGTTAATCACTTCTCAAGGGCTCTGGGAGACATTGCTACGGTCTTATGAACATCATTGATTGTGTTCTCCAAAAGATCTTGCTGAGGCCAACTGAAAGAAGGGATGGACAGCTGTGGTAGCTTGCTGAAAGAAGCAAGAATATTTGATTTAAGAGCCTACAGGCACTTATTACTGTTTGTCTTGCTCTGTTAAGGTGCTAATCTTATATTTTGCTCTGCAGGTTACCATGAACAACTGTGCCATTCCTCCAGATTTTGCAAGCTGCCAGCAAGGACAGTGCTTGGGAGGTCAAAAAACACAAGAGGAACTAGTCTTACCAAGACATCCCTCCATTTATCTGCAAACTATGCTTGTATTGCCTCTCTTTTGGGCTGTGAAAGAGGCAGAGGCTGAGCCAGTACAGCCCCATACCAGCAGGAGATGGGGGCTCTGCTAGGTCATGAGAGGCCTGGGGGCAGAGGAGTCATCTTCCAATAACTGGACTGAGAAGACCCTGAGGGATGCAAGGTGTATTTGGAAGGAGTGTGGGGGAACAGGAGGAACGAAAGCCAAGCTGGTCTCTACCAGATGCTGTCTGTGGTCCCTGAGGAAAAGCATTTTTGCTTAGTTGCCACTGATGTTTGTACTCAAGGTCAAGCACTTGGGCAGAGGTGAAGACACCATTCTGGGAATGTTTTGCTTCAGATGGGTTGACTGCAAAGGCAATTCTTGTTGTTAGCCTGATATTAACCAGGGGCTATGAGAGGGATGATGTCTCTGTCACTTGCCTGGTATCATGGAAGTGTGCAGTGAAGGGTGACATTAAGTCATTATCAACTAAAAGAAGTTAAGGGAGTTCCTTTCCCTCTTGGTTTAAAACTTGTTGCTTCACACAGGCTAACACAGTGCTCTGGGAAGAGATAGAAGGGGTGAATGTGTGGGGGGAAAACAGAGGATGGGGATGGGTTCACTATATATGCTTTTCCCACTCGCTGCTTCCCTCCAAAGTTTATCAGTAATTTGGGAATTGGTTTTGGCATATTGCTCTTTATGTTATAATAGAAGGAGTTGTTTGTTGAAGGCATGGGTGCTGGAGTACTTGTATGAGCTGTCATCTGTTAAGATGTTATCAGGTTAAAGATGGTCGTTTGCTGGGGTTGTTGCTGCACCCCCAGCTCCAGTTCAGCCCTGAGTGGAGGGACTGGGAGGAAAAGTGCCACTTGGACTCGCAGCCCTCAGTTCAGCTCCAAGGGCTGCTGGAGCAGCCTTGCTGGAAATATCCTTGCAGTTTGAGCCACTGGTCTAAATGCTGGCTCCATAACCCAGAGGGTGAATACTAACCTGGAGACAGAAAAGTCTCTGACTCAGTGCATCCAAGTGACATGGAATGGGGAGAATTTGCAGGGGGGCAGGCAGGATAGATAAAGTTAATTTGGAGGGGAAGTATATTGCAATGTGGCAAGATAGGACCAACTTTGTTTACTTTGTGCTTTTTTATCTGGACTCTAGACTGCAGAGAACAGCATCTATTTAAACATCCCTGTAGACTCTCCTCACTTTCAGATGAGGAAAGAAAGGGACAATAATTTTTTAGGAAACCTGAGGTGTATCTGTGTGCACAGTTTCTAAACTGAGTGGTCTGGGAGTTTGTGTGGGTGTATATTGACATCCTTGAGGTTCATGTGGCAGCCCAGCTATGAGTGTGTACTGTAATGGTATTTTAATTGTGATAACTTCTGGAAGATTTTTTTTTTCAGTACAGAGGATTTTAATCATCTCTGTACTTCTTTTCCTGTTCTATTTAAAGTAGTAATTCAGATCTAGTGTTTCTCCTACTGTTCTGAGTGATACAAATGAAATAGTGACAAGCCATTTGTCCTCCTGAGCAAAACCATTGGAGGTCAGAGGGACGGTATCAGGTCAGGTATCTACCAAGGGAACTGACATGTCTACCTAATGACAGATCAAACCTGATCAGTTTGGCTGGTGCACTTCTGTCCCCACCAAGCAGAGGTCCGTCTTGGACACCTTTAGTTTAAAAGCCCCAGAGCCTTCCTGCAGAAAGGGCTGGTGGCAGGTGGCTCCAGGACCCAGCTGCATTCCTTCCTCTCGTGTTTCTCTTGTCTGGGGCATGCCTAAGCAGGACTTGGGGCATCCAAGAGCTGGGGACAAGCCAGGTTACAGTCCCCTCTCCTGTGAAGCTGGGTTTGCCCAAGGCTGGATGACTTATGCGTGCATCCGCTGATGAAGTCACCAAGGCAGCAGAGACTTGCAGCAGGTAGAGCCCTCTTTAGTTGGAGGTGATGTCTGAGCCTTGCAGCAGAGGGTCCACCAGCAAAAACTAGTGAAGCACTTTCAACTCCATTGATTAAAACCACAATAAATGAGCCTTTGCTTGTGATGGCTAAGTGAAGTTGTAGTACCTCAACCCATGAGATTTTGTTAGATGTTTCAGTGTTCCCAAGTTAATGAGCCTCCTTGAGATAGGTATCTCTTCTCTTGACACTCATCACCCCGTCTCAGACTTGGCACAGTAGGACTTGAACTGTGGGACATTGGTTAATGCAGAGATGTAAATTGCTATTGCATTACCCTCACCATGGTGCGTGGACTGTGTCAATTTTCTCTCTCCAAGGCAAACATTTTTGAAGCAGTCCATCACATGCTACAATTACGCTTTTGGTGAGGAAGATCATTTACTTTCTGAAAAAAATCCCCATGATTTCTTCCTTAATCTGTGATTAAATATCAGTGGACTTTTGAAAGATACCTTTCTATTTCCCTTTAACAAAATTATTCATGCTGTTGTTCTGTGTGACTGACAGATATATATCAACCACAGGCCTTTAGCATCATAGTACAAACCTCTACTGTCTGCGGTAGTAGAGACAGTACCAGGCAGTTATCCTCTACAAACCGGCATAGAGAAATGAATAGTGTGCAGTCCTAGCAAATCAGGAGGGTAAGTTTGCAAAAATTGCTCCATTTTATGATGGAAGTACCTTACAAAGATTTGATGCCATGCGACAATTTTCTATTGTTTAACTTAACTGCTAGTTTCTAATGAAGAGTGTGCTGCTAAGCTCTTCTGCTCTGCCTAGTTGGGGCTTTGTTTGCTAAAGGGTCAGCTTTCCTGAATTACCTGAATGTGCCAAGTGTTTGGCTCTTTTTAAAAAAAAAAAAAGCTTTTGAGCTTCTGGCAAAAGGATACCTGTCTGCTTCTGGGAGGATTCTCCCTTGGGTATCCTTGACTCTGGACATGACCATAGTTAATTATATTTGGGAGAGTAAATGTCTGGCAATCAACTTGTTTCATCTTTTCCAGATTCCTTGGAGTAGCCAAATTCCTTGGAGCTGCTGAAAACCAAGCTGTTGACCAATGTATGTTGATATGGCAGTTCTGGAAAACACCCTTATGATAGTTGTATTAAGGCTTCTGTAGATCACTACCAGACCCAGAGGTAGACTCCAGCATTGAAGGAAAAGTTGGTTTTACATTATTTGTGCTGGTCTTGTAAGCTGCTTTTGGCAGAGCTGTTTAGGGGAGAAGCTGAAAGTGGATGCTCATAACAATCTGGTGATTGTTCTGATGAGAAAAGTCAATCACAAGAGCTCCCCGAGGAGGTAAGGAAGCCCAGTAGCATGGTACTCATCAGCGTGGGTGGGTAGCAACACCATGCTGGGTGGCGGCATCAGAAATGGCTTTGGTGAATGAAGTGGGTGGAGCCCTGCAATTGCAGTGGGGGTGTGAGGCAGGAGCTGAGCATCTCCTCTCAGCACCCTGCTCCCAGGTAGTAGGCCCTGCTGCGTCCGCAGCATGCTGAGAGTATTAATTTCCTTCTCATGTAACTGAGAACTGTCTCTGTTTGCACTGGAGAAGAACCTAGCTTTAAAAAAAAAAAAAAAAAAAACCAAGCAACAAAACAAACTAAAAATTACTATGGCATTGCTATGGTAACAAACATCTAGAAATGCAGACAGATCTCTGTATCAGCTGCAGGCATGGGCTTTATAGCCTGTGCCCTGGTGGTTGCATATGCAATCAGAGACAGAAACCATGCTGTAAAGGGAAAACAGCAGCAGGTTTATGATACCTTGGGATCTTTCCAAATATGAGACCTACTGCTCCCTCTGAGGCAGGCTAGCTTGATGTGTTGGTATGCATCTGTCATTGCCTGTTCACTACTCACCCCGGCAATGAGAGATGAGCGGCCAAATGCACTTCACAGCACTGTTATGGCTGAGCAGAAATGGCTGATTATGGGACTGGCTTTGGAATACCCTGCTTTTTGAGTTTAAGAACACTTTGGCCTCTCATCGGGTTTTTGGGGGGCTTTGACTAGTTGGAGAAGACAAATTCATTTTGCATATAGTGTATCATTTGCAGTTTCCATCAGCACGTTTAATGGAAGGCCTGGGAGAAGGCAAAGGGAGCTCAGCTTCTTCCCTGGCATGGTGTTTAGTTGTGTGTGCAGTGATTCTGGGTTTTGCTTTGTTTTCATTCTTGTTTTCCATTTTCATTCTGTTATGGGCAGCATTAAAATCAGTGAAGAAGGAGGGGAGGTGACAGCAGCAGAGAGCTTTGAGTTTCTGGCTGAAATGGAGCAGGTTCTTCTGAAGCACCCCTAAAGCGTGGGGTGTCTTCGTAACTCAGCCATCTTCCCCTCCACAAGCATCTCCCAAAAAATATGGCAGGACTGGGCAATAGGGCAGGAGAAAAAGGGAAGGAACTTCCACCAGCGCAGTTGTGGAGGTGTAGGGGACCCCACTGTAATCATGGAGGCTGATAGGAGAGAGGAAGACCTGTCGTGAGAAGGCCTGGCCTTGAAGAGTAGAAAAGACCTCAAAATGCTGCCTCCTAAAAGAGGTCTTGTTTCCCTCCAGCCCTCCCTGAGGGATGATCCTGAAAGGGTCCTGGCATGTGAAAAGGAAGCTGCCTCTTGTAATGCAAGGTTCTCTCTGGCTTGCTGCTGCTCTGGTTCCCCTCCGGACCAAGTCGCAGGCTGATTCTTCCTGACTACTATTTCTGGCTTCAAATTAGTTGAAGCTACTGAGTGTGAGGTATCACTGGGGACTTGATCCGGGTGCTTTTGGCATGCCAATTGTTTCTGTTCTACTTTGCATGTGATGGCAGGGAAGCAAGGGAAGAACTCCAGGGAGCTCAGTCTCCTGCATCAGGGCACATGTTAGCAGGTAGTCATGCGCAGTCATGCCAATTAATGCTGGTAGTGGACATGCATGGTAAAACTAGCTTTGCTCTGACACTTGTAATTTAGGATTGCCCTCTGTGCTGAGTGCTTGACTCTACAACTTTAAATACACCTTTTAATATTGGTTTGGAGTGGAGAGGGCAAGGAAGAGATATGGATGAAGTAGTATAAATATTGACAGACAGTGAAGTGCCCTTCAACTAAGGTAGGTAAAGTCTTGAAGGATGTGCTCCTGTGAAAATTCGGTACATCTCTCGTCACTGGTTTCAGAGAGCCTGAGCAACTCGTGTTTCTTAAACATCTGTTAATTACGGAGAAAGATTGAAAAATGCTGTCCTGGCAATTGGCTGGATCCTGAGCAGTGAACATTACTCAATAGGCATGAGAGCTGCTGTGCATGGACTGGCTCACACCCTGTGGCTGCAAAGGTCTCAGTGGGAACTGCCTTTGTGCTAATCAAAAGTAAGATTTGAACTGTTAAATGCATTTTATTCAGTAGGAGGTGCGGCTCGGCTAAAGAGTTTTGTTCTTTATTGGCACTGGGTGTGTTGCTGGTCAGTCCACCTTCAGCAGCGGCCCGGATAGACTGCCGCTCTACAGGGCATATGGGTGAATACGCTGCCTGGGTTGCTGTCGCTCCGTAGTCCTGCCATGTTCAGACTTGTTATATAGAATACTTTTACATCCAACCAGCTACAGTTAGAAATGCTTATTCCAGACTGTGTAATGCAGAGTTACAAGTTAATTCCTCTTTCACATTCACCTTTTGTCATTTAAGGGTAGGCCTCCCGCATCTTGTTCCCTCTCTAACAGTTCTTTGAAGTTTTTTGGTGGTTGGTTTCTGGTTTGGTTTTTTTAAGTTTATTTTGTGATCTCTTTGGTGCTGTCTGTCCCCACGCTTGCAACCACAGCTCTGCTTTTGGTTTTATGAATTTTTTTAAACCTACTTTTAACAAACCTGTTAGCACATTTCCTTTCTTCATGTTTGTTCATCTCCACGTTCCCTTCTGGAGCCAAAATGCTAAAACGCAACAAGAGTGAGCCAGAAATGTGAAGAATGTCTCAAGATGTTTTTGTATTTGGGAGAAAATGAATTGCGTTACAGACTCCATGTCTCTAACAAGCTGTATTGCATTTAACCTTTACCTTGCCACCACAACCTCCAGCTAGAAATTGATACATTATTTGCCTTCTGGGTAATGAAGGCTATTTAACAAGGTATTAGTTATAATGGTTTCTAAACATAAGCCATTTCCCAGGGCAAATAAAGATTTGGAAGAAGGGGAAGTTCAGTGTGTTAAACAGTTAGATTTTTCCAATAGATTGTCATAAAATCCGCAAGTTGCACCAGGGGAGGCTTAGAATGGATATTAGGAAAAATTTCTTTACTGACAGAGTGGTGAAGCACTGGAACAGGCTGCCCAGGGAGGTGGTGGAGTCACCATCGCTGGAGGTGTTCAAGGAACGTGTGGATGAGGCATTGTGGGACATGGTTTAATGGGCATGGTGGTGTTGGGTTGATGGTTGGACTTGATGATCTTACAGGTCTTTTCCAACCTTAATGATTCTGTGATTCTGTGTGAAAACCATGAACGTGAATGACTGAAAGATAGTGGAAAACAGGAGCCTTGAAGAGTGCTCTGTGTGTGTTTGTTCCTCTGTTTATATTTTTGTTGTGGCTGAAATCCTGTCCTGCTGATGTCACTGGGAATTTTGCCACTGGATTTCACTAGTAATTTACAGCACACTTAGATTTTTACATTGTGTTCTGAACACAAACAATGCCTCTGTGCTTTGTGCTGCTCTTGGCGGAGAGGAGCGAGCAGACCTCACGAAGCAGAGCTCATCCTCGTGAGGAACCCCGTGGTTTTCATGGAGCTGTGACAGGACTGAATGTATCTAGGTTTTATTTTTCGTTCACATTTAGGAAGGCTGCTGAAGGCCCAGGCAAGATTCTTTGACCATCACAGCACCAGTGGCTTTTTGGAGCTGTGCTCTTTCTTTGGTGAAATAAATCTGTGTGGTGAAAAATGCACCTGCCCAGTGCTCCTAGGCAATGGGAGGTAGCTGGGCTGTTTCGCTTCCCAAAGATGTGAATGGAGTTCACTGTCCTACTGGTTATACTCAGCTGTCATGCTTTGGAAGAAGAGAATTTAAAAAAACGTGTCCAATAGATGTTGAGAAGGGAAAACTGTCTTCCTTGACAGCATCAATTATTCTCACACAACACTCCTCTGGGAAGCAAAAGGTTAGGGGCACAGCCCCAGCTATCAGAAACAGACACCCACATTTTTCTTATGACACATGCATGAACTTTTAGTTTGAAAACTTGCTTGCAGAGTGGAAACTGCTGAGCTGGTGGCTGGGTTGTGAGCCAGCCAGCTGTAGTGGGGGGAGGCTGTCAGGAGCGCAGTCTTTACGTGGTGTGAGGAAAGTGGGACCAGACTGCAGGGCTCTTGAAGCTTTCTGAAAAAGAAATTTGAGCAAAAACTCACTAGCTGAATATGTGGAGAAAAATGTCAGACACATCTTTTAATAAATGAACTCAAAAACAGCAGCTCCCAAAATCTGCCTGATCAGACTTATGGTTTATCCAGGCCAAAAACCAGCTATAGCCCAAGGTTTCTGTAGCGGTGTTATGGCTGACCACAAACATTCAAACATTACTTAATTTGAAAATCAAGTTTTGTATCCTTTATCTTTACCTGCTGGGTTTTGAATTTCTAGGTATCTACCTTTTTCTCTTCTGCAGCTATGAAGGCAAAAATTTATCCTTTCAAAAGAAAAGCTGTGAGTTCTCCTAACAACATAACCCAGGAGTTGCATCTTACAATGATGCAATGATGATCTTACAATACGAGACTCGCAGCAGAACTATGAGCACTGTATGTGCAGAGTCAGATGATGGCTGCCCTTTGTATTGGATGGGGATTGACAGAGTAATGGAATTTAAAGATCCTTGCTGGTCATTGCAATCATTGACTTTATTTTGCCGCAGTTTGCACCTGCAGATTGAGATGAGTGGCTGTGTGAGGGACTGTGGTGCTTTGTGCATGGGGAGAACTGTGTTTCCATGAGCAGTGGTTTTGGCTATACCTGTCCTGAGTGCATTTTGAGACTGTCAGATGTGTGCATTTTTGTGATGCCCGCTTCAATGTCTCTGCTCTTCCTTATATGCTCAGCTCTTACTTGGTTGACAGTGATTAAACGGCAGAGCAGAGAGGCTGTTGAGGAGGCTTCTATTAATAATGTGATTGAAGTTTAGAATGACAGAGGCCTGCATAGCGTAACATAGGGTTTTTTCATATTTGACAGGCATATATGAGCCCATTTCATGATTCTCTATTGGTATGCACCATCCTTGATTAAATTTGCTATTGGGGAGGTAAATTTAATGCCTTTGCAAATGGAGACCCAAGCAGGAGCAGGGCATGGCTCTGAGGGTCTTGTCAGTTCAAATTGATTGCTGAGTCCTGGAATTGGAGCAATGCAGTAACTGAAAAATTAATCAATTAAAATGGAATATCATTTGGCTCCTAAACAAAATGCCAATGGCCTGATATTCTCAAATCTTCACTGACAAATAGACAATGAGTTTTTCCACTATTGGAAGACAGTGTTCCATGCAGCAGGGCTGAATGCACAGCAAAGGACATATCTGGGTGAACAAGGTCTTGTGCAGAAGGACTCATTTTTGTAATAAATCATGGATGTATACGCTCCATCAGTATTGTCACTACAGAAAAAGTACCAGTACAGTCCCTTGGGATAGATCTCATGGCTTCGAACCTCCGAAATAGAAGACTGCATTGTGAGCTGAAGGTCATTCTTGAACTTCTCAAAGAAACCAGGTCATGATTCAATAGCAGCGTGAGGAGTTATATTAAGTCACTCTGTTAAACGCCAGTTTGGTTGTTGGTTTACAGACAAGTTGTATTTTCATATTGGGCCTGGCTATCTCCCAACCAACAGGTCCTGCCAAGAGCCTTTCTGTGTGTTGTTCAAAAGTTAATGTGAGGAAGAGCTGTATGGAGCATCATGGTAAATTACCTGACTCACCAAGGTCGCATCCTACCCGGGTGTTATTTCCTGGGAAGACAAGCTCTGTGCAGGCTCTGGGGCTGTGGGCCAGCCTCCCCCAGCATCATGGTATCCTAGCTGGCACAATGGCAGGAGTGTGGCTCCCTGAGGCCAGTCTGCCACCTGGCTTGGTCTGCAGGATGTGCCGTGCTTCCCACCTGCATGGTACAGTTACGTATGAGAGGCTGTAACAGGATCTATCTGGTGATTAACATGGGGAGAGAGGAAAGAGTTAGTGCGGAATTGGATAACATTCAAAATCATGACTGTTTGAGCAAGACTCACTAACAAAAACATGTTAGAGAAAAAATCTTTCCTTGATGGAAGATGGGGAGAAATTCCCACCTCCTGCTGTGGGGCTGGGTTTGTCCCTGGTGGGGATGTGAAATGTCTCCTTGTTTTCCTGGCTCAGCTGTGCATGTGCACAGTATTTCTGCAGAGTGTGAATGTTGGCTAGTTGCAAAACCACACTATTTTATTCTTAATCTTCTAATCTCTGTTTAAAGCTCTAACTCTTGAGGATGAATGATTAAAAAGGTACTTCAACATCCTTTCTCTAGCCTTAGCAAAAAGCCCTTACAGCATGATCTCAAAGGCAAAGAAAATGAGCCCCAGGCTTAATATAATTAAATATTTTAATGCTTTGGGTGAGCAGTGCCCATTCCTCAGTGCTAGCTGACCTCTACTGATCTCTTCGGTAACTAGTTCACTGCTGACTACGTTAGCAGCTTATGAGGCCTAAAATTGCTTTCTCCTCTGCGAAAATATCTGGCAGCATCTGTCACTCGACAGTTGTGATTCACTGGGAGGAAAAGGCTGAATGTAGGTCACTTGAGTTCAAAGGGAATGGACTAGTACATCAGCACAGGAGGCACATGCATGCTTTGTGTCTGTGCAGACAGCATAGGTTAGAGAGTGGGCATAGGGAGACACAATTTATGTGACTGATAAATTTAATGAAGACCTAGACCACACTCATTTGAACTGTCTTATTGGCTTCATAGGTGCTGCCAGGTAATTATGAGGGCATCATCTGTCTTGATACAGAATGCTATGTCAATCTGTCTTGATACAGATGCTATAAATCAGGGTTCAGGTAACGTATAAACGGCCACTGAGCATCTAACACTTAGAAGACAGATAACAAAATATTGCGCCTTTTTCTTCTTGGTTTTAGTAATTTGAAATCACTTGGAAATCAGGGACATTCTTTACATATTTAAATGTCTATAAATACCAGGATATTTTTTCAGAAGAAAAAGTGCAACTTCCTATAGTACCTTTTTTTGCTCTGAAGGATCTCAAAACACACTTTTACAAACTGTGTATGCATAACCTTTAGCAGAGCAGTACTCCTATATACAGTAAGTAACCTAGATGGCTTTTTCTAAGGAGGTTTGCTATGTGATGCTAAACAGATGTCTGAATGCAGACAGCTTTGTATCCATGTGACAGTCATTTCTCTGTACAAAACCTTCATTCCGAGAGGCACTATGCCTGCAGCTACCTATTGGGATATCTTTCTGACAATGCTTCTGTTTTGGTGGGGGTGCCAGCATGAACTGTCTAGTCCCTTAGGTATTCAAAGAGTGTGCTGTCATGTCTGTCTTCCCTCTGACACCTGATGTTGTCATGGCTGTTTACAGATAGAGAGAGGTATGCTTGGAAAACAAGTGCTGTTTCAGGGAAGAACAACCCCATAGACCTCACACTGCTCTCTCATGCTGATACTCAATAATTTTGAAGACCATCCCCTCACTATTTTTCAGGGTCTTCTTCACATTCTTTCTCCTGGAGAGAAATACAAAAGCATAAAGGTTTTCATCAGCAAAAATGGCAGTGTTCATGTCACAACAAAATTTGCCAAATAAATAGGGGGAAAAAAATGGCTTTACTCCAGGGAATGAGATGAAGATCAAATGAACATAGAAGCCAGATGTATGTGTGTCTGGACATGTGGGTGTTTATACAAAATCAATGTATGTGAATGTCACAAATATATTAAAAACAAAAATTGTAATATAATTTTTCAGTTTTGGATAATGGACATCTGTGTGCATTAGACTTCAAGCCGAGGGAAGAAATAGGCCTTGGCAACTGCTTCACCTCATCTGGGCTCTGGTTTACCACAGTTCTGAGCAGGCTCATTTCCTCAGAGCTGTTTGGAAGCGAGTGCCCTCGGGCATCTATCTTTGAAGCCCTTTTGGCTTCCAGTGCTTTGCTTTATTCTACACTTCTAAAAACAAAAGACTAGAAGGATGCCCCAGGGCATCATGTCCCCTCCCTCCAGTTACCGGCAATGTCTTCCTGTCTCTGGGCAGCTGAGTCAGGAAACTTTGCAGGATCCAGCCCTTGCTAACTGCTCGAGGTCTATTCAGGATTACATAGCTGGGTCAAAGATGGACATACTTTATAGAAGTCATCTCCTGCCGTTTGTTATATCTGAATACCCTATATTTGTCTTGGCCAGCAATAGAGCATGATAACTGATAGTATCATGCACCTGTCACAAGTGAAGTTGTATAATAAATTCCAGCTTCTCAGGTTATGATTCTACAATGAATAAACATCAGGACTGTATTCAGAGGGGAATCCAAGTAGACATGATTTATGCATGGACTGCTGATCTACATGAGGGTGGAGAGCGGTTAGTTCATGCTGAAGCCAGTCACTGCATGTGGAAGTGACTTGTTTGCATGCAGTATGATGCTGAGCTCATATAACCAGCGTGGCAGCGAGTACCCCACATTCTTTAGGGCTGCTGTCTGCAAAATGAATGAGACTGATACGTGCTGTAGTGCTGGCGCTTGTGCACTGTGTGTTACTTTTGGCTGTCCTTCAGTTGTCAACCCATGCTGCTTTGCATACCTTTGGGACCTGGACAAAGCGATCCAGATGTGCTTCCTGGAAGCATCCCTCCCTTCTGTAGGCAAGAACATGCAGGATCAGGATGGAATATCACAAGAATGATGCTTCTCCACAGAGTCACTAAAGAGATGGCTAAGTATGATCATTAGGCAGAGGCTGCATAGCTGCCTCAGAAGCAAGATTGCGAGTCCTTAGACATTAAAGCAAGGAGTTGGGACTATGGTAGGACAGACACCACCTTTCCGTATGCTGAGAAGTTAGATGAGGGTAGTGGTGTGTGAAGCTACCAGAGAACCACTGCTTGTGATAGACAGAGGTAGTAACTTAATTGCTCTCGGGTTTTGTATTTTTTTTTTGCTGCTCCCCCTGTAAACTTCCCCCGCACTGTTTTCCTCTCTTGACTGCTTTTTTCCCCAAAACTGCCCAAAAGACCAGCTTGTCAAACCATGGCAAGTCTGCTTGAAAGGTAGTGGCCAAGCCTTGCCTATCAACACACTGTTGTGACTGGTAAGTCAGCAACATCCTCTTTCTAAACTCTTCACACTAACAACCCGTGTTTGCTTGTGACAGACATCATAGGAGAGTGTGATGTTCACCTCATCCAGGCTGTAGGCAATAACATAGAAAACACTGTGCCATCTTCTGTGTCTCTTGGAGGAGGCTCTGAAAGTAACATCCAAAAATTGATGGGTGTGGGGAGAACATTGCTGTAGAAACCAAACACAGAAAAATAATCGCTTCTCCTTTCTTGCCTTATACGGGATTTCCACCTTTTCAGGCCAGATGTTTGAGGACACTTTCCTTGTCAACAGCCCAATGTCTGGCAAAACTATGAGGGAAGAAGAGAAGAACAAAATAGAAAATGTTTGGTGGAATCCTATGACTTCCTAGCCATGACGCAGGGACAGAGAGAAAGGGTTTCTCAGTGCTAAAACAGAAGAGAGCAGAGATGCAGTCTCGCAGAGCTGCCAGAGAATTGCCTCTGCATGCACAGAAGGCAATAAATGCCAGGAGGCAGTGGAAAAGAACAGTGAGGTGGAGAGGGCACCTTGGGCAAGCAGCAATGCTGGAAAGCAAGCCCCAGCAGACTTTCCCTGCTCCTCACTCCCACCATCCCTTGGTGACTACAGCTCTGTCGCAGGGCCTGGAGAAACCCTGTGAGCTGGCAACCATGGCCTCTTCTCAGAGGGCATTGAAAATAGCCTCTGCTGGGGGCCCACCACTGGTCTCTCCAGCTCAGTTAGGGACTGGCAGCAGGCCTCAAGATTGTCCCGTGCTGATGGCAGTAGAAAATCTCTTGTGACCAACTAGCTGGTGTGGGAGCTGATCAATGCAAGTTGCTTTACTGCTTCCGCTGTGTTACTCCAGTTGGTGCAAGCTACAAACAAAACATTCAAATGGGTCGCTGAGCTCCTCTGTCAGCACTTGCAATTCTTGAAGAACAGAGATGGTTCTATTTAACTGTGGTAATTTTTATTAGCATTTCATAACAGAAGTTCCATAAGATCATTGTTCCTAAACCACATTTAAAATGCTTTACACAGTTAAACAAAGCATGAATAAAACAGGCCCTGTGCTGTCAGGCACAGCCTTTTCTCTTAAGTATTTTGAACAATTTTTCGGAGAAGTATATGGTCTATTTCATGAGACGTTACAAGAGCCATGTGCATACTGGGATTCCTAAACCCAGCTGGAAATGCAACGCACCCTCTAAAATAAACACTCTTAGCAACAGCCGTTCAAGAGATGATATCTTGCAGGTTCAGCCCATCAAGAGTAGCTTGCTCCCTGGGCAAGCAGGATCTCCTGGAAATTTCTTGGGAGTTGCTGCAGCTCTCAGTCCTGCCCTGTCTGTGCTCTGTGCCGTTCATAGCCCATCCATGTGCCAGTATATGGGTTACAGAGCTGAGCAGCACCTGTCTCTGTAGCATCCCCAATCACTGCTGTGCTCCCCAGTATCTGATTGCTGATGGTGGTGCTGTGCTGTTCTGTCCTCTCTGGGACTTGTCTTCAGGTCACTGGGACAACATATGGAGCAAGTGGAGTGAGCTCACGGAGAAATATTTCACACCGTGTGGACCCCAGCAGCTCCATTGTGGTTTACAGAGGTGACTTGGCCTTTGCTGTGAGGGAAGAGGATTTGCTCAGCCAGCAAGGTGGTATCTTAGCCCAGTGGGTTGAAGCTGACATTAAACCAGTTCAGAGGGGAAAACTCTGCTGAGGGCGGTTGGACCTGCAGGGCTGGTGGGAGGGAGGTGCTGACAGGGTTGGGGGTCATGGCAGTGGCAGTATATGAGGCTGCAGCAGCAGGATAAATCAATGGAGGGGCCTCAAGAGGGAGTGTTTGGTGAGGTTGTTACTCTCTGGCTTGATTTGTGTCCATATTCATCAGTTAGACCTTCCTGGTCAGTTAGTTCTTCCAGGGAAAGACACTTACTGGGCATGGCTTATGATTGATGCTTTTCTGTCCTGAGATTTGACAGAGCTGACACAATCATGAAAATGAGCTTAAAACAAAAGAGAAGCATGGCAGCCCCCTGCTCCATTTGTTGTACTAGTGCTAAACACTTGTAAGAAAGATATGCAAAAGCTGCAAAGTATACGTCCTGTCATATAAAACTTCTGTTGGACTAACTTCACAGTAACTGTAAAATGATTAATTGCACTTACCTTTGAGAGTTTTGCATGCCTTACTCTAGTTAAGTAATGATTCCTCATGACCCCTGGAGTATGGTTATCCTTTTTGAATTCGGCCAAGCCTGCTGTTACAAAAAAAAATCTTGGGATCCTGAAGCCCCCGGCTGCTTTGGTTTTAGTGGCTGTTTGCACGATGTTGGAGCTGGCATGCCTGTGCCTGGTGGCAGACAGTGACAATGCACGGAGGTGAGTGGCACTGTCTGTATGACTGTCTTGCTATTTTACAAGTGATCAGGCCTAGAGGAATATCACTGTGCTAGTCAAGAAATGAGCCTCTCAAGTTTTCATAGATGTGCGTGGCATTAATTCCTTTCCCTTAATCCCCTGCTTACAAAGCTAATTTCACTACTTAAATAGTTTCTGGTCTCTTGAACCATGTCAAAACACAAATAAGAACGTGCTTTCAACAGCAGAAGAGCAACTCAGTCCATTCTGTCACTGAAAGGGAAAAGCATATGTGAAAATGAGAAACGGTGAAATGAGATTAGAAGGTTTACATTATTTCCTGAAATTTTGGTATGTGAATTGTGTTGGAGGTCTCAGCAATGTTTGGGACAAACCTTTATTTGTGCAAACTACTTTGCTAATCCCTAGTCTAGACACTCACATTTCCAGTGCCTATTCATCTTTATATCTGCTTTCATCTAGCAAATTTTTTGGTCTATCACAGAGCATCAGTCAGAAGGAACTGGGCTCTTCTGCTCCCATAACTCCCACTTGTTGTTCCAGCCTCAAGCATGGGGATACAGGGTGTGTAGCTACATAGAGAACTTACAAGTATGAACTGTCCTGTTGATGTCGTAAAAGTCTTAACTCTGCACTCAGCTGCACATACTGTGCTTTTAATATACCCAAAGCTCATATGTGCTTATATTGACTTCTTCCTGAAGTGAGAGGTGTTAATGTGAAGGGAGAGGAAAGAGGGGGCGGACTAACATCCTCAGAGGGTTTGGCAGGAGACTGACTACTATTTCATAGAGAACCTGTGCTGCTCCTGTCAAGTATGTTTTCAATTAACAGTGAAAAATGTCCTGTCGTCAAACATCTATATTCTAGGAAAAGAATCTGATAAAGCAAGTCATTCCTTAAAGATAAGCTTTATATTCGCTTTGCCAGGCTTATTCATAGCTGTCCGGGCTCCACTCAGGATGGTGTTTGCTCTTTTCTCTTTATTGGGCTTTGCTGTTGTGTGCTTTATAATGAGCTGTAACATCTAGGGCTTTTCTGAGGAGCTGCTACCTTGTTCTTTCTTCCATATTTTGTATTAATGCAGACCTGATGAACTGTAGAGGTCTATGGGGTGTTATTGAATTGTATTTATTGTTTTCAGACTTTTTTTTCCCCCCATTTGTTGAGATAATTTTGAATTCTAATCCTGTTCCCCAATATGTCCGACACTTTTGCTGTATTTCCTATGGATTTGATAAATGTACTCTGTCTCAATATGCAAGGTGCTTATGAAAGTACTGAATAGTGCTGGATCCAGAATAAACCCCTAAGACCTGCTCTTACCATAGCCCTCTGCTCTGACAGTGAACAGCTGGTAATTCTGCTCTGACGGTGGCTTTCCAACCAGTTTCACCCCTTCTGCATTAGTTTCATCTAGACTATTATCTCCCTAGCTTGCTAATGACAATATCCTACCAGCCCCTATCAAAAACCTTTCCAAAGTCATGATGTATCTGTTTCCTGTTTCTCCACACCCTTAAGACTGATTACTCCATCACAGAAGAAAATTAGGTTGGTCTGACATGATGCGGTCTTGACAAATCTCAGTTGGCTCCTATTTATTACCTTGTTATCTTCTTGGTGCTCACAGATCAATTGTTTGATTACTTGTTGATTAGCGGTCTGTCTGGCGGCTGAAGCTAGACCCTCTGAGCTACCGTCCCCTGAATCCTTCCTTGTGCCTGTTTGAAGAGAGCACAGAGAGATACTGGCTGAGATAAAAATGAGAAATGTTCTTAACTGACAATTCATTCCCAGTGCTCTTTTACCACTTTTTGGATTTGATGTGTGAGTAATGTGAGACCCGTAGTATCTAGAGGAATTTCTCCTAATAGTTCAAGTTTTAAATGTGTCGTGGCCCGGAGGGCACTAATGGGCCTCCCTGTCCCTGCCCGCTCCCCGGGGCTCCCCCGACCCTGCCCATGGCCCAGGGCCCCATTTCAGCCCCCCGGGGGTCCCTCTACCCTGCCCATGACAGAGGACCGCCGGGGCTGTCAGCCCCTGCCCCAGCCATGCCACAGCAGGGCTGGTCTCCAGCTTCCCCACAGCCCTGCCCTGCCCAGCCACGGGCCCTGCCATGGTGGGCCCACAGCCAGGCTGGGCCCCAGAGAGGTGCCCGATGCCCGGGGCTGGGGCTGCCCCAGTGCCCCCCGCCTGTCCCGCTCCCGGCTGGAGGGTGGGACAGGCCCTGGCTGCCAGGCCTTGCCCTGAGGCCCACCATGGGGAGCCCCGGAACCTTGCAGTGCCCTGACAAAATGGCTCCTGAAGACTTGTTGCTGCTTCCAGCTTTTTGCACAAAGTTCATGGTAATATAAACCAAAACCAGCTGTTGTTTTTCCAGGGCTTGGGGAGACAGAGATAAGTGGTAAAGGGCAAGCGAATGACTGCAAAATATTTAAAAGCGCCTTTTGCTACGAATCAGTGTTGTTTTCTAGGGCAAGAGGAAAAAGAGAAATGGAAGCTAATTTTGACAAAACGCCTAGTATGAATTAAAGGAGGAAACATTTCAATTTCTAGAGGTACTAAAGTAATTCTTTTCCTCCTGCTACTGAAAATGTAATTTCAAGGGAGATTCTAGGCAGCAGGCTGTGAAACCAGCTGTAGAGATCACCGAGCCGTTGCCCTAAGCCAGCGACACGGCCAGCCGGTGCCCCGGCGCTGCGAGGGGTGGCAGGGGGACGGCATCCCTCGCTGAGGGGCGGCAGGGCAGGGCAGGGCGCTCGCTGCCTGGAGAGGCGGAACGGAGGCAGACTTACCTGCCAAAGTGTGCCTTTGTGAGTCCTGCAGGAGGGTAAATCCATATGCGGCAGCTTGGTTGTGCAGTGGCTGAATCAGTTCTTTATGTTGAAAATAGTGGCGCTTTTTTTTTTTCCTATGAAAAGACATTTCACTCATTCTTATATGGTAAGAAAGGGAAATCTGAGCACCAGGCTGGCCTAGGCTGTATTAGGCGTAATTTTATGGGCCACCTTCATTTTTTTTTCTCACTTCGTTCATCTTCACTCCAAATGGAATAGTCCTAACCTTTAATTTCTCTTCATCCTCCAGTAGCTTCCTTCCAGAGCCTGGTTTGACAAAACTTGCGCTCTAGTCACAGCTGCTGAGCTGTCCCTGATTTTGTATAACATTGTTCACAATGGTTTCAGTTTTCTCTGTCCCACTTGCAGTGCACTTGATTTGCTGTATTTCCCATGTCAGCGGACCGAGTGCAGGGTTTCATTGAGCTGTCCGTGGGGACACTCAGGTCTGTAACACGAGTGGTCACGGTTCACTTGAAATCCATCAATGTGCATGAGTAGTTCAATTTGTTTCTTCTAACGTTCATTATCTTGCACTTGTCTACACTGAATTTCATTTGCCATCATCTTACCCAACTGTCTGGTTCTTCTAGGGCTGTCTGCATTGCAGGGTAGCCCTTCTCAGAGAAAGGTGCAGAGATGTTTGTTCTTCTGAGTGCTCTCCTGCTTAAGGAATTTGCTGTGGTACTGGGTCTCTTGAGTTGTTTCCCAGCCCACTAAGATGGCTCAGCCAAAACACTGTGTGATGTCGGGGACCAGTCCCTGGTCTCTTGCCCTCTAAAACTCCTAAAAGGAGGCTTATAGCAGAGGGAGAAATGTGATCAAGCCTAGTATTAGAGACTAATATCCAATCTATTTTACACAGAAGGATCTCAAGATCTGGGGATTGTTCACCACTTTGGATGATCTGGATGTGCCAGAATCTGCCTTTTCCAGCAGTTTTAGGGACCTCCAGCACTGCCTTGTACAAGGCTGGGAGCATTTTATGGCTTCTTCATGATTTGGTCTATCAAATGGCTACTACAGACAATTTGTTAAACTACTTTTATTGTATAAACAATCCTGATAGTTTTATAAGCTGATATTTTACAGTTTCTGGGTTGTTTCCAACCAAAATCTCATATCTAAGAGTTCAGCATGGGCTAGAACTGTGCCTGTCCTCCCTCCCAGTAGCCCTAGTGAATGGTCGTCAGGTGCTGGCATTGCACTGACTCTGTGGCCTAGGAAAGCTAGAGAAAAATTAGGAGAGGAGAGGGATGGCCCAGGAGTTTTAGGTCTTGCATGGGACTGGGGACAGTCACATGCAGCTTCCAGCTTTATCACAAACTTCTGTGAGACTGGACAAAGCTGGGCAAGGCGCAGCAGGGAACCTGTTAAATAAGCTGCCTCTGTGTTTGTACGCAATAGCAATTGCCAAAAGGCTGAAACTGTTTTTCCTCAAAATACTGTGTTTCAGCCACATTGGCTGGAGGCTGCTCTCAAACCTGCGTTGCCTGGAAGGGTTTCCAAATGCCTGCAGTCTCTCACGTTCTGCGTAACAAGTGCTAAAGGGAATTCAGCTCTGCCTGTGCTATCAGGAACAGCAGCTTTCATCCCAAGCTCAGTCGGTAAAGATAGTGAAGCCTGCAATTTTCCTCTGAGAAGGCAATTATAACATCACATCTGTGAGAGTTTCCTGCTTTTTTTTCCAAGCTCTTGCCTGTCCTGCCTTCCCCCATACCTGAGCCACTTTGGATGTGTGGCAAACAACCTGCCTTAGCATACGCATGTCTGAACTTATTACCTGTGTATAAACATGAGTCGGCTGCTCTCCCTGATGCTCTGATGCTTGTCTCTGCTCTAGATGACAAGGGCTCCCCAAGGAGAGAAGAATAGCCGGAGGGGTTTTGACGAAAAGGCTTACTTGTCCTCAAAGCTGCTGAAGGCCGGAGAAGACCCCTACCGCCAGCATGCTTTTAATCAGCTAGAGAGCGACAAACTCAGCAGCGATCGGCCCATTCGGGACACCAGGCACTACAGGTACCGTGCAGCCCTTGCTCCATGGCTGCTGCTTGTTATGGGGAGTCCACTGCCCTCCTGTGTTGTTCTGCAATGTTGACAAAGGATGGTTTGGGTTTTTCTTCACCAGCGTCGGTCCGTTACTGTTTCATGGTTAATCTGGAAAGGTCTCAAATGCGCAGAGACCCTTAACTAATTCAACCCCAGCTTGTTGCTTTTCTAGCATCTCTTCTCCCAAGTCCAAGCATCACCTTGTTGTTTCAGCACAGCCCCTCCACTGCAGCTCAAATTGCTCATCTGACAGTTGTTTTTTGCACAACTCCCCTCACACTCGTGGCTTCTCTCAGGGACCCTCTGTCCTGGCTGCAAGGTGCCCCATTGTTGCAGCCTTGCTTTACTCTGGTGTTCCTCACCTGCTGTGCCCCGGCTGCCTGAAGCTGGTTTGGTGCCTTCTTTCCAGCCTGTACATTACAGTTTGGATGAAGGGTGCTGGGGTGGGGATGAAACTAATGTGTAAATACAGTGAATATTTCATGGTTGCAAAGTGCTCATTGTTCTGTCCTTGTTGCACTGGGGGTGAATTTATTCTGCTGACTAAACTCCTCTTTAAATTACTAATAGTGCTCAGGTAACTATTTTGTAGCTTCTGGAGTACAAAAAGATAATGTTGTACCTTGAAAACTGTAGGTTTGATAGTGATAGGATAGTGTAAAATGGCCTACTTCAATGGAGGAAAAAACAGAAGCAAACTAACCGTGTCTGAAATGCTTGTCTAGCTGGGCTGGAACCTAGACCCTACCTAGGGTTGCAAAGCAACACTTCACAGCTGCTGGGAATGGGAAACCAGGCATTTAACTTGACTGAAACTGTGAAAGGGATGTCAGGAGACAGGGAGCTTTGTGAGCCTGCCAGCACTGACAGCCATCAGGGTGCTTTGTGAATGCAAGCAGTTGGGACTTTGGTTGTGAGATGAAAGTCTTGTGCTCCTGTTCCCTGGCATAGTACTTGGGATTGGCTTCCTAGTGACTCAGAGGCAGTGGTGCCATGTCCTGCATTACTGACAAGTCTCCCTGCCATGCAGAACTGCTGTTTTCTGTTAATCTGCTGTCATGTTCTGGCCTACAAACAGCTCACTTCAGAGGTGGATTATTGTTTATTTTGATCTGTGGTAGCATGCAGAGCATGCTTTTTGTGAAAAGTGTCATCTGTGCACTTCAGTCTGAAGAACAACATATATGTGATTCCCTGGAAATGTATGGCCATTTCAGCCCCAGCTTTGCAAGGATTCCCTTCAGCAATGGGGAGTCCAAAGCAGTGTATAATCAGAGCAGATAAACCTATTTCCATGTTACTTTCCATTGCAGAGGTGGCAATTTGGGAATGAGGATCTGGTTTTGAGTACCTTGTGTTATATCATTATTGGAATGGTTGCTGGGATGGCAACTTAGGATGAGGACTTATTTCAGATGGTACCATTTAGGTATGGTTTGAGGAAAGCCCATCCTTGTGTCACAAATGGACCTGGCTCTCTGTTTAAGGAGTGGGGAGTCAATAGGTCACTAACATGTCACTTTTTCTTCAGGCACCCAAGCAGAGCTTGGGCATACTTGACTCCACATCCTACAAGCTCCTTCTGACCTAGCATGTAGCTGTTTTTTTCTTCCAAAGCAAAGAGAGGGCCAACTTCCAAGCACAAGCTTTGTCCTTGTCCTCTGCGATGCTGTAATAATGCTGAGATCTTGGGAAGACTTCCCCAAATAACACATACACCAACCTCTGCTGCTTTTCCACTTCCTGATGCTTTAATACATTTTATATGCATTACATCATGGAGTTATTTTGAAACAATAATAAATGTGGTATGTCTCCTGTCTGGTCTCAGGTTTTCCGTTTCAGTCTTTATCAAGATTTCTTTATATGTTTGAAAATGGCTGTAAGAAGCTGCTGTCCCCTTAATAAAATATTGCAATAAAAAAGTCATAAACCAGTAGGATTGAATGTGATGGTAAAAACAGTAACAGTGTAGTAATAGCCACAAAAGAATAGTAATTAAATGCAGAAGTACAAGTAGTGGCTGTAAGAACTGAATTGTATTCCCTCCCAGGATGGGTTCAGTCTATGCGTGGCCTTGAGTTGTTAAAAATGCTACGCCACAATTTCAGGTGTGGGCTCTTCATCAGGCAGGGAATTAGTGCAGACTGACTGCTGTTTGGCACTGGATGGAAGTTAAGAAGGCGGACACTCTGGAGGAGCAGATCAGCCCAAATCTGCCATTCCTAGTATATGCCAGAATTGGATCCAGGATTCACATCTGAGAGTTGTTCTCCTCCAAGAATCCTTGCTCTTCACAGGGTATAAGCAGCCCTGGTGCAAGCTGATCCTGAGTTAATCCTTGGTTCTGAGTATGAGAATAAATGTATGTACCTACCATTACAAAGTCAGATGAGAAGCTGGGAGGAATTGCTTTCCATTGCCAGCTGAGGTATTAGTGTTGAACCTCAGCAAATCCCTGATACAGATCGCAGCACTAGCTAGTGCTTTCCTTTCTGTAAAGTCCAATGTCCAAAGAATTTAAAGTGCTTTATACAGCAATGCCTGGGTGTACCAGCTCCATGCATCCTTAGCATGTGCATGTCCTATGCATGAATAAACAAGATTTTACATGAATCACAGGCAAATCCAGGGACTAGAGTGCACGATATCGAAACTTTGTTCCCCGTGAAACCCACGTGTCCTCCTCAGCATGCAGCATTGTGAGTTTAGGTATCACAGCCTCAAAGCTTTACCTTCCAACAGGCACAGTTCTTTTTAAGCTCTGCCAACCTTGGTGCAAGGACTGCTGAGGCCTCTCTTGCTGCAGCTCAGCTGTGCTGTTTCTGGTTTTAGCGTGTTACTCTCTTCTCCTTTAGAAATTCTAGGTACACTGCTGCAGTGACTGCTGCTGGATGATGTTTGGCTTACACTTCTGCTCTCCCGTGTTGCAGGTGCACTTCTGTACGCTATGACACAGACTTGCCAGCTACCAGCCTCATCATCACCTTCCACAACGAGGCGCGCTCCACCCTGCTCCGCACGGTGAAGAGGTGAGTTCAGCAAGGTGTGCTGGGCCCAAACGATGGTGCCTAGAAGGGCACTGGTGGAGGGTTATGCATTTTCCAGTGGTTAGGCAAGCAGGGTGGCTGCAGTCGCCCAAGTGCTTGTGACCTGCCCTTGAGCTGGCCCACTAGGACACATCAGGGGCTTGGATTGGCAGTGTGGGCATATCTTCAAAGACAAAACATATGTGCAGTTAGCTGCTATATAGCCCCAATGGGGGGAACCATTAGCAACAGAAAAGAGGCTGCTGGGTTTGTGCCCACAGATGGGAACAGTCTGTATGAGCTTGGTTTGGAAGAGTTGGGACCAAAGGGCACGCTGTGGGCTGCAACTGAGCGAAGGGGCTTGAAAGGGACTGTGTTTCATAAACAGGACAGCAAGCTCCCTGCTAGCGCACGTGTTACAGGAGCTGGGACTGGCTCAGTGAGGGCAGGGGGCACAGCTCGCAAGTCTTTCAAGCAGAAGGTGATGAACTTGAAGTCTCATGGAGACTGAGCCCTTGCAGTCTGAGCAGGTGCTCAGACTCACTTGCTGGTAAACAGTTGCTGAACCTGATGGCCCATCAGATCCTCCCTGCGGCTTTGTGCACAGACCCTGCTGAACCTGCAGGACACTTGCTATCTTGTACCAGTGTCTCCTCATATCTGAGTATCATCAGCAGTGGCCAGATCTAGCCAAGTAAATAGGTGGCACAGGGCCTGTCAGCATCCCCAAGTAGATGGGAGCATGCAATTATCTGTACTACAAAGCAATGTTCCAGCTGCTCCTTCCCTTCCCCATCACTCCTGCAGAACCCAGGGAAGCTCCTTTCCTTTTAGTTTTTACACAAAAAGTGCCCTCTGCCCTGTCTGACTTATCATTTCTCAAAGGGTCTCTGAAGCCTGCAAGCAGGTCCAGGAACAGCCTGTGGAGGCTGAAGGAAGAGTGAATTGTCCGGGTAGAAGGTTGAGCTGATGGTATCACTAACAGGAATGCATTATTCATCATCACCACTTCTTTCCCTGTCAGATCCTGTGGGCTTAGAGAAATGTGCTTTGTGAATAAATAACAGGCTTTTTCTAGTTGGCCTCATGGCTAGAAGGCTGGGTTTCTGTCTGCCAGGTTTGGTGCTACTGTTTCCAGAGACCTGTGTATATTGCATTACCACATTTTGCCTTTTTACCTCTATCATTTCCTTTTCATTTGAACCACAAAATGAGTTCTACAGAGCCACTGTTCAGAAAATGAGCAGATTTGTTTGGAACCCTGGTGCTGCTAGGGCAACAGGAGGAGATTTCTGCCAATTACATCATAGGTCGGACAATAAATGGGTAGGTGCTCAGAAATCATGGTAGTAGGATCCTTAAGAAAATGCAGCCAGTCATATAGCCAGATGCCATGATAGTTAAAATGAAGAGATGACATTCAGAGCAGCAGTAACACACAGAGAGAGAAATTGATATCCAGATCCTATGGAGGTGATGTGTACTAATGAGCAGCTGAGTGTTGCCGATGCATTAATAGACCAGGCTTGCTCGAAGCAAGGTCAACTAGACTAGGTTGCTTAGAGCTGTGCCTGGTCAGTTTTTAGTATCTCCAAGGATGGAAACTCTGCAACCTCTCTGAGCATTCTCTTCTCAAGGCTAAACAACCCCAGCTCTTTCAACCTCATCTCTCACGGCTGATGCTCCAGCCCCTTAATTATCTTAGTGGTCCTTCACTGGACCTCCTTCAGCATGTCCCTCTTTTTCTTGTCCTGGGAAGCCCAGAACTGGACACAGCATTCAAGACGTGGTATTACCAGTGTCTCAGATGTGGTCTCCTGCAACCCAGAGCCCCCAGCAAAGACCTTGAAAAATGGATGACCCATCTATTCAAATTGGTCCCTGCAATCCTGCTGCCACTGGAGGAGTGCTGTTGTGAGGGACTGGCTGCGCTCTGCTGTGAGTGGTGGGGTGGATGGCATTTCCTCCCAGACCTCTGGCTACAGCTGGAGTCTTCATTGCCAGATGGTTTACAGCCAGTGGATGTGATTGATTTACTCCTTGCTTACATCACATGTCAGAAGTGTCCATGATTTATTCCTGGCTGGCGAGGGATCCCGAAGGCTGAATTCTTCTTGGGCTCTACAGTATTTTCAGTGTTACACAACCAAGCATTGGGTAGTAGCCTTGACAACCCTACACAGAGGTGAAGACTCAGGTCATGGCTGCACTTTTAGAAGTGGCATGGGGCTTAGTACCACTTGCAGGTTGACACTGGTGTTACAGAGGGAGTTGAAGATTTCACAGTGCTCTCAAGGTCTCTTCCGTAACCCGAGAGTCCTGTCTTTCAGCAAAATGTATCTGCATGTGCCAGGCTGAGCTACTGCTGTGAGTATAATTGTCGCTCAATTCCCATACACAGTCAATGCACCGAATACTATGTAATTACTTTGCAGCACTTTGGGATGTCAGGTATCAAAGGGACAGGACTGTTCTGTTCTGTTTGGTTTATGATCTGGCTGTGAGTCTGCAGAGGACCTCAGTGATATTAAGCAACAGGAGGCATAAAATTGTACTGCCTGCTTAGCTGCTGACTAGTCAGGCTTGCAGCCTGTCATTATTTCTTTACCCATAAAAGCTTTCTTAAGCCAGGTAGAGCAGGATTATTTAGATAATTAGAATTAACCATTTGAGATGCACCTGGTGAAAGTTAAATACGATTCTACTGTTACTATGGGCCTTGTCCCAGGTTTAGTTATCATAATTACGCTATGGGGATGCTATAAGAGAAGTGGGGGTGGAAGACAACAACTGATGGAAATGAGCAGCACTAAGAGCAAAATTTTCTATGGCTGAAAACTTTTTTAGAGGCCCAATTTTTAGAGGTGAGTAGAATATGTACTACCAGTTGAAGTTTTCATATGGGAGGTCTTTGCAAGCCTGGCTGGTGAGTGCCTGAATTTGGGCATTCAATAATCAGCTGTAAAACTTTGGAGATTCTAGGAAGAAATATATGAAAAGGGTACTGGGATTGAATGACTCTTAAATTAAAACTAGAGGGAGCCTAAATGCGCTCCCCTGAGCCAGATACTGTCTTACGGTATTATTCTGACAGCTCTGCAAGGTAAGTCAGCTGAGTGGCAATGCTGGTGCCAAAAGGTCTTGGGAAGTGACCCAGGGATGAGACTCCTGCATTACAGTTTATTTCAGGGTGATCTAAACATGGCAGCTGTAGGGGCCAGATCCTGATCTGCAGACCCTTCCTTGCTAACCACACCTGCATGTGTGCATATGTGGACTCGCACAAGCACCTCTGGCAGCTCAGCAGCTGCCAAGCTCTCCCTGCTGCCCCTGGGATCTCTGCTGCTGGGTGGAAGCAACAGGAGTGATGTGCTGTTGTTGCCACTTGAGAATGGGAGAAATGTTTGTGTATGAGGGAGAGAGGGAAACAGAGGATTGACTGTGGGGAGGAATAACTTCTTCTTTCCAGCACCCTGTTGCTTGTCTGTCCTGGTCCCCGGAGGCAGCATGGGCTGCATGCCTGCCTGCTGCTGTGGGCTCCAGCCGTTTTCCTCCTCTGCCCTAGGTAAAGGCAACAGGCAGCTGGACCTTCTGCCCAGCCTGCAAGCTGCCAGAGGGACCAAGCCAGCGCACCGATAGGCTATGCTGCCCCAAATCCCGCTGGTCCTTCAGACAAATTTTATTGGTTTGTTTTCAGTGTAGAGGGAGACAACTGGTTAAAAATATCCAACAAGAGACTAAGAAGGGAAGTAGGGAAAAAAAAAGGGAAATGGGCTATCCGGCAGAACCTGTGAACATGCCAGTTCAAATGGCTTGTTGCTGGCATCCTTGGTCCTGCAGGAGATGTGTGTCAGTCAAGAGCTGCTTGCCTGCGTGATATCTCTTCCTTGACAGGACATAGCTGTTACTCCCAAATCAGTTACTTGCTTAGCATCCTGTTCTCTTTCAGAAATAACTGTCACTCAAAAGGCATTTTGTGTGATTGATGTCTGTGCCTGATTAGTCATTAAGCAATACCATCAATTCTGCTGCGGTGATTATTCTTGCAGAAGGGAAAATCAACTGCTTTGTTGTCTGGCCCCTTTCTTTCTCTTTACTTCTGATTTCAGTCAGTATTGCACGTACTGTTTGGTTTTGGTGCAAATGTAAAGGTGAATAGTCAGGCTTTAAGTCAAGGGACTTGAACAGCTGTCTGGTTCGGTGCCTATGCAGAAAGCTCGCATAAATTCTGATTAACAGGATGCTGTTGTAATGCTAGAGCATTTGGTATAGAAACTCATTACAATGACAATTTAAATAATGGCAAAAGAGGAGATTATTTTAGAGCAAAGGGGAAAAAAAAGAGATGCTCCTCTGCTAACATCTGGAATAAACAAGATTATCTGTGAGCTGATGAGGGATGGGCAGATCAGCAGAGGAGAGAAACTCATTGGCAATGCTGATGATGTGCTGTCATGCGACAGAGTAACAGAGTAAGGACACTGATACTGAAAGAAGGAAGTGTGAGAAAAGACAAAAGAGGTAAGGAATCCATGAGATGAGGGGAGAACAGTCTGTGTTTCTGCTGTAAAAAGCAATTGTAATTTTGATTTTGGAATCCTAATAATATATTTTGTGCCTAAAAGTAATCGATTGTCATGCCAGTCTCTGCAACTCATTGGAGGGAAATACTAGGATTACTGGGCTCCTTGTTAAAAAGACAGACAAGACAAAGTGCAAAGAAGATTAAGTACCTTTCCCAAGGATCCGCAGCAATTTATTGCAGAGCTGAGAGCAGAACTGGGCATTGAACAATGAGCTGTGAACTCCTTGAGGAGTGTTTGCTCTCTACTGGGGAATCATTGGACAGGTGAGAAAGAGAGAAAAAGTGGGTTTTTCTCCCCGGCTACGTTGAGTTGAAGACCTAAAACTTGTGCAGAAAATATGAGCATTGCTAATAGTCAGGCTAGTGGGAGAAGGTGTAGAATACCATTTTACAGCCATTATACTGTAGGATGCAGCCTGTCTGGATTGGTTGTTTTGCATTGAGATTGCACAGACAAGAATTTCAGTGCAGGGCAACCTTGTCTGTAAAATACACAGATGATAGCTATGCTGGGAGAAGATGCACTTATAAATACAAAGAGGAACATCCCCCACCTCCCACCCCACCATGCTGGAGGATCCAGAGAGGTATGAGCCAAGAGAAGCAAATGAGATTCAGCTTTGAAAAATGCAAGCTCAGTCATCTGGGGACATATAAGCTCAAAATACAAATACACTCAGAGACATATGAAGCAGCATAAATCTGAAATAGAGTGGGATGTGATACTGAGCAGCAAAGCAGTCAGAATTTTGCTGTGTGAGACAGCGGAAAACTCTCCTAAACTGAGGAAACTTTGGCTCTGTATGCAAAGCCATCAGTGATGCTACTTAGCAAGATGGTAATTTATTTCTCTACAGCTCCATTCCTGGGAGTATGGGATTACTCTTGTTGTCTGTTTCCTGTCTAAAACAAAAAAGCCAAAAAAAAAAAAAAAGAAAAAAGCCAACAATCTTTCTGCAGAATTGCTCAAAATCAGAAGAGCAGGTGCCACTGAAATAAGATGGTTGCTAGAACCAAGAGGACAGTGTTTACCTCTGTTTCTTAATATTAAAGTTTGCATAGCTGTCCTCATCACTGGAGTGACTAAATGCGACTGAGCAATCTTGTTGCTCTGACAAAGAGGTCAGACTGCTCTGACTGCAAGGTGCCACAGCGCATCTACCTCTGAGGAGGGCAGAAGCTTTTGTCCCCCCTCCTTGTGGGTGAAAACCCCTGTGTCCTGCAGGTGCAAACCCCCTGTGTCCCGAGGGTATTGTGGGGGTATGGTGTGACTGGCCTGGGGAAAGGGGGGTGCTCTCAGCAAGTGTGGGGGCTGGTTTGAAAGAAAGACAAGTGACAAGCAAAAAAGAAAAAAAACCCCAAATCCAGAATATTGCCAAAGAAAATTGCCTTCCTCCCAAAGAAGGGAATTGGTGAGAAAGCCCCATCAGGCTTCATCTGTGGCATTGAGACGGAGCTCCTTGCTGGGTAAAGTGGCAGCTCTCTTTCTGCTCCCCAGCAGTGATGAGTTTTACCCAGAGCCTGGCAGATTGGAACAGCCTCCTGGCTGCCTCGGGGCAGGTGATGGTCTCCTCTTTGCCCCTCTGTTTAGAGGCAGAGAGCATGCCGCAGCATCCTTTGTTAGCTGCCCCCAGGCAAGTCCCACAGTCAGCTTCCTGGCTGTGGGTCCTTGTAAGGTCTGGCTGAGATGCCATAGCTCTCTGGGATATTCCTGCTTGCAGTTTGGCTCCTGCCAATGAACCCTGGTGCAAGGGCAAGGTTACCTCTTCCACATTAGTGGAGTCTGGTATTTCTGCTGTAATGCATAGCATAGCAGATTTGTATCAATCCTACCGTTGTTGTTGTTATTATGGTAGCTCACAAAGATTGTCTTTTTCCTCCTTGGGTCCCTGCAGTGTCCTGAACCGCACCCCTTCCAGCCTCATCCATGAGATCATTTTGGTAGATGACTTCAGCTCAGATCGTAAGTATGGACCTATTTCCCTTGCACTTGTTTCTTCTCTTCTGCTTTCCCTCTTTTTGTTTGCTCTGTTCGGTCCCCCTCCTTCTTGTCTGTATGCTAGAGAAAAAGAAAAGGGAGAAAGTTTTTCTGTGTTTAGTTTATGTCCATGCATGGCAGAGGCCAGAGCCTCTTCCTCTTTTTTTTCTTTCCATTGGGTCTTCCCTTTCTGTCAGCTTGGCAGTTTTGGCCAGCTTGTCAGAGATCTCTGTCTAGTTTCACTATGCACCATTTTGAGCTGTTTAGCACAAATATTCTCCTGGAGAAGCTGGCGACTCGTGGTTTAGACAGGTACACTCTTCGCTGGGTTAAAAACTGGCTGGATGGCCGAGCCCAGAGAGTTGTGGTGAATGGGGTGAAATCCAGCTGGCGGCCGGTCACAAGTGGAGTCCCCCCAGGGCTCAGTTTTGGGGCCGGTCTTGTTTAATATCTTTATTGATGATCTGGATGAGGGGATAGAGTGCACCCTCAGCAAGTTTGCAGATGACACCAAGTTGGGCGGGAGTGTTGATCTGCTTGAGGGTAGGAAGGCTCTGCAGAGGGATCTGGACAGGCTGGATCGATGGGCCGAGGCCAATTGGATGAAGTTCAATAAGGCCAAGTGCCGGGTTCTACACTTTGACCACAGCAACCCCAGACAACGCTACAGGCTTGGGGACGAGTGGCTGGAAAGCTCCCCTGCAGAAAAGGACCTGGGGGTGTTGATTGACAGCCAGCTGAATATGAGCCAGCAGTGTGCCCGGGTGGCCAAGAAGGCCAACAGCATCCTGGCCTGTATCAGAAATGGTGTGGCCAGCAGGAGCAGGGAGGTGATCGTGCCCCTGTACTCGGCGCTGGTGAGGCCGCACCTCGAATACTGTCTTCAGTTTTGGGCCCCTCACTACAAGAAGGACATGGAGGTGCTGGAGTGTGTCCAGAGAAGGGCGACGAAGCTGGTGAGGGGTCTGGAGCACAAGTCTGATGAGGAGCGGCTGAGGGAACTGGGGTTGTTCAGTCTGCAGAAGAGGAGGCTGAGGGGAGACCTTATCGCTCTCTACAACTACCTGAAAGGAGGTTGCAGAGAGGTGGGTGTTGGTCTCTTCTCCCAAGTGACTAGTGACAGGACTAGAGGAAATGGCCTCAAGTTGCACCAGGGGAGGTTCAGGCTGGATATTAGGAAAAAGTTCTTTACTGAGTGAGTAGTGAAACATTGGAACAGGCTGCCCAGGGAGGTGGTAGAGTCACCCTCCCTGGAGGTATTCAAGGAGTGTGTGGATGTGGCATTGTGGGATGTGGCTTGATGGGCATGGTGCTGTGTGGTGTGGGTGGGTTGTTTGTGGTGTGGGTTGTGCTGTGTTTTGTGGTTTGTGGGTGGTTTTGGTTTTTTGTGGGTGTGTGGGGTTTTTTTGGGGTTGTTTTTCTTTTGTTTTTTTTTTTAAATGGTTGGACTTGATGATCTTACAGGTCTTTTCCAACCTTAGTGATTCTGTGATATGTATGTAGCAATGGTGTACATGAGCAGAGTGGGTAATTACAAACCAAGAGAGAGCAAGAGGATGCAATGCAGCCTACAGAAAATTGCTGCCTGGGGTCCTGCAGGCAGACGGGGGCGAGACTGTCTGCGTGCCTCCATGTGTCTGGGATCCCAGGTGTCCCTGTGGGAGGCTGTGGAAGAGTTTTCGCTTTGGGCAGCGCCATACCTTCTCCTGCAGTTTGGCACGGGGATGGAGTGTCTTCTGCATGAGTCCCACCAGAGTCTTTCCATCTGTACAGTTGCTCTTGCTCCTGGCTGTTGTATAGTAGTGGTGAGGTGATGGGAACAGACGACTTCTTGCTTCTCCCATGATGTGCACTAGATTCAAGGACAATCTAGTTGTGTGCCACTTAATAATTGATGATTACTCCTTCAGAGCACTTTACAGATAGCTGAGAATACCCACCTTGGCCTGCTGAGGTAAGGAAGCATTGCTCTTTTGATTTTGCAGCTAAATACTTCTGTAGCTTTGACCCAAAAAAATTTTAAAGGTGGATGCTGAGATTAGGGATTTAACTTTCTGAGGGCCTTAGAGTGTGATTTGGATAAGGACTAAGCTGTGCCCAGCTGTTGGAGTTGGGTGTTTCTGAGCACCTCCAACAAACAGTCCTAAATGTCCCATATTCGGCATCTAGAAATTCAGTTCTCAATGGCCAAAGTGTACCCGATCAACACTGATGGATCTCTGGGACCTGTACTGCACAGGGCTCAGCCAGAAACTCCCATTTTGTCTCCTAGGTAAATGGAAAGGTTTTTAAAAAGCTCCATCCTATGACAGCTCTCATTTTTTTTCACTGGCAGCTGGATATTTGTGGATACAGCTACTCCCCTGAGGCACCTGCATGGAGGCACTTTAGCGCATGTTTGAGGTCTGACGCTTTGCTTTAATATCCACCTTGGTTTATCCAAAGATACAGAGAGTTTGTAAGCTCTGGCAAGGAGTTGCAGTCAGAGTGATGTACTCCACTTCTGGAGAGTGAATGACTTGATAAGGATTCTTGTACTTACCTGGAGTTGTGACTTGGCCAAGACGAGTGTTGCCTTCTCTTGTAGCAGATGTCCAGCAAAATCTCAGTAGTCCATAATTAACAGCACCTGCCACTTCGCTTGGATGATGCAGCAGCTGCCAGAGTGCCCACACAAGAGCAGTATTTCAGATTGCATGTATCCTTGAGAATGGAAATGCTCCTGCGGGAACATGCCAAGAGATAGACTTTGGTTAATAGCCTTTGTCTTCTCCCCAGGGCACTCAGTCTGTGGGATGATGACAGCGGGAAAGGGAAGGTGTGAGACATGAAAAGGAATCAGTAATAAACACGGAAACTGGGGTCAACTTGGTGGAGCAAGCAAAAAGATCAAGTTAGAAATTGTTATTCCTGTGACCTCTGCTAGGGCAGGAATAGAGAGAGGATAATAGAGAACTAAAGACCCAGTGCTCGTTGGTACAGCTGGGCTGGAGCTAGTAGCTGTTCCTCTCTGTCATCTTTCTTGGGCGATGTAAATGAGGGATGGCATGAGCTTCTGGCAAGCTGCCAGCAAAGCCCTTGGTTAGGCATCCATGTGTTAATGTAATGGTGTCTCCAGGGAAGCGGGTCACATCCCTGTGGCCTTTATTAAATAAAATCAAGTAGAAACTGCCCCAAGAACAAGTGGTGGGAAATGCCCAGATGAGCCGCTAAAGGCAAAGAGAGTGGATGAGATCACTTTATATGACAGGACTCTCTTTTACTTGGCACTTCGGTGATTTACAGCCCTGGCTCCCTGTTGTCCCTCCGTTTCATCAGTGCTCGGTGCCAGGTTGCCAGCGCATGCCCCATTGTTCTTGTGAAACACTGAGCGTGGGAGGGCAAAGGCCTGGCTGCTCAGAGTATCAGGAAACACAGGCTCAGCTGTCCGAGGAGGACAGCAAGCAAGCAGTGCTCTTCTGTGTACTCTTTAGACAACAGGATTAAGGCCATCAGGCTGATTAATGTGGTGTTAAGTGAAAGCAGAATTTCCCCTCCCATGGAGAAGCAGGAGAACAGTTAATTGGAGCTCTCTGTTGAAGCCAAATAATTCATAATTGTGTGCCAAATGTTTTTTTTTTTGCCTTCCCTAAGCTGAGGACTGCCAGCTCCTTACCAAGGTCCCAAAGGTCAAGTGTCTACGAAACACCCGTCGAGAAGGTGAGTGTGGAAAGCTTTGTAGATACAAAGATTTTGCAGATTTTCCCACATGGCCCTGTTTGCTTGCCAGCTCCTTACATGTATGGTTAAAGTTTGGTTTTTCAGTATAAGAATTTGGTGTCCTAGTTTGGAGGCTTTGTGGAGGGAGAACCTGGCTTATCAACTCTCAGGCTTCAGGGCTTTCATTTCGTACTTTGAATAATGAGAAGTGGTATCCAGAGGCCCTGGCTAGAACAAGGACCACAGTTTAAGATCTTTATGAATATAGATGCAGATGTAAGTCTTATCCGTTTAAACTCAGAGTGCAGGATAACAAGCCATCTAGGAGATGTGGGAAAGGGAAAAACAATCATATATCTATCATAAATAGATACAATTAAGGAAAGTTATTTCTTGTATATCTCCTATGTGCATAAATGGTAATGCTGACTTTCCCAGCTGCTCTTCAGTTTGACTCACATGTGCTGGCTTATTTCTAAACCTGTCAGTGCACAGCAGGCCTGGAGTGAGGATCTGGAAGGGGAGACGGGAGTCACTGCTCAGTTCACAAAGGACATTCCAGGTAGTGGGATGGTCTGTAAGAAAGTATGGAGACACCTGAGACCCAGGTTGACATCTCTGACGGCAGGGCAGACTAAAGGACAGGTGGGAATAAAGCAGATAAGCAGTAAGAAAGGTAACAAGCAGAGAGTAGAGCTTGGTCCCATGGAATTGGTGAGAGAGGCAGTGGGGTGCTCTGGTCATTCTTTGTCTGCTAGGAGGGCTCAGCTGGCAGTGTATGCCCCAGGTGATGCCTAGCTAAAGCTGCTCTCTGCACCTGATGGAGGTGTGATATAGGAAAACCACTTGCTCTTCTCCTGTAATGGCCACAAAAAGTATTTTATTTTCTGAAGGAGTCTCAGCTGTTTCCCTTCCTAACCTCTCTGCTCCTCTACTGTCCTTTCCTCATTGTAGGGCTGATTCGCTCTCGGGTGCGAGGAGCTGAAGTGGCTACTGCTGACATCCTCACCTTCTTGGATAGTCACTGTGAAGTCAACAGTGAGTGGCTGCAGCCAATGCTTCAGAGAGTGAAGGAGGTGAGCACCATCTCTGAAATGGATGGGGCTGACCTGTCTTGTGCTGGTGGATCCTCTGCCCTCACATGCCATCAGCAATGCCAGTGAGGACAGCATTCCCAGGTACTCCTCAGGCAGGCTGTCACAGAGGAAGGTACAACCTGAGCTAGATGGGCAAGAGATCACTGACAGGCTTCTGTGTTCTCCTGCTAATGTGGCAGGGCAGGAGGTGCTCAGTGGTGGGATGTAATGGTGAACGCTTGAACCACTAAGTTACACCTCAGGTCTCCTGCAGGTGCTGTGCTTCCTAGTCCTGTCCACCTGTACATAGGATAGCCACTTTGGCAGCACACACTGCAACTTTTCCATGGTTGCCATCTCCCTTCTTGCTGCTGGACCCTCCCCTCTGCCTTGTCACTGCCAAAACTTTCCTTCCATTAATGGTCCCGCCGAGCTGCCAACACACACCACCTGCATGCAGGTGGCTTCCTAGCACAGAGGAGCTGCCTGTGAGTGCAGGGGTGTCCTTTTGCTGGTTCACTTGGGAAAGGATTGACATGAAGCTGGAAGAGTGAAAATGAGACAGGAATATTAGCAGCTGTCACCCTGACTGCACTGTAGGGCTGGAGGGTGAGACACACGGCTTCGCTGTCAGACCAAACGGGGAAGAGGTGATAGGAGAAGTTGCAGCCACACTTGCAAGAGGCAGGGATTGACTCCCTCATCTGAAAGGAGGATTCCATGTAGTAATGGGCCCCAGGAGAAGGGGTGGAGGCTCTCATGCTGCCTTGTATTCCTGTCTGCTTGGCTTAATATGAAGGAGCAGAAGAAGGTGAAACTTCAGGATGGATGACTTAAAAGCTTCTGTTTTTTATTCCTGCTCAATAAATCTTCCATCTCAGAAGCCCATAAATGTTTACTTTACTACTGCTCTTTAAGTCAAGCTGCAGCAGCAGCAGCATGGGGGTCCCTAAGCAGAAAGGGCCTCACTAGTTTCTTCAGGGAAGGATCTAAGTTGCAAAAGCTTGGGTGCTGACTCCGGTATTATTTAGTGAGCAGATTTCAAGTCAGCCTATTTCTGACCTACTTCCTACATTTCTGATGTGCATCCTAGTTCAGATTTCAGTCTTGCTATTCCCAGTCTTAGCATTGGCTGGTTGGAGCAGCAGCTTGGAGCACCAGGCTGCAGGGTGGGTGCTGGGGGGGCTCAGGATGAGTAGGTATACTCCTGCTGTGCAGCCATCGCAGCATGTAGGGGAATAAACATGAGTGATAACTCTCACCTAGGATGTGCTGTCCTGGCCAAGTGCGCTACAGCAGAAGGAACTATTGCAAGGCGCAAAATGAAGGTTTGCTAGGAAAGGCATGGAGGCTGGCAGCTGTCCAAAAACAAGATGCTGTTTCTGGCATTGCTGGCTCTCTGCTTCATCGTATATTTCAGCTATTGCAAGATTGTCTTTAATGTCCTGTCTCATGATGTTGAAAAATTGTTATAATCTCAACTTCTACATACTAAAAGAATTGCAAAGGAAAACTGCAAATATCTATATCCCTTAATTCCAATAAAGTACCTCCAATATCTTAATATTATAATATTATGGTTTTTTCAGTTTGCACTATGATTCTTAAGTGTGGGGTCTTGATTCATAGTACTTGTTAGGAAGATGCTTTATTAGTGGGTTGATCATTTCTAGGCTGATGATAATAAGTTAATTCAAGGATGGCTGAGCAGAAGGTATGCTGTCAGTAGATATCAAAAACAAGCACAAAACCTTTGGGACAGTGATTCATGCCCTGTGAATTGGGCAGGAAATAAAGACCCGTTTCTTAGCAGCACTCCTTGGTGTTGGGGTCTGTCGTGGTTTAAGCCCAGCTGGCAACCAAGCACCACACAGCCGCTCACTCACTCCCCCCAGGTGGGATGGGGGAGAGAATCGGAAGAGTAAAAGTGAGAAAGCTCGTGGGTTGAGATAAAGACAGTTTAATAGGTAAAGCAAAAGCCGCACACGCAAGCAAAGCAAAAGAAGGAATTCATTCACCACTTCCCATGGGCAGGCAGGTGTTCAGCCATCTCCAGGAAAGCAGGGCTCCATCACGCGTAACGGTTACTTGGGAAGACAAACGCCATTACTCCAAATGTCCCCCCCTTCCTTCTTCTTCCCCCAGCTTTATATGCTGAGCATGACGTCATATGGTCTGGAATATCCCTTTGGTCAGTTGGGGTCAGCTGTCCCGGCTGTGTCCCCTCCCAACTTCTTGTGCACCCCCAGCCTACTCGCTGGTGGTGAGAAGCAGAAAAGGCCTTGACTCTGTGTAAGCACTGCTCAGCAGTAACTAAAACATCCCTGCTTTATCAACACTGTTTCCAGCACAAATCCAAAACACAGCCCCATACTAGCTGCTATGAAGAAAGTTACCTCTACCCCAGCCAAAACCAGCACATTCTCCACCCCTTATTCCATACCATTTACGTCATGCTCAGGTCTCACACTATTCAATACATTCTCATTAACCATCACCCCCCTTCCCATCCTTTGATAGAATACACATATACCATTCCCTTTGTCTGTGGACCACCCCTATAAAATGTCCATAAATATCCGCAAATGTCCACAAAATGTCCATTGAGTTCATTTGGTCCATGACTTTGGGCTCCATCTGTTATGGTGGTCACTCAGGACAGGAGAGGTGTTGTATTGCATGGAGCTATTGGGCACCAAAGCCAGCTCAGGTGGGGTCACTGCTGCACTTGCACTGCTTCTTGTAAGGCTTGTCCTCCAGTGGTTCAGGTTGTTCCTGCTACAGTAATTCCTGTAACATGAAACTCAAATCATGGGTTACAACAATTTAAAGGTATTTCCATTACAATCTCTACCCCAGTCCCTTTAGACCAGACCACAGGGTTTAGCACTGCAATGAACTCCTCCCCTTGCTCCTAGCCTGGCTAGCAACAAGGGGTTCTTGCTATAATAATTCCCATAACATGCAACTCAAATCCTAGGTTACAACAATTTAAAGGTGTTTCCATTACAACCTCCACCCCTGGTCCCTTTGGACCAGACCATAGGGTTTAATATTGCAATGAACTCCTCCCCTTGCCCCTGCTCTGGCTTGGACTTATCCACAGACTGCAGTTCCTTAGGATTGTACCTGCTCCAAGTGGAGCCTTATCTGTGTGCCACAGTCTCTTCAGGGGTATACCTGCTGCGGCAGAGAGTTATCCACAGCCACAGTCGCTTCGAGGTGCACCTGTTCCAGCGTGGCCTTATCCATGGGTCACAATGCCTTCAGAGATATACCTGCTCCAGCGTGGCCTTACCCACAGCCACAGTCCCTTCAAAAGTAAACCTGCTCCAACATGGCCTTTCCCATGGCTGCAGTCTCTCCAGGGGTGTACCTGCTCTCTTGTGGGCTTGTCCATGGCCTCACACTTTGAGGTGCTCCAGCATGACCTCATGCACAGTCGCTGATGCTTCCAGGTGTACCTGCTGCAGCATGGATGTATCCACAGCCACAGATGCTTCGAGGTGTACCTTCTCCTGCGTGGGCTTACCCTTGGACCACAATCCCTTCAGAGTTACACCTGCTGTGGCACAGACATAACCACGGCCACAGACGCTTCGAGATGTACCTGCTCTGATGTGGGTTTATCCATGGCCACAGACGCTTCGGGGTGTCCTGCTCCCACATGGACTCATCCACAGGTCACTGTCCCTTTGACTCAAGTTCACACTGGAGTTCCAGCCTGTCCAGTACAGCAGCACAGAAACAGCAGTGATGCCCTGGCCATCTGCCAGCCCAGGCGCATGGCCATTGCTGTTATCAAAATGTTCCCAGGCACAGCAGAGTAAGATGATAAGCAGTACAGCAGTACAGCAAGCAGCTAAAGCAAAAAGCAGCCACTAACGAGCACTAGATTCTAATAGACAGTAAGGCAAGCAAACCCCATGGCAAGCACAGGAGCCTGCCGATTAATAGCTAAACAGCAATAACAGCTATAAATTCGATCTAGCACATTCCAATCAAACCTGTCGTTATCTTGAACCCTTCGAGCCCCACGTTGGGCGCCAAAAAGGACTGTCGTGGTTTAAGCCCAGCTGGCAACCAAGCACCACACAGCCGCTCACTCACTCCCCCCAGGTGGGATGGGGGAGAGAATCGGAAGAGTAAAAGTGAGAAAGCTCGTGGGTTGAGATAAAGACAGTTTAATAGGTAAAGCAAAAGCCGCACACGCAAGCAAAGCAAAAGAAGGAATTCATTCACCACTTCCCATGGGCAGGCAGGTGTTCAGCCATCTCCAGGAAAGCAGGGCTCCATCACGCGTAACGGTTACTTGGGAAGACAAACGCCATTACTCCAAATGTCCCCCCCTTCCTTCTTCTTCCCCCAGCTTTATATGCTGAGCATGACGTCATATGGTCTGGAATATCCCTTTGGTCAGTTGGGGTCAGCTGTCCCGGCTGTGTCCCCTCCCAACTTCTTGTGCACCCCCAGCCTACTCGCTGGTGGTGAGAAGCAGAAAAGGCCTTGACTCTGTGTAAGCACTGCTCAGCAGTAACTAAAACATCCCTGCTTTATCAACACTGTTTCCAGCACAAATCCAAAACACAGCCCCATACTAGCTGCTATGAAGAAAGTTACCTCTACCCCAGCCAAAACCAGCACAGGGTCCAAGGCTCCATTCCTCACATCCATAATGTGCAACTGGCCATCTCCATGTTTGGATGTAGTGGTCACGGATCCCTTTCTCAGCTACCCGAACTGTACTGGAGAAGCCAGAGAAAGATTTACACGTGCAGCTTTTTGTTTTCTGATCTCTGGCAGCTTTGCCAGACATTCAAGAAAAGCCTGACTCTTCCACCCCCCCACCCCCTTTCTCTCTCTCCCTCAGGATTATACCCGAGTGGTGAGTCCCATCATTGATGTTATCAGCCTGGATAATTTTGCCTACCTGGCAGCATCAGCAGATCTGCGGGGAGGTGGGTATAATGAATGGCTTGTGTAAGTTAGGCCTAAGGGATGGTGCATGAAAAATAATTGATGTTCTCTTCAGCTTTCTAAGAAAACAGAGTGATCAGAGTGATGATCTTTCCTGATGGGTTCTCTGTCCTCTTTTTCCTGCAACTTGCAAAGTCAAATCTTTTGCAGAGTTAAAACAAAACCCAACTCATGTTTTCCTCTTTAGCTTGCATCACTGTCACATCATTTTGTAATTTCAGGACTTAGCTAACTGATTAAACATATCACCATACACTCCCTACACTACATGTACAGTGGAGTCTGACAGGCACTTCCAGTTGCTGCTCCTATTTGCCAGGCTATCTCATGGTATCTTCTGAAGAGCATTTTCACCTCTCTCCTGGCAGCTGAACCCCCTTGCAGCTAATCCTGTGGTCACCCACAGTGCCTGGTGCTCTTCCCCCTCTTCTATGGCTGGGGTTCATTGCCACACTGCTTGCCTGCCGAAGCCTACTCGTTCTGTGGCTACCCTTAACAGTGGTGTAATGTTAGTGACTGTGCTGTGCTCAACTATCTGCCACAGGCCAACTATAAATAAATGGTAGTCTTGAAAGAGTTGATGGTTACAATGATCTGCAGGCCTTTGTTCCTAGAACACATCACACCCCACAAAGTCCTTTGATTAAAGCCTCATAACTTTGAGAGACAGGGAAGTGTAAGACCGACTGGCCAAAAGGCAATTACATCTCACACTGACAACACTGTCCTGAAGATACAGAGTGGAACTGAGCAGAGATCTGTAATGCTAAGGGACTGTCATGCCAAGACAGAAACTGGTGACTTCTTAGCTACACTAGGATAGACTCTTGCCACTTTGGGTAGACCATGAGAGAGGTCAGGGAAGGAAAGTAGGGATAGCCTGTGATGTAAAGGTGGAGACTATCACTGAAGCTAGTAGAGAAACAGTAACAAAACCTATTTGACGTGGGTTTTTTTCCTTCTCAGGGTTTGACTGGAGCCTTCACTTTAAGTGGGAGCAGATTCCTATAGAGCAGAAGATGTCCAGAACAGACCCAACTCAGTCTATAAGGTAGCTGTCTCTGATGGACTGTGTGCAGTCTTCCAAATGCCTTTACTAAGCCTTCACCTGTATGGCAAGGAGTGCACAGATACTGCCTCACTGAGGATGAAATACCACAGTGTTCACTTGATGATGACAAACTCTTCATGTTATTTTCTGAATGCATTGAGGTCTATACCCTAATTCTGAGAGTACTACTCCCTGAATATTGGAAGAAGAGCAATTATATACTATCATAGGCTTGTAGGCATTCCACCTCTACAAGCCACCTCTTCTTCTATATGTTTGTTTTTGTGGTCTCACTCAACACTCTGGATGCCTCAGAAATCCTTTTGGGGGTTTTTAATTACCTCCATATTCCACATGAAGATTTAAGGAATGAAGCAGCTAAACAGTCACCCAGGAAGTGTAAAGCAGACCTGGGAACTGAATCTTGCCTAGTAATTTGGGCACAGAATTATCCTCCCCTCCTAAAGAAGTGTGTCCATAGACAAAACAGGCTCTTTTGGCTGGAACAGTTACTGCCAACCTTGCTGCTGTGTACATGGCTCTGAGGAATGTAGAATGTGACAAATCCTGATATAAAAAGTCACAGTGCTTGTCTGCATAGGCAGACAGCTCCCTGTCTGTGTAACATAAAAGTATCATTCAATTCCTCTGTGTAATTTGTGAGCCTCTGTTTTGTACTCCAAAAGCAAGCAGCTTGCTAACAGGAGAGCAGTACATTCAGCAAAGTCTCACACTGTGTCTACTTGGTGAACACAGTCATCAGACAGTGCCCCTGTCATTCCGTCACACTGTGCATGTTTGTATAAATGCAAAAGACACAGAATGACTCATGTAGTGCTTGCAGGACCATCTAACAAAGGCAAGAGGATGATCTAGTGAGGGGGATCTCAGAAGCCTGCTGCAGGTTCACATCCCAGCTCTACTTTTTTTCTCTTTTAAATGAGATACGATTTGTCAGGCCTGGACAAATTGTGGCCCCTCTAAAATGAAGATGGTGGTGCTACATATACATGTGATTATTTTGTGTGGGCTTGTGTTTTCTTTTCCAGAACCCCTGTCATAGCAGGAGGCATCTTTGTGATTGACAAGTCCTGGTTTAACCACCTGGGAAAGTATGATACTCAAATGGACATCTGGGGAGGAGAAAATTTTGGTAAGTTTAGGGTGTTTCAGGCAAATAACACACTAATGCAGAACCACTTCACAGTCTTCACCGCCTACCAGAACTCTCCTTTAGAGACATCTGATCTGCATGTCGATGTAAGGCTAGGGACATGGTCAGGTAATCCTCATGTCAGTCAGAATTGTATCGCTGTCAGCTTTGTGCAAAATAAATGGAGACTTTTTGCGATCAGGGCTATCACTCTCTTACAGGCATATGCACTATTATACAGGTGCTTCCACAGTACCAGTAAGAAAGAGGAACGTCCTGATATTTAAATTGTTGCTTGTTTTTGGAGAATATTCCTCCAGTCCTTCACATGACAGTCTGTGTTGCCCCAGCTCTGAAGTGGACAGTCACTCCTATGCTCTCTTCTTATACCTGTTCCTCTTTCCAAGATAAGTCTGAGTTGCTCTCCCAGCTTGATAGGTCAGAAGGATGTTTTTCCTAATAAAACAAGGCTCTTAGTAAGTGGAATTTGGGTACAAATAGATTCAGAATGCAAACATTTAGAAGCAGATGAGGGCATCAGAAACATCTGAGGAATTCAGGGTAGCCTGTCCACTCAAGTGCTCTTATCTTATAGGGCAGGGCATGGTGCTGAATCCCATCTCCTTGCACTTGATGGTGGCACAGATATTCCAGGCATCTCTCTTTGCCCTGTGTGATGGGATGCTGCAATGTCACCAGGTGTTAGTGACGAAAGGAAGAAGAGTACTGAAAAGAGGTTCACAGAGACCTCAAGTATTCGGGGCATTCATTCAGAAATGATGGAGGTGGAGCTGAAGAGATAAAAGCCTTCCTCTGTTTTGCAGTCAACTTAAATAGATTTTTCTGTAGCTAACACTGCCAAAAAAAATTATTCAGTTTCTACAGTTGCCATAAATGTCACAGATTTGTAAATAAATCCCTTTAAAAAAGAATTTATATGGTGTTTTCGAGCACCTGGAGTACCAATTAGAAAGAAAGAAATAGTCAGAAAAAGGAAACTTTTGTTTCTTTGAACACAGCTGGGAGAGCTGCCTCTTTCTGAAATGCTCTCTGAAACTAGGAAATAATATTTTTGGCTGATAACAAAATATCAAGGTACCACTTTTTTAAAACAAAGTATCTAATAATAAGTGCTTGTGTTCTCTGTTTTCTGAGGTCTTCCTTCAGTTTTATGGTATTCATGATATTGAAGAGATATTAAACGGGGCTTGCATTGGGATCTCAGCAGTGCTAGTAGCGTCAGCTAAGCACTGTAGGCAGAAGTAGCAAGCAGCCTTTACCCAGGCATGAAGATCCCCTCTCCTGTGTCCCTCAGGCTCCTCTGCATAGCCAAACTCAGCTCCTTGCTGTCACTAGCCCTGCTCCAGCTGCAGAGCCAGCCATTTGGCCATCCTGCCAGCCTCTGAGCTGCAACTATGTAAAGCCTATAAACCCCAAAGATGGAGAAAGAATATTTCTTTAGGCTTTTGGTTGTCTGCTTCTGCCTGCCTGGGAGCCCAGTGTTGTTGTTTGGTGCGTATGTCATTAGCTTGATGCTAAGCAGAGCTCTCTGGCATAAGTGGCAGTAAATTATCTGCACACCCACAGCCCTTCTTGCACATAGAGCTGATCAAAACCTCTACAGAATTCCTTCATTCTCTTTCAAACTGCTCTCCTAAAGCCTGGCAGTGGCTAGGCCAGTCTGTGTGGGACTGGGACAGGTTTTGGCAGCTGTGTGGTTTCCCTGTAAATTTGTTGTCTCCCATCCCTTGTCTCTTATCCTGCCCCTCCACTCTTCGCTTAAGAAGGCAAGGCTAAGTGCACAATGCTCTGTTTAATGGGGCCTGTCCCTGAGCCGCATTGCCATACCACCACTATGATGACAGCAATGGAAAGGTATTTTAAAACCAAAGCAGGCTACTTTTCTTTTTTGAAGCTAACTTTTGTTCAACTCTTCAGCATTATGTGAGGCAACAAACCAACCAGTGGCTTCTACATTGAGCCTGTTGCTGTTGCATGGCAGAGGGGTAGAACCCAACCTGTATTTGACAACAAAAAGTATTAATTTTCCTTGAAGTATTCAGAATTCTTAAAAAAAGTTTTCCATACTTAATTGAAAATTAAATTTTGTGGTTAAGGAAAAATGTTGATAATGTTCCAAAAAACTATTTTTACTACAAATTACAATTTAGAGTGGAAAGGAACTCTTTGATAAGGTTGCCATTTGCAGGTGAGGTGGGAGGGTGGTTCTGACTAATTTGGGTGGGTGAGATAGGCCATTCCCTGCCAATGAAGGCCATTTTTAATAAACTTTTTCTTTAAAACTTTTTTCCTGTGAGGAAACAGGATAAGAGAATGTATGGGAAGGGCACAGAGCTGGACGAGCTCTATGCACACAGCAGGTACACAGAAATGATCAGGCAGCAATTACCAGCTGCCTAAATATCCTTCCAGATGGATGTGAGCTGGTAAACCCCTTTTTTTTTTCCATTGTGATGGGGAAAAGCCACAGTGATTAAGTCATTTAAAGCACATGTGGACTAGGTCATGTCCTGGAAAATATACAGCGAAAAGTTCTCCTATGCTTTCCATCAGAGGATGGATGAAAGTCCTTAATAAGCTATGTTTGATCTTCATTTTCTCTTCTGTGCCCAAAATCTGCATTCTTTCACTCTTCCTTTTAAAGAATTCTGTCATTTACAAACCTGAACATGCAGTCTGTCTGTGTGCCTAAGATAATCAACATGGCATGAGGAATCCTCTCTTGGGAAATGGATATCACTTTAAGTTACACGTGCTAGATTGAGAGTTTTGAGGTTTTTTTATAGGCCGTAGTGAGTCAGAACCTCATTCCAGAAGAGAAAATGCCAGCTGGACACACCACCAGACAGAAACTTATGTCTTGGCCTTTTTTTTATTTTTAAAGCCCTTCCTCTCTTCGAAGCTGGAACGCCCTGTTGATGTGGAAATAATAAGGTCTAGGAAAGAGTCAGGGAGAGACAATACTTAGGAAGAAATGCCACAAAATACAGTCTAATAATTTTTTTTTTTTTTTACTTAGAAGCTAGATTAAATATACCACCTTCCCCCCACCCCCAAAACACACTGTTTAAATAACCTTTCCCAGGAGCTAGAGAGGAAAGCTATGGAGAAAGATGAAGGTTGGGAAGATGTTAGGTGTGTACAAGCTTTGAAACAGCCATTAGATCTGGATACATAATTTCTTTTTAACTTCTAAACATCAGAGCCCCATAATTCAGGCATTACTGGAGGGAGATCCCAACTGAGAAAAGTTTTTGAAGTAATCAGTCTAGACAATCTGAAGCCCTTTTGGTAAGGACTACCAAACTACCCAGCTAATTTTCATTTTCCTTTTTCCTTCTCTTCTCACCGCCACATGAAACGCAAGTGGAAAACCCCTCTGGTGTGGCAGTGATTAAACTTGTGAGGACAGACCCGTAAGCTTGAGCAAGGTCACATCTCTTCTGTGATGCAAATAAGTGCCTGTACATCAAAGCTGTATGTTCTTCTAATCCTTTAACAAAATGTTGAATTTAGCTTCAGGACCAGCTGGGTTTCTTCAAGTAGCCGGGTTCTCTCCATATTTTTATAGTTACATTATTAGACTGATTTCTGCTCTCAGTAGCTCCCCCAGCAGAGGCAACTGGTGGCAAACTGTAACCCAGTCATCCATTTCTTTTTTTTTTTTTTTTTTTTTTTGTAAATTAACAGAGCCAAGCAGAACAAGAATGACAAGATATTGTAGTGTGGCTAACGTGGAGGTATGAGGGAGAGGACTCTGCTCTAGACATTGACTCATTTCCTGTGCCCTCATCTTGTTCTCTTCTTTCTCCTTGTCTCCTAAACTCCCTTTCTTCCTTGCATGATTTGCTTTACACAGTGAATTCCTCTTTTTTTCTTCCATCCATGTGCAGGGCTGGAGAGTTATAGAAGTCCAAGACAAGGTGGGTGTGGGAGTGATCTCAGTCTGTTGCCAAATGCCATCCTGAAGGCCTGACAGCAACCACAAGGACCTGGTCAAAAGGAAAGGTGTCCCACTGAAATGCTCCAGGGACCAAAGAGAGGAGTGGGACTGGAGAAGTCTAGGAAGTCTCTGAGCCACAAGGGTTGCCTCCATTTTATCAAAGGGAGGACAGTTTTTCCACTCTCACCATGGCATCGTTTTTCCTGGTTTTGCTGTTGCAGGCAACACATCCAGAGCAGGGGGCAAGGTTTTCAGGCACACTGCTGAAGCTGCCCTTCTTGGAAATGCTGCCGATCTGCCTGCAGCTGTATGACTCTTGCGGTCTCTTCCAGAGCTCTCTTTCCGCGTGTGGATGTGCGGTGGCAGCTTGGAGATTGTTCCCTGCAGTCGAGTGGGACACGTATTCAGGAAGCGCCATCCCTATGACTTCCCTGAGGGCAATGCACTGACTTACATCAAGTAGGTGTTGGGTAGTTCCTGGAAGCAGCCAGGTTACCTTGATGTTGGGTATGTCTAAATAAGCCTGAATTCTTTGTTGTCTTTCTGCCTGATGACAGAGGAGAACAGCTTGTGGCTGAGCATCTGTTCTCAAGGGAAAGATGAGTTGCTGTTTTCTGTGAACAAAACCTGTTCTCTTCTCTGTTGTTTGTATTAGTGCATCTTGTTCTTCCTCAGTCTACAACAGAGGGGAGAGCAGTACCCCAGAGAGAGACCCTGGCCATTCAGGGATACTTCCCTATGACATGTGCCTGTGTATCAGCAGTCCTTAGTCATGTCTATTGTCTCTGAGCTGCTTTTGAGTCCAGAGATCCCAGTGAGCTGTATATGCTCTGAGACAATCCCTAAGGACAACTTCCACTGCAGGACAGATGGAAAGAGAAAAAAGATGAGACAAAGTGCTTCACAATGAGAGTGGTTAAGCGCTGGCACAGGGCCCCAGAGACGTGGTGAAATCTCCATCCTTGGAGATTGCAAAACTCGATCAGACAAGACCCTGAACAACATGACCTAACCTGAAGCTAGTCTGCTTCGGGCAGGAGGTTGGGCCAGGCGATACCTAGAGGTGCTTTCCAAGCCGAATTATTCCATGGCATTATTCTAATCTGGGGAAAGGGATACTGTAAAGCAGGGTGATGGTGACAGTCCAGGTGTCTCTGCAGAGGGAGCACGTGTGAAAAAATCGTGGTAAACTATAGCTGTTAAAATTTTAACTTCTGAACTGAAGCATCCTTGCAAGGCTTTGTAGACTTAACATATTCAATCTATATCGATCTGTACTGCCCACTGTATTTCATGTTTGGGACTGTCCCCCACTCCCTCCTGGCAGACAGGCCTTGGGTCTGCCCACCCAGTGCCTGCTCGCTGGGAGGGCAGGTTCTCCAGCAGCACTCAGCAAAGCATCTCCTCATCCCCATGCAGGAACACCAAGCGCACAGCAGAGGTGTGGATGGATGAATACAAGCAGTACTACTATGAGGCCCGGCCATCTGCCATTGGGAAGTCATTTGGAAGGTAAGCTGCTGCCAAGCCTCGATAGGAGGGCTCTGGTAAGCCCCTTGCTAGCAAGAAATAGTTTTTGGATCTTCTCTGGGGCTAAGTGTGAGAAACAGAGATGCTCTGAATGGCTGGCTTCCCAGGGAGGTTGCAGCTTGAGTGTCTGGCTAACAAGGTTTCCTTCTAATTCACTTTATTTTTCCCCCAGTAGCCCTGCATAAATCATTTGTTAGCAGGAGACCAAAGGGATCTATAATGAAATCAAAAGGCCAGACATTTTAAGTGGATAGATAAGAAGATTTTCTAACACAGCATGCAGCTGCTCTGGAAATGTGAGCTATGCAGTTACTAGAGCTTGATCCAAAGTTCCCTGTGCGGATGCAGAATCCTGGGGCAAGCATGGCTAGCTGGCATATGGGGCAGGTTGCACTTGGTGCACTCCTACCTTTCCTGACGAGTGAATGGGTGGTTTGCCTGGTTTGTAGGGTAGGAGAGAACGCGGCCAATGATGAGATATCTCATTTAGAAACACAGTCTGGTTGTGACTCATCTCTAGCACCTGCTGAGCTCACTTCTGTGCAGAATTGTGCTCCTTACAGCACCTTTGTTAAAGCTGTCTCCCTGCCACATGGGATTCGCTGTTCTTTGTGACCCAGAAATCAGTGATGGACACCAAAACCTGGGATGAGGGGAGAGCTTGCTCTCTGTGCTAACAACCCCCTATAAATCCCAAATAAACGTAAAAAATCCCAGGAGTGGTGTATAGCTGCGAGTTATATCTGCCTGTGAACAAGTGACTTTAAGGACTTTACAAATGTGGTTGTATCTCAAATGTGCAACTACATGCACTGGGTAATGATGCATCTCCTGCTTATTTGATGACAGGCAGGTTTGGTCTGACCCGCACACACTTTGTTGTTGTTGCTTTATTATCATGATGCATTACATATTTTTGTACAAATAGCTTTGCCTACCTAATTTATCTGTCTTTGAGCTGACTGCAGCAGCTGGGCTGGGGCCAAATAACAAGCAACCTTGCTGCTTGTGAAGGAAACCAGACTATTGCGTATTAGATGTGGATATATTGCTAATGTGTTTTAGGGCCAAAGCCTGCAGTTCTTGTTCACACAGAGTTCCTAGTGGCTTTACTGGCAGCATTGGCTGAATAAGAACTGGAGCAGACCTGTAGGATTTGATTTCAGGCAATTTCTTGTCCTGTAGTAACAGCCCTGTGAACCTGCATTACATCTAGATTTTACAATGCAGATGCCTCTGACACCATCACTGTCAACTGGGCCTAAAATGGACCCTCCTTCCCCACAATTTTGATGTGAATATAGGATCTAAGTACATTCTCCTGAGGTATGGGCAGTACAGTGGCCTCTGTGGGCTGAGGATGGCAAGGAGTGTGGGTACAGTTGGAAGTCCTTCCCAACAGACAAATGTAGTGGTATAGCTTGAAGAGGAGAGTCCCTAGTGTCACTGCTCAGTTGGACTGCTTAAGGGAAGTCTTCTTCAGCCAGCTAAAGCCAAGCAAGTCAGCACTGGGAGGACTGCTGCAGCAGACAGTTACTGGGATGCTGAGTTAATTTCCCCTTATACTCCTCTCCTTTCCCAAAACTGCCTAAGAACAAATAATTACGTTCTTTGGGTCTGAAACCCAACCTGAGCTGCTGCTGTGTTCCCTCACCTCTAGTACACATAGATTAACTGTTTGTATATACCTGAGCACCAACACTTTCTAGGTCTTCTCAGGAGCTGATGGTTGTGCCAGTTTCATGGTATGCCTTTACAGGGGCACTCAGAGGCAGAAACGCTTTCATGGTCCTACAGTAGTTTTCCTGCAATGTGTTATTTAACACTGTAGGACCTGGGCCCTGCCATCATTCTGAGCCAAAGGAAGTGCAAGAATTGCTCTCTAAAGGTGTTTATGTCTTCCTTTTCTATTTCCTGCTACTTGCCTCTCTCCTCCTTTTCACCTCAGGTCACTGCTAGTGCTCTGAAACCAGCAACAATTAGGTGGGAGAATGAGTAAGGGGAAAAAGTCATACAGTCTCCCTCAAACCTCCTGGCTAATCATTGTTCCCCTCCCTCCTGTTCACTACCTTATCCTCAACAACCTGCCTGTGTTTCCAGTGTTGCAGAACGAGTGGAGCAGCGACGCAAACTGAACTGTAAATCCTTCCAGTGGTATCTGGAGAATGTCTACCCTGAGCTCAAGTGAGTCAGTTCTCTGCTTGTAGAAATCTCTGAAGGATCTGGGAGGTGGGTCACAATGAGAAGCTGAGCCTTGGTGGCAGCAGGCAAAAGAGAGACTTATGCTTGGAAAAGGTTTTTGTCTGTTCTTCTTTTTGGTGAGAAACCTCCTGTGATTTCCTGGCTTGTATCATCTCAACAACTCTGCAAAAGGTTTGTTGCTCCTGCCTCTGGGACCCCTCTGCTCCGCCCCATACAGCTGTCCCTCAGAGATGTGCAGCAGTGGTGTTTTCGGAGGTGTGGGGTGTAGACAAGTGCCAGAGCACTACCTCCCTCCCCTGTTAAGGCTCGGTCTCTTCCTGTTGAATGCTCTGCCTGGAGGTAGTTGGGCCAAGTAGAACGGGACAGCCTCAGTGCAGAGGTGCGGGTGGTTCAGAGAAAGCCCTGGTGAATGCCAGAACCAGCTGTGCCTGTGGCTTCCCCTGCCCCGGGTCAGGATGCAGTAGTGCTGTGGCATTGCTCTGGTGGGAGGTAGCCTGGGTAGAACTGTGTTGTTAGCACTTGCTAGCTAACGCACCCTGGCAACACGTCTTTACATCTCAGTCAAACAAAGTCTGTAGCTATCATGGGTCAAGGCTAAAACATCCAGCTGTAGTCTGGCCTTGACAGATCTTTTCTGTATTGCGACTAATGAGACAGTGAATATGTGCTAGCACTGGGAGGAAGACTCTGGAAAAGGGGAAGGCAGAAGCAGGATAAATCAGTGTGGATATGGCTTTTTACTGGCAATGGCCTCTTTCAGAAGAGACATCACACTGAACTGCTTGAGGTGCACCTAAAGTACCTTATGCCTTCTGAAACAAAAGGGTACCAGTCCTCTGACCAAGTTCTCCATTGACTTTTGCCTCCTCCAGGCATTTTCAGTGGATAGCTAGCATGATATTGTTCATGTTTTGTCAAATAAAGGGACTATGTTTCAGTAAGGGGCCAGTTACGCCCTTCTAAATGTGTGTGGCCTTTGGACATTTCTGTGTACAAAGTGCCATGCAACTGTCATTTTAATTCAAGGGTTCCTGAAAAGGAGCTGATTCCAGGAATAATTAAACAAAGAGGAAAATGCCTGGAGTCTCGGGCACAGGATACCACAGGGAATACGTTGGCTGGCATGGGAATCTGTAAAGGAACAGTGAACAATCCACCTGTCACTCAGGTAAGGCAGGCTTCAGTTTGGTGCTTTGCTCTTGCTTCTGCCCTTTTTATCACCAGTGAATGAAAAGGCATCTCTGGTCTTGGTGGGTTTGTACAGAGGTGAATGAAGGAAGAATTTGGCCCTGTTGATCATTTTAATAGTAAGCAGAAAAAGAAGCTGTGCCCATTTCTTAGAACTCTGTTGGCTCAACAGACCCAGCAGTCAGGCATAGAGTGGGAAGGTTTTCATCACTCAAAGGCAACAAGTAGCACTTGGATGCTCAGGGGTGTGACTAGTCTGTGCAGTAGGCGTGCAACCAGGGTTTGAGTCATGTAGCTGTTCACACTCAGCCCGTTGCTTGGGTGTGCTCTGCTTCCTCATCCAACCCATGAGAACCGGTCCTGGGGTGTGCTTGGCTAGTACCCTGGCACATGGGTAAGAGATTTTCCCAGGATCAGAAATGTTCCGTGGTCTGGCAGTTCAGCTGTAGCTGCAGATGGCTTGAATTGTGCTGTTTTACAGATGCGTTTCAGTATAAAGCCCAAATAAAGTTTAAGTAGGCAAGACCCCAGCTGCAGTAATTTGGTGCAGCTCTCCTAACTGCAGGGGAGCTGTGCTGGTTTATACCAGCTGAGGATCTGCACTCAGCCTCTTCTTCTGGTGACCGAAAGCAGCAGGGAAACAGCTTGAGAAAGTTAAGGGTCACAGTAGGATATTTTATGCCAGAAAATACATATTCACATCTGATAACGGTTGGAAACCAGTTTGCAGCCAGCGTTCAACATGCCATTTAATCTGACTCATAGTTCCATGTCATTACCGTTTGAAATCTCTGAAACTTACTGCATTTTGTATTTCTTCCTTGGGGAAAGTATAATAATAATAGTTGATTGGGGTGGGTATCCAGCTAGTGAGAGGGCGGAAAAATGAAGTGGCTTGTGCTTTGTGTGCTGGTGATAGATGTTAGCCCATGGATATGCTTGCATGTGTTCTGCTTCGTTTGACAATCTATAGGTCCCAGATACCTGTTACAGAACATGTCTGCTATGTAAAATATGCAGAAGCAGTTGAATGTCATGCAAATCAGGGCTCGGGGGCCTCCCTGCTTTGTAGGCTTAAACCTGTAAAGCTGCAGGGCAGGGAGTTGCATGGGATCCAAGGTTAACTGGACAGCTCAGATGGTCAGGGGAGCCAGCTGCAGGCTTTGAAATAGTCATGAGGCACCAAGCCTGAGCCTAAACTTCTGATCAAGGAAAGACTGCTGCCATAGTCTTCCCAGGGAGCCTTTGGTAACAGTTGAACAAAAGATACAAGTTTTTGAAATATATGATAGAAGAAAGTCTCTTACCCTCATCCAGTCACCATTATGATCCTAATGGAACCTTTCTTTTTCTTATGCCAAAGGAATGGGTATTCAGTGACCCTCTAATTAGACAGCAGGACAAGTGTCTTTCCATTACCTCCTTCTCTACTGGCTCTCAAATCACACTGGAAGCCTGCAATCAAAAAGACAGCAGACAGGTAGGTAACTGTGCACCTGTTTTGAATCCCTCCATTGCCACACACCAGTGTTCCTACATCAGTGCAGCCTGCAGGGGCAAACCTAGTACTATCAAAGTGTATAAAAGTCCCTTCTATGTTCTGCATCTCCTTCTCTGGTGTGTTTTGTAAGCTCGGATGTATGAGATTGCCCGCAACCAAAGCGGGGAGCACAGACCACGCTAGTGTGTGGGTGTCTGCTCTGCCTGGGCCCTCAGCAGCATGGTTAGCTCCAGTTCAGTAGCACCCCGACCTCAATCCTTGGATACATTTATGTTCAGCTGGGTCGGTGCATGGATGGAGCGCAGCATCAGAGAGGGGGAGATAAGAAGCAAATGCTTTGAGATACCCAAGGGAAGGGCAGTGTGTGCTATCATTTGTTCACTTATTTGGAAGTGAGAGAACTGTATTCTTTGTGCTGTCTTTGGAGATGTGAACAGACCTTTAAAACTGGGTGTGTACAAGTTGTTTGAGGAATACCGACCGACATAAAGCACCGTATGTTCCACCCAAACTGCTCCCTGAGGAGAAATATGCAGCGGCAGTGTTCCCAACAAAATACAGTGTTCCCAAAAAAATGCAGCTCTGTGACTCTTATGCTGTTTCCAAGATGTGCATCCCTGATCTGTCAGGACACATAAGTCATTTTGCCTTACAGCACAAGGTAAGAGATGGCCTCTGCAATGGTCAGGGTGCCCTCACAGAGATGTGATGTGCCTTTTTATCAGAACTGGGCAAAACACAACAGGTGACCACACAGCACTGTCAGACAGTGGACTAGGCTTGTTTCATCCCTAGTTCCTGTGCTTCCCTCTACACCAAGACAGAACACATTTTCTGTCATCTAAGGCTATGCTGGCTCTGTGTTTTCTGAAACGTCTATTGTTTTGATAGCCCAAAGGAAGGAGACGGCTCAGCTTGCTACCAGTCCTGAGCAGCATCCTCTTTTGTCAGTACTTTTTAATGCTATACAAATCTCTGAATTTAGTTCTTCCTGAAAGAACGCACTGAAATCCAGTCTCGCCCATTTATGGAAAGCCTGTGTAGACTTTCCTCTGGAGAACTGGTTAATGCAGAAATGTCTTTAAGAGTTGTCACCATGAATACGCTGGGAAAACTCTGAGTTCGGATTAGCCTTGCAAGGATATCCCAGGTGGGCTGTGCTTGCCTGCTCCTTTTTTTTGTTGGTAATCACTCACCCCCTTGCTGTGTAATTAGGTCACTTAGCTTCCCCTTAGGTGCCTTGCAGCAATTTCCTCCCTGGCAGCAGAGAGGACTCTAGCAGCTGCCAAAATCAGCTGTCTTTCCCTGCCTCGCCTGTCATGGAAGGACAAGGGTCCCCTGAAGGCGGGTGGAGTGCAAGCCCTATTAGCCAGAAGAGACATTAATCCACACTAACACAAGCAGGCTCATTCTGCTGCTGGGATAAGATTTATTCAGCCTTGATGTGTTGATTATATACAGGCTCATTATAAAGACATGCACACACACTTAAGGATGTGAGCTGTTGTTTTCCATTACCTTATGTGAACAAACTGCACTTAAATCAAGGACTTGACCTAGCAGATGATTTAGCCAACTGATTGTAAGCAAGGATTATGTTTAAGCATTTCAAATAATTAGAGACTGATTTGAATCACAGCTGCCATTCCAAACCACCTTGCGGCTGAAGGGATGAGATGGGAGAAGTGCATTTGAATTTTTAATCTCATTTGGTTGAAATGCTCTGAAATGTTGGGGGTTTTTTGGAAGTCCCAAACTCCCATTTCAGATTTCTACTTATAAAGCCAGTTCTATTTGCAATGCTCAAGTGTGTTGTGTTCTTGGGGAACGTTATTATGGACCCTTCCTTCCATAAACACAACAGTAATTGTTGTTAATACTAACATTGGATTTTAATTAGCTCGAAGTCAGTCATCTTTGCAAACTATCCCATTCTCTCTCCTCCACCTCTTTTCTAGAGGGGCCACCTGCATCTAATGCAATGTTTTCTGCTTACTTTGGGAATTGACTCTTTCTCTGCCCCATCCTAGCTAGACTGGGAAGTGAAGCTAACAACTTTTATGGGGGTCATCTGAGAGTGTATGTCTGGGCTGACAAGGCACGTTTCTGGCAACAAAGAGCCAAGATAGAGAGGGAGTCTTGTTCTTCCTGGGTTGGCAGCTTGCAGGACCCCCTGCCTAGGATGTCACCCAAGCCCAGCTCCTGATATTTGGGAGGCTGAGTTTCAAGGAGATGGCCACTGCTGTAGAAACTTTGAAGTGGGAAATGAAAGAGCAACGGTGGAGGGAACAAACTCCTTCAGTTGCCCTACGACTTGCCTGTCTCCCCATGGGTACTGACAGCCCAAAGTGTGAGTGCTGGGGGGAGAGCAGTGTTTTCAAACTACACGTAGGTGTAGCCACTCCTCAGTTCAAATGGGCTTCTCAGAAAGTCAGAGGGGCTGAGTGGAAGTGGAGGAAGGGAAGTTGAGCTTCTTCAGAGAAGTGGAGGTGGCAAGCAAGAGCCCCAAGCAGGTGGTCTGAGTGGAAGGGGGTGAGCCTGGGCAAGGTGTATCACACCTACAATATCTTAAGAGGAGACAGCGGTATGATGAAAGCCCAGCTTCGAACATCTCTGGTGTCACTGTCATCAGAGGTCTGTGGTGGAAGATGTTTGGACTTATCTGGATCTAGACTTCATGTCTATGTCTGAGTGATGCAAAAGCAAGATTTCTCACAAAAGATGGGGCACGTGATGGCTTCTCTTTTTAGTGTCACCAGAGCAGATTGGTTAGATCCTTATGACAGCACCATATAGCTCCTAAAGTTGCTTTCTGCTGTCAAACATACTGAATCTATGCCCATGCTACACAGCTGTTGTGCATTAAGTGTGTCCACAGGGCAGATACTTTTGTTGTTATTTTTGAGTGCTAACAACAGTCCATCTGACATATATGTAATACTCTAGTGGAGGCTTTACAGTATTATGAGCTGTATCTAGATTCAAAGTAAGTCTAGAACTTTGCAAGTAGGAGGATATGAGACAATGGTCAAAATTTAGATGATTTTTGGTTCTGTCAGACTATTCTCCCTTGGGTTGAAAGGAACCAGGAACAAAATCTATTTGGCACCATGATCCCGTTGATCATTCAACAGCAACAGCTGGCACTGCTAGCAGAAGACCAGCCAAGAGCTATTCTGCATAATCAGAACTAGATTTCAAACCAGATGGATATTATCCATAATGTTATTTGGAGAATAGCATTTTTTAGTTGAATGCACAATAAATTATTGCCTTTAGCTTTGGTTTTGGCTCTGACTGACGGTGGGAGTGGTGTTTTAATTTGTATTATGGTGAGGACAAATAGAAGGCAAAGTGAGAGTCAGACACTAAAACAAGAGAATGAAAATGAGAAACACTGGCACAGTATTTCCCAACAGAACAAGAAGCATGCTGAGAAATCCTATTAAACACACATAATTCATTAAAATGTGCTGAAGGAATGTGACCCCAGCCTGAAAATGAGGACACTTAAGTTTTCTTGTGAGACAAACAGTATTTGAAGTCCTGTGTGCCTTTGGACATGATTGGAAAATTTTCCCACCTTGCTTCTCAGTGTATCATATTACCCAAAGTGCAGACTATCGGAAAAGAGTCGGAGTGAAAACCAGTCTGTTCTGGAAGCACCTGACTTTGATTACCCTGAAAAATTACACTAGTGTAAACATTTTCAGGTGTTGTGTATATTGGGTAGAAGAAGACAGGCTATTTCTGACTTTTCTCTTAGTAATTGCACATGGAGTGCTTCTATCCAGTCACCTCAAAGTACTTCACAATGATAGATAATGAAGATGGAGAGAGAGCTTTACAAAAGAGTGGGCAAATTTTTGGTCAACATTGGGGAAGAGGATCAAGACACAATATTTCAAAGAAAATACGGATTCTTATTTTTCCATCTCCACTCCAAACCTGCTGTGACCAGTAAACTGTATTATCTCCATCTGCACAAGAAAGGGAGACCAAGGAACATTTTCAAGCCAAAATTTTTCCGATTGTGCGATGCTTATATCTTCCAAAAGCTTTCCTTCCAAGTACAGGCCAGTCATAATGTCTGGGTGTAGGAGATGAGAGGACTCCGTGTAATGTTTGGCTGCGAATTCAGGAGGTGTCTGCTCTGTTTGTTTGTTTTTCCTAAAGATGGGCATCATCACTGTCATTTAAAAGTTAGCTGTCCAGGCTCCCCTGGTGGTCTGTGGAGAAAGCTGGGCCCTACCCGAACGTGCTTGTACCTTCGACCCCTCCATAAGTATGTCACCAGCTGACTAGTTTAGGCTAAGTTGCCCAGCTCTAAGGTGGCTGACGGTGGGAGATGAGCATCCTATCTCCTGTTTCCACCCATTTCTACTGCCCACCCTCCTCAAGGGTCTGAGATAGGATGTGTCCCTAAAGGGTTAGGTGTTGGGCTGTCCTTGGTAATCCTGTGGTCTGGCAGTCAGGCAGGGGGGTCTTGTGAAAGGTTCAGGTGAAGTCAGGGGAGTTACTCTGGTATCTCACAGAAGTCAGCAAAGCACAGTTTCTGACCAGAAAGGGTAGAATCCATCATTGTGAAAATACCACTTCCATGTGAGGTGAGGAGCCCTACTTTGGCTTTTACTGTCAGTACCCTTTATAAAAGCTCCATGCATGGCACCTCCCTGCAGCACAGGTGAGCCTTATATTCAACTCTGTCACCTTTTCAGCGTTTCTCCTCCCCTGTTCCCATCCTTGCCCCACTTTCTGTTGAACTTAGGGATCCAGGATGACTTGAAACGCTGGGCTTTCCAGTGGTGTGATTCACTGAGAAGCTGATTGATTTGGTGTGGTTTGTTAGCAACAGAAAATGTGCTCTGGTGAATGTTTGCTGGTGTCCTGCTGTGTCTGTTGCTGTAGACTCTCCCTACAGACATCGTAGTGGGTAGCTGCTCAGCATGGAGAGATGACATGGTGGCCCATCTCTGATCTGGAGGAATAACATGAGTAAGCCTCAGAGTGGTGCTAGTTTTCTCCTGAATGGCTAAGGGGGGAGAAGAAAACCAGTGTCTCTTGGTAATTGCCGGTGTCTTCCATCTCAAATCTCATAACAGCATACTCCTTTACAGCTGGGTCTTCTGATGAGCTATGGGGTGTGTGGGAGAGATGGCCGCCAGCCATTCTCTACCACATGCACAGAGGAAGGCAAGGGAGGAGGCTGGGAATTCACAAGTACAGAGAGACAGGGGGAGGGTGGAGGGCAAAGAAGAGTTTCCCTTTGCACAGTAGGCGTGCTTTGGAGAAGGTCAAGAGGCTCTTCACTGAGGCCTCTGTGACCCTGGGAAACAGTGGTGGGGAGGCCGTTGTGCAGAGATTGCACCAGCTGGGCACAGTGTGCTGCTTTCCAGGGGAGAAGACCTCCTGCTTTCCACTCCATCATTACAGCTGCTGCTTTATGGTATTAACTCTTTCTCAGCTGTTTGCAGGGAGACTTCTGCCAGGTGAGAGCCAGATGGCTCTGGGACCTGTGTAGGCATTGGGTTGCAGCAGCTGGTGAGGGCATTGCAGTGCACAGAGTGCATTGTATCTTCCTCTCCATCATCACTACATTCCTCTGCCCCCTTGCCTGTTAAAACCAGCTTCTTCCTGCTGCACAAACAGCTCTCCTTTAGTGGTATCCTGTCAGTCAGGGCGAGCAGTGCTGGCAAAGTGATCCTGCCTCTGGTATTTAGTCTTGAAGGAATATGTGATACCAGAGCAACAGATTACTCTGGGCTTTGCAACTGCCCTGCCCTCCAAGAAACATAACCAGCACACAGATTTGGAGGAGAGCTGCCAGCAATATACGAACATAACTGGATGTCTTAAACCACACAGCATGTGGCAATCTGTTTGCTGTGTTACCCAAGAATTAAAATGTTGGTAGGTTTTGACATTGTATGGGTATTGCAGGGATTTTTTTATTCCCTTTGCATATCATTTCTGCAACAGCTGTGAGGTCCTTCAGTGCCATCAAGCTGTTTCTTTTTCTTCATCAGTCTCATGGATTAGCCAAAACATCTTCATAGTATTCCTAACTGACTTTACTGACTGAGCACCCAGACCTTAATTATAACTGGGTCATCTGTATGATGGAAAAGAATTATACGAAAATCTCCAGAGCCTGGAGCACTCAGTCCAATAACCTGCTGATCTCAGCTGTGCCCTGGTGGAGGGAAATGGCACAGCCTCATCTGGGAGATCCCAAGTCCACAGACTTGTTTCTACTTTTTTTCTCTTCACTATCAGCCACAGTGGTCCCAGTTCTTTCCAGCAGGGGTGGAACATACAGCCATTTCCCAGCAGAATTTGCAATTCATGGTTAGGACATACATTTTGTTTCCTGGAAAGCAGCACAACCAAAGTGGACCTTCAGGAAAGGGTTGCATGTGGGACCTTGTGCATATGCTCTGAGGGGAGCAGACCCAGAGAACAGCACTGCAGAAAACAGAGCAATATGTACCGAGAAACTGTCAAATGGACACTTATAAACTGAAATGTTGGCAGGATAGATAAGATTACGAAGAAGAGCCAGCTGAGAAGGGTGCAGAGCTATGAAGAGCTTTCAATGTAGTGCTGATAAAAATCTTGAATTTGATGAGAGGAGAGATGAGGGGACATGGAATAGAGTTAGATACGGTCTAGTCAAGCAGCGAGAAGTGTGATTTTTGCTTTCTGTGGATAGATTGCTTTCCACGTTAGGAGAGCTTTCAATGCTTTGCTTTCTATGGATTGGAAAGAAACCATAGAAGGGTTTCAAGTTTTGACAGGTATCTGGATGCCTAGAGATGCAGGACAAAGAATGGCAGGGAAATTGTGTATATAATATGCTGTTGAAAATGCCACTAGTCGCTGATTTTTTTGTTGTTTGCCTTCTAGATGCTTCTGAATATCTAGCCCTATAATTCAGGTAAACTCAAACTCCAGGTATCGTTGATACAGGAAACCAGTGCTTTGGAGATGCTGCGCATACCCAGATTTTCAGTCTCCCCAGTTGTTGAGGTTTACTTGAGGTTTATGTTCAACCTTTCTCCTCCAGCTTGGAGGCACAGTTCCCTGGTAAAATGGAAGTAACAGCACGTTTCTTCTCTGGCTTCTCACAGAAGTGGAAGATGAAAGGCAGTTTCATTCAACACTTTGTCAGCGGTCTTTGCCTGGAAAACCAGACTGGGAGAGTGGTCACCAACCCTTGCCAAGCAGATGTACCTGGCCAACAGTGGGAGCTGCTACAAGCAACATGATGGTAGCACGGAGATCTCCTTGTTTCTTTGTGCATGAGACTTTTGGAACAGAGGGAGATCCGGAAGGGAGGAATGGTTTTGTATGTCTGACCCTAAATGTTTTCATTGTGCCCACCTGCAAGCCACCATTTCAGCTGAGCGCTTGGTGTTTTTGAGTTTTTCAGAGAAAAAGCTGGGAGTGAGAGAGGGCTGAGGAGAGTCGTTAAAATCTTCCCATCTGTTGTCTTAAGTTCTCTTTTGTAGCTGATGTCTGTGGACAGCTGCACCCTGAGAGGGGGAGGACCTGGCCCAATACTCAAGTGACTAGAAATGCCTTGCAGCTCTCCCCATCCTTTCCTTTCTCTGCATTCAGAGTCCACAACTTTCAGTCCCAACAGCTTAAAAGATGCTTGTACAAACATTGGTAGCTCTTTGGCTTCCCTGACTTTTTGCTCTAACATTGTGCATCATTTATGCATGTGTGTCTCTCACTGAGGACTGGCCAGAAGAAGAGTCATCATCATGAGTGGAGGGGCTGGGAAGGAACTAGCAGACCCTGGGGGCAGATTTGTAACCTCTTTGTGGTGGGCCCATTCCTTCCTCTGTCCACAGTAGCTGCCCTACAGCCAAAAGGGCTGAGGTTGGAAAATGGGGCACAAAGCTGACAAGAGAGCTGGAAAAAGGACAATGTTTTAGCAGCATAACCAGGGACTGTTTTGGGGGCTATTCCCTGTTGAATTCTTGCTTCCATTTTTTTACGGGTGGAAGGCCAGCCCCGCCTCCATGAGTGATCCAAGCCTGCAGGCAGCCCAGCTGGACTTGGGTTCAAGGTACCACAGTCCTGCGGAGCTGCTCAGAGACAGGTGCTGACACTTTGCGATGCCAGGGAAGCTGGGACCGTTCTCTGGCTGCTCTTCCTGGTGCTACCAGGCACTGCCCGCTGCACCCTACACCAAAGGTGATGCACAGAGCTGTGTGGGCAGTGCACACTGACAGTGCCACTGCACTTGGCTCAGGCCTGTGGCAGGAGCCCACCCAGTTCCCCACTGCGAGAGGCAGAAGGGGACAGCCCCTAGGTCATCGCAGGCTTCCTGCTGCTGGCTGTGGGGGAGCACAGCCCTCTCGCTGGCTCTCCAGCTCTGCATGGCCCTTATGAACACAGCCTGGCATGACAAGCCACCCAGTCCCTCTGCCTAGTTGCTTTTCCTCCTCTCTCAGAAAGAGGAGGTGAAAAGGCCTGGGGCTGCTCCATTTGCGATGCCCAGCTCTCCTCCCAGTGGGCACCTTAGGGAGGTTAGTTGGTGAAGCTGAAACTGCCCCCTGCACCAATGCTGCCACAGTATAGGCCTGCCCTGAGACATCTCTCCTTTGTGTTCTGGAAATACCGAAGACAACTCGTGTCTCTAGCTAGCATCCCAGTCCTGCTCACAGTTACCAGTCAGCTGTAGCTGAGTGTGGGTTTTCAGACCTACCAGGGGAAGCCTATGGTTCAAATAAAAAAAAAAAATCCCCCCAACGTTACCTTTTCCTGCTAGATCTGTTAAATTTTCCTCTTGGAGCTAGGTTTTGTAAACCAACCCTCCTCTCAAAGAGCCTGGCAGGGGAACCAGATGGTGGGGCCACCTTCAGTAGGCAATTTCATGCCTAGTTCCTTTCTGATCTGGTGTAAAAGAAACAGGATGTTCATTTGGATTCTGAACAGCTGGCTGCTTTTGATCATGCTTGTGTCCCTTTTCATTCTTCTCTCACCTTGGTGTTAGCCCAAACAGTTGACAAAAGAACAGATACTGTTCTTCATATGTTGCATGTGCTCAGAAGTGCTTGTGTGAGAACTGGATGATTTGTTTTGTGTTCTCGGTTCTTTTATTTAAAAAATTCAATCAGCCAGGTGCAGGAGCTCTTTTCCTGTTTCCCCCTTTACTTTGACATCAGCTCACCGTCTTGACACTGATGAACCAGATGAATGGCCTGCCTGCACTGTGAAAACTCAGGAGGCAGTTCCTTTTGGTCCCAAGTTTACAGCATGGTGCAGCCGGCCTTCTGTGTGAGAATGGGGGTACTGACTCTGCAGAGATTTCTCTTTCCCTATATAGAGATGCTTTGGGCCTGAACCACTGAGGCTGGGAAAGAGCAGAGAAGGAAAGAAAATAGCCTAGGAACAGGAAGAGGGCAGGGCAGGCAAACCCATCAGTGGGGAGAGATGCCATCCTGCTAGCAATTGCTATTTTAAACAAGAATATGCAGGAGATGCTACTTCCAGAACAGCATCATTAGGCAGTAGGAGACAGGAACAGTCAAGTTCTCACACACCTGGCTTGAAAAAAGTTGATGCAAAGACAGACGAAAGGCCGTTGCGCAGGTACTGCACATAAGCTCTGTGTACAATGAAATGCTAAAGGATTATGTATTTTCATCAGAATGCATCCTAAGTGGACCATCTGAGCTTCCCCCATTTCACTCTCCAGCAGCTTAAGGGTTGCAGCTAACAGCATGTTCACTCCTCCACCAGGTACTGCTTCCTTCCTTCTTGCTCCCACTGAGTGTGTGCAGCTTTCTTGCAGTTCCTTCTTCATAACTGTCCTGGGACTAGGACCCAGCTCCTCTACAAACAATTCTCCTGATTGCTACAGACCACAGGAGCCCTGCTTATGTACAGTCTCCAAGCTTTGGGCCAGCCCTGGGCCAAAGGGGTCTTGTCAGCACACTGGCTACTGCCCTTGACTTTGGGCATGGCTCCAATGTTGGAGGTTACTGCCCACTCCCAGAGCCAGAGGTACCTGGACTAGGTGTGTTGATTTGTGCCTCTCTTCCTACTGCTCACCACCTGGCAGACTGAACTGGCATCCATTTGGGGCTGTGAGCTGGGGCAGCTGAAGGTTGGGCACTGTCCTTCTTCAGGTGCCTCAGCCTGGGGGAGAAAAGGGAAAAGGTGGGTATATGCTAGATGTCAATAAATTAAATTGCCCCTGGAGTTAGGGGCTACCAGAGCTGTAACTCTACCTGGTTTTGGACATGTTCTCCTGAGGTCACCTCCCCACTGCTTATTCCACTGTCAGCTGAAGCACTGCTCACAGGACCTTGCTGTAGGCCCAATGCAGACCTCCCTCCACATTGTCTTCTGGAAGCCATTGGTTTCCAGTGGATTTTAGCAATTGCTGCAAAGGAGGTACATTACAAAAGGCTGCTGTCAAGTGTGGGCGAACTAGACTTCTCCTTAGAATAAACAAGGTCTTGTCCACATTCATTATTAGCATACTTTCCATTTCCCTTGCACTGAGGGGAAGGAGTAGTGATGTTATCTGTGCTTTTTTCCCCAAGGTCCACGCAGTGCCATGGTTTGGAACAGACTCCGGTGGGGTTTTTAAAAGCAAACTGACTGAGCCCTCAAATTTGGCCCAGTGATTTGTTTCTTTGACAGTCAGAACAAGCAGCTGCTCGCCCTTGTTTCCCTATTTACTTTAAACAGCTCTCTAGACTGTCAAGACAGAGCATTTGCATTGGTAATACCTTTGAAGAAAGTTGTTATTGTATCAGATCATCCAATGTGATTTTGTGTGCTGTGAATCAATGGGGGTTTATTTAAGAGGAGCTGAAACTACTGTTGTACAGGAATCAATTTCAAAAGGTTTATTTTCCCCACTCACTTGTAAGTTGCACTTTGCCAGATGTAATTTCTGTGGAGCCCCGATTTGTTTTCCCTTTTCTCGAAGAAAGCACGTGCCAGAACCTGTTTAATGCCTGGAATAAAATCCACTTCGAAACAAGTATTTCAGCCTGTTCTTATTCCCCCTTACTTCCCGTCGGAAAAGAGCCTCCATCCTTTCTTGTCTTTTCCCTGCCTCTGTCTCTCACTGGATTTGTGTCCCCAGACAGACATACCCCCGTTCTTTGCATGGGTTCCTGGGTTGCTTCTAGACGGATACTGCAGGAGCTGGCAGAGAGATTTCTAGGATACAATGGCATATCAGTTGAAAATGACTGAAGAAGCCCTCCTCAGCTGGCTAGGCAGGAAAGTATCCTTTCTGGCAAAAGTTAAGAGCAATTAATGGACTGGCTTTTACATGCTGAAAGAAATAGCTGGGGGTGGGGGGAATTAATTCTTCTGTAACTCCCTCCTTGATCTTTTACTCAGGCTATGAGCCTGCCTATTCCTTACTGAGCCTCCCAAAGGTCTGTCTTCTGCCTCTAGCTTGAGGGCAGGGAAGCATCACCACACACAGATGCCTCCTAGCATGTGCATTGCTGAGCCTCAAATACTGTGACTCCCCAGGTAGGCTGGTAAGATTAGCTAATCTCACTATATTTAAAAAAAAAAAAAAAAGAGCCCAACCAGCAATGTAAATTTGGAGGCTTTGAGTTTAAAATCAGGGCTTGACTGCCTGCTAGTTCACACGCAGAGGCTTTTGCAAACTAGGATCAGCTGGGTCTGCCTCTACAGAAAGCAGCTGTGCCAGAGCTTCTGTCTAGGGAAGGTGGGTGAAGGCGTGCTGGAAGTTAGCTGGTGCGTGGGGAACCAGTGCTTTCCTGTGCTGCCTGGTAATGTATCTGATGTTTGAGTGCTGTGGGAACTCGATAAAAAGGAAAAGAGTTGGGGCTTAGTGCTTAGTACTGCTTCTGTAGCAGGACAGCAGTTGGGCTGTGTCCCTGGAGTCTTGCTGTGCACGCCCTGAGTGATGACCACCGTAGTGCCCTAGAAACCAGGAGATTCTCAGGCTGTAATGATGGCTGGGAAGACTTTAATTAGTCCTGTCTGGGAAAATGAAATATTGATCTTCTGAAGAACCAAATGGGGGGGGGGGGGGGGGGCAGGGAGGAGAAATGAGTGAGGAATGGGTTCCCCTCTGAGGAGGATAGGGTCAGACATGCAGTGATCTGGCACATAAATGAGGTAGAGAAGAGTTTGGAGTAGAAACAGTTGCATCAAAGGGGACTAGAACCACGTGTGGGGAAAATTATAGTAGAGTCATTTCTTTGCAGGAGATTAAAAACATAGAAGCACCACATCCACAGCGGGGTCACACAGTTGGGTCAAATTCATTAAATGCTTTGTCTCAAAAGGCAAATCAAGTGTTGTTTGGATTTGTTGTGGGTTTTGTTTTTTTTTTAATACTCAAATAGTTCATTTTAGCACTCACAAAGCAGATTATTTTCTTAGAAATAGAAATGTTCTCTAAGCTGGGTTCAATAAGAACATAGGTGCTAGGCTGTCTTTTTCTGCAGTCTGTTAAAAGGGACTGCTTGATACAAAGACCTTACACGAGTGTCTCTTCATTCTCAAAACCCTCTGCTGTTGGGCTGCAGGGTGTGTTGAGGTGGGTATCTCTGTCCCTCTAATTGGACCGCTTCAGCATTTTAGAAGTGCATACTAATTGCAGAAGCGCTTGGAAACCTGACTGCTGCTCTTCCCTCCGCTCCGGCAGGCATCCTAACACACTTGGTCTTGTACTGCTTGGCCAACACAGCTGAAGAGCTCCTATATCCCACCCTCTTAGGGGGCCTAAGATTCATTCCTTCGTTGTGACTTGTGAGCATTTTAAACAGAAGCAAAGCAGCCCTGGAGAACTGCAAATGTTGAAATTAGATGTTTAGATCTACCTGAAACAAAACTTGTTTTCAGTGTGTTTGTTTTGCTGCTCTGGTAGCAAAAAATCAGCACTGCACTGCCCTATGGCAATAAACGGGGTGTTTGCAGCATGCTGGGCTTCTGGCTCTGTTTCTCCAGTGGAGAACTCTGTGCCCACGTATGGACAGGAGGCATTGCCCCTTCACCACTCTCCCAGCTTGAGCGCAAGGTAGCGGGACTGTCATCCATGTTTCTAGGGCTTTGTTTCTGTAAGGTAGTTTGCAAACACCTGTGATACAGTCCAGAGCTGTGTGAAAAGTGTTTCTTGTGCTGCAGCATGTTGCAAAGGTGCCGCCGGGCAATGGGAGGCTGGGTACGGGAGGGAACTGAACAATCTTTTGCTTTTCTGCCTGATCTGTATCTGTTTGAGAAATGCTGCTTAAATCTCACCTGTGACCGACTGGTGATTAAAAACAGGCCAGAACAAGATAGTATTTCTGTGCTGGAAATGACACTGGGTAAGTGTTCAGACCTGCCTGTCTTTGAGCCAGGGACATCCCATCCGAATGGAAATAGTGGCTTCTGCTTGACATATCGATGAAACTTGTGCTTTACAAATCTGAGTCATTAAAATAAATCCAGCTTCATCTGTATTGCATGGTGCACAAAGAAGAATGAGAGAAAAGGTAACAAAATAATCCACTTGGGACAAAATTGTGTTTTAATGTATTTTGGTGGAAACCAGCTTTCCTGGTTTTGATTTCCATGGAAACCAGTACAGCAACGCTGCTTGCCACTGCGTGCAGCGGGGCTGAGCTTGGCAGTAATAACGGTAGCGGCGCGCTGGGTGATGAGCTGGCCGGTGCCTAGGGGGGTGCTCAAATTCCTGAGCATGAACTGAACATAATGGGGTCACTGACCCAAAGAACCACCCATGACCCCTCCGCACCTGCTGCTCTGTCTTGGCTTTTTTCTCTCATGGCGTCTTCTCCCTCAATTTTGTGGTCAAAGCCCAGGCGTGCTTTGCCTTCTCTCTGTCTTGGGATCTCAGTATTGCCTTCTCTGTAGCAGCCTGAGCTCCCTGTAAGCATGGTGGCTGCTGGCTCCCGGGGTGGTCGTGAGCTCTCACAGGCTTCGCCCCAGCTCTTGAGATTCCTCTGCACTGTCACTGCCCCATGGGGCTGCCATGGGGTGTCCTGATTGTTATTTGGTTTTGACCTGTAGACCTGCTGCTCTCTGCTCTTGGCCTCCCTTCAGCAGCTCAGTGACCAGAACTGGCCCTGCAGTATAGCTGTATTTTGGAAGTGACCACAAAGGTTTCAGAGAAGTGGGGCAGCTGCATACAAAGTAGAGAAAATAGCTTATTTGAAGAGGTCACATTTTTTATGTTTCACCAGAGTTTGTGTGAATTTCTTTACCCAGTCCAAGGCTGGCCAGGCCTGAACTAGATCTTTTCCACCCCTCATCCCAGTGATCCCTTCCCTTTTAAAATAAACACAAGACCCACCAGTGCTACAGCTGGAAATTCAGTGGAGAACAGATAATGGGAACAGTTAATTCTGAGTTTTCCTCATCTTACCAAGGGACAGAGCAAAAAGGATGTGTTCTGCTGTCAGCTGTGATCCTTGGTGACTGCAGACCAGTCACATCACCTCCCAGTACTCCGTTCCCTTCTCCGAACTGGGAACGGTTCCATCTGGCTGCCACATGAAGTGAAATTTAATTCAGCCACCTTAGAAAAGCACTTTCTCCATGGCAAAGAGGAACCATTTTTGTTATTGGTGTTTCCTAATCAATCTTCTCCTGCAAGTTGTTTAATTCTTTGTCGAGTTTTTCCTTTGCTCGATCAGTCTCTGAGTTTGCTGCGCTTGCAGCGCAGCGTGAGAAAAGCAAGCCCTCTCTCAGGCACCGGGCTCAGCAAGTAGTTGCGATGCAGGCGGTGCTGCCTGGAGCTCAGGGTGGGCTGCACAAGCTGCCTAAGCCGCCGCACCAGTGCTGGGGCAGTGTGCCCACGCTGATCCCCTTGCTCCGCTGACTACACCAGCGACCACCCTGCAGCGGGTGTGCACGCACCTGCCCGTCCCGCCTTGCCTGCCCAGCCAGGCAGGAACACAAGGGTAAAACGCTTGCTCTATTTAGTCTCTGGGTGTTTTGCCATCATCTTCACTTACATCTGCTTTTCTCCTTTCTGGTCTTAAAACAGACTTTTTGGGTGAGGAGACGGAACAGAGAAACATTTTTCTTAGCAGAAATTGACAGTGGGCTTTCTCCTCACTGCTGCATTTTTCCTTCTCTTTTTGCAGGATTGTGGGGGGTGTTATTCATTGTCAGATTTGGGAAACAGACTCAGTCTAAATCATTGTTCCTGCTTGGACGAAATTTCTGATTGTACATTTTAATACTGTTGGCTTTCAGATATGCAAGTGGCTGGGAGAATGCTACCTGTCAGCAGGCGCTGGCTTTGTGGCAGAAGCAGCAATAGAGAGCTGGCCCAAGGCAGGCGAGACTGAGGGCTAGGGGAGAGCTCGGTAGTTATCCTGCTTGGTTTTTCTTCAGCAACAGACACAGGCAAACCAGTAATATAACATTTAAATCTTGAAATGGCTACAAGGAGAGAAATACAGGTAATGCTTGCAGTGGGTCTGCCTTCTGTACTGGCAGTGTTCAAGGGATGCTCTGTACAGCTCCTCCCTTGGTGTCCAGCATCACCTCTCTTCCCCTTTGAAACACCCTGCCTATCTCAGGTTGTTCATCTGCAATACTGCTCAATACACTGATACTTCTCCCCATTAAAATCAGCTTAATGACAGCTGTTGTATAGATGAAGGCTGGACTATGTGGGCTTTATAATATCATCTGGACTGCCTCTGCTGCTGAACATGCTGCAGGGCAGGTAGCATGTAAATGGTGTTTCAGCAACTCAGGCACGGAGGGACCTCTTTGAGGCAGAAGTTGTTTTTTCTAGGTCATTTCTCAGATTTTTGAGGAGAAGTAGCAAATTGTAGCAGACTTGATTCCAAATTGCTGGATTTGCTCAGCCTGGTGTATTAGGCTTGCAGGCTGCTTTGTCCTTTTGGCGAGCCCTGAATAGTTTTAAACCATCCCCTAGACCAGGCTTACTGGCACAGGCTGGCACAGTGCAGCCTGACTGTGGGCTGAGATGCTCAGCTGCCACGGGAGAGTTTGGTCCCTCACTTAGCAATTGCTCTTACCTCCTGCCTCATCCAGGATTTTCATGGGAACCTTCACCTCCGAGAGTTTTGCTTAGTCTAAATCACTCAGTCATGCGAAAGCTGAGGATGCTGCAGCTGTATATATAACTGTTGATGAAAACGGCCATTAAAAATGCGACAGATGTAGCTAAGTCTAGAAGCACACCAAAGGGTCTTATGCTTGGGGTTAAATTACAGAGTGCGAATGTTCAGGCTGGTTCTTTCATGGCTCCTCTCAAGGCTTCAGTGCAGCACTTTTAATCTTTTGTATTTTAACTCTCTTAAATGCTATTGTGTGAGATTTGTTGTGTGCTTTTTTTTAACCAGAGGCTACGCATTATAATGCCGTTGACAAGGACAACCAAATGATGTCAAAGTCCTTCTAATTATCCCAAGCTGAAGTGTCACCTCTGCTTTCTGTCTGAGTAGATGAAAGCGGTGTTCAAAGAGACCCACTTAATACCAGAGCATTTTTCAAGGCAATCAGCTCCTCCAAGCTCTTTTCCCCCTAAGCAATCTAAATGCTAAATAGATCTTTAAAATAATTACCGTGTCTAAGATGAGGAGCCATTTTCCCCTGCAAACACCTGATGCTCATTAGCAATATTTAACGTTTCACACATCACCTCTGTTTACTCTGAACTTTTTTGGCAGGAGTTTGTCAGGTGTCTGCAAGTGCTGAGCCTCTGTTGAAGAGCTTGGGGAAGCCTCTTGAGGACAAATCCTTTGTCCTGAGAGAGAAGGGGTCTGGATTTCTGTGAAATTCTTCCTTCCCGCCCCCTCCCAGCTTCATTTCAAGCTTGTTAAAAATAAATAGTGTCAGTGACCGACACCAGCGTGGCACCAGCCTAAGCAAGGTCCCCAAATCGGAGATGGGCTTAGCACTGAGTTTGTGAGGGGAAGGGTGATAGAAAAGCTGACTTAAAACCTGTCTTTGCAGCTCCTCTTTCCCAGTCACAAGAGGACACAGCTGGGTCACTGGTGGCTGCTTGCAGCATCCAAGAGCCCTTGTCAGGACCAGCAGCTGCAGCCTAGACGTAGCCCCTTTGCCCAGGAACATCTTCAGCACACGCTGAACTATGAACCCCACAGGGCTGTTATAGCAGCTTTCCCGCAGCAAGCAGAGCCTCCTGCTAGGGGAAATCCATAGGAGGGGCTGCTTGCTGCACCTCATACGGCTGTCAGGATTCAATCCCACCCTTGTACCCAAGCAATACATTAATGAAGGAACAGACCTTCTGGGAAACAGGGGTTGCTCGAGGTGGAGGTGTTCTTAGCTCTGCCTGCTAAAGCTGCTCTACTTTACGCCTTGCATGATAATAAAGCTTAATTTGGACAAAGGATGTATGATTCTAGCATAGTGGTTCAAGAGCTTTCTGTCTCTGGAGCAAGGCCTGGAGCCCGAGATTGTTTCAGGAATTACTTTGCATTTTGATTCCGTAACCGTTTAATTTCAAGTTCATAAACAGCCTTTGGAGCAGTGCCTGGAATGCAGGACCTTCCTGCCATGCAGATGCCCCAGCTGCTGCTAGAAACTGTAATTACTTTCCTTCTGGTGCAGGTCATCCTCAGATATTCCATACCAAGGATTTCAAAAGAGCATCACCATAAGACGTTCAGAGTTTCACCTTCTAATCCCTCCTGCCAGCCCCAGACAAGCCTGTACAGCCTGGTGAAATAGAGAAAGCGGTGACTGTTCTTTTATTTTTGTGTTTATCTGTAATGGCTGTGCTCTGGGAAGGCTTACCAAATGAAGGGAAATGGAGGAACACCTTGTTTATGAGTTCCCTTAGCACTTTTACTCACAGATATGGTCTGAACACAGCTGAGACTGAAGTGCTTCTGGGTAGGTGTTGGAGTAGATCCTGAATTGTGAAGATTGAGATGGCCACGTTTGAGGTGAATCCAGCTTTGGACATCAGCTGAATAGAGGCTTTTTGGATTCCTGTGTGAGATCTAACAACTCAAATCCCACCTACACCCTTTGGATCTGGGCTTCTGGACACCATACACCATCTGTGGTACAGCCTGGAAAAGAGTCTGAAATCATCTGACTTTGAGCACTATATTTTGGCTACAATGCCGTACATCCCTCTCAATGCACACTTCTCAAAGTTCTTATTCAAATGTCTCATTTGAATAATGTGTGCTTCATTACCACAGGGGTTCTTTATCCTGTAATATACTGCAAACAAGGATGACGGTCTTGAGTTAGTGG